>NC_090653.1:218752949-219059060 GCF_040937935.1 Hyperolius riggenbachi
GACACTGGAGCAGTATAGGAAAGGAAGGACCAGGGAAGTATGGATCAGTGACACTGGAGCAATATGGGAAAGGAAGGAGCATGATTCTCAGATCAGTGACACTGGAGCAGTATAGGAAAGGAAGGACCAGGGAAGTATGGATCAGTGACACTGGAGCAGTATGGAAAAGGAAGGAGCATGATTTTCAGATCAGTGACACTGGAGCAGAATTGGAAAGGAAGTAGCAGGAATGTGTAGATCAGTGACACTGGAGCAGTATGGGAAAGGAAGTAGCAGGGATGTGTAGATCAGTAACACTGGAGCAGTATAGGAAAGGAATTAGCAGGGATGTACAGATCAGTGACATTGGAGCAGTATGGGAAATGAAGTAGCAGGGATCTGTGGATCAGTGACACTGGAGCAGTATGGGAAATGAAGTAGCAGGGATCTGTGGATCAGTGACACTGGAGCAGTATGGGAAATGAAGTAGCAGGGATCTGTGGATCAGTGACACTGGAGCAGTATGGAAAAGGAAGGAGCATGATTCTCAGATGAGTGACACTGGAGCAGTATGGGAAATGAAGTAGCAGGGATCTGTGGATCAGTGACACTGGAGCAGTATAGGAAAGGAAGGAGCATGATTCTCAGATGAGTGACACTGGAGCAGTATGGGAAAGGAAGTAGCAAGAATCTGTGGATAAGCGACACTGGAGCAGAATGGGAAGGAAGAAGCAGGAATGTGTAGATCAGTGACACTGGAGCAGTATGGGAAAGGAAGTAGCAAGGATCTGCGGACCAGTGACACTGGAGCAGTATGGGAAAGAGCAGGGATCTGTAGATCAGAAACACTGGAACAGAATGGGAAAGAAGGTAGCAGGGATAGGCAGATCAGTGACACTGGAGCAGTATGGGAAAGGAAGGACCAGAGACCTGCATATCAGCAACACTGGAGCAGTATGGGGAAGGAAGTAGTAGGGATGTGTGAACATGAAGTAGGGCTGGAGAAGATTTAGTGATGGCTGCGCAGTATTGGATAGAAAGTAGTTAGGATGGAGGAGCAATGGTGCAACAGAAACAGCTGGGGACGGAAAGGCACGAGGACAACTAGAGGAGCCCAAGTCTTTACATTCTTTAAACATTCATGGAAAGTAGATGCAGGGTCGGCGCTACCATAGAGGCAAAGGAGGCAGCTGCCCCAGCGCCCCAGAGCTTGTAGGGGCCCCCAGTGGCTACAAGAGGAAAAAAAAAATTTCAAATCGACCTTATAGTTCCTGAGAAAATCGATTTTAAAGTGTCACTTTTAGTACCTAACGGTAGTGTAATTTTACATGTATCAAAAGAAAGAGCAATACATTTCCTGACGGGGTTTCCTGGGGGTCCATACGCAGCGTTTTGCCCAGGGATCGCTATACAGCCGCAATATGGTATTTTTATGGCATTTTTTTCCTATTTTCCCAATTTTTTTTTTTTTTTAATGTTTAGAGTGTGGGAATTTTTTTTTTTAAATTATGTGGGGTGCCCCCTCCTGAAACGTTTTAACCCCTTGTCCCCCATGCAGGCTGGGGTAGCCAGAATGTGGAGCTCCGACCGATTGGGGCTTCAAACCCTGACTATACCAGCTGCAAAAAAAGGTCCCTTAATGCCAATTTTTGCTCCGGGGTATCTGTTGGGGGGGCCCCCCAGGTTTATTTTGCCCTGGAGCCCCATTGTTGCTTAAACCGGCCCTGAGTAGATGACCAGTGCTTAAATACTTAGAAATACAGTACATATGTGTGGACACATCTTCCACAAGCATGAAGTGTTGCTAAGCTATTCAGCATCACTTTCCGCACAATGAAGGACGTGGAGTTTTGCCGGGACACGGTGTTATGAGAGTTAGGAACTTTAATGAAATGTCACAGGCATTCATTTGTACCTGGCAGCTTGGTGCCTGGTGACAGGAGCAACATGAGGCACAGTGTGGACATAGTAGAGCAGTGGGAAAGGACAGAGACAGCGACAGCAGCACAGTGGGGACAAACAGTGGCACAGGGAGGGCCACAGGGGTGACGGCGCCATGTGAGTCCAGTAATAAAAGTAAATGGGGAGATAGAGAGTTAGGCTTCAGGCATTGCATGTAATAGATTCTACCCTTATCTACATTCATATAATGTTCTTTTTATAGCATACGTCTTAAAAATAGCTTGCAATAATGCGACAGGCTATAAACTATATCTAAACAATTTGCGCATATTAAATAAAATGTGACGGTCCCTTAATACAAAAAGCTTGAGCCCTGCTCATTAATGGTAATTTGTTTCCCTGTATCATTAAGTGGGAATAATTCCCATCACTATTAAACAGCCCCCTGCAAAGAGCCAAAATGAACTGCCAGCCTTAATCACAGGAGACAGATTAATTTAATAGAAGATGGAATTCACTAACTGTCAGAACTGCACACTGAGCAAATAAGCATCACATAGATTAACAATCTTCCTATCAACAGGAGTTAAGCCCTGCTTTATTAGATGAAGCCTCACTCACTCTAAAATATACCCATTGTTTATGAATGAGAACGTCTCCTGCACTAACATTCCCACATTGCAAAACAATGAAACTCACTTGCTTATAACATCCAGTAACTTAATGGCAACTCTAAAGGTAACTTGTCATGCAAAAGATGCACACTGGGACACATTTCCACCTTCCTTAGTTCTCTTTACCATGAGCAGCTGAAGGTGGTGAATGTATCGCCTGGCAGCTTCTCCTGTTCACCGGCTAGCAGCGGCGGACAGGTAAAACAACTCAAAATGGTGCAGGGAATTGTGGGCGCACCATGCAATGCCATGGGCTATAATGTGAATTAGGGCTATAGCACCACTCAGACAATAATTTGGGTGTCGTCAAAAAACAGAGCCCAAATGAATATAAAAACAGTGTAATTCGGCCACCAGCAAAAGCTGGCAGCCGAATTACATCTTATCCCAGAGTCAATGGCGGCCTGGAGGGGGGATAGTAATTAACGCTGCCAGGACTTTTACAGAAGGATGAGCCATTTGTCAGCTTTGCCCTGTGCCCGAATTTCCTGGTGCTGTTTTTTGCATGTATGTGTGGCCAAGTGGCCCTCCCATGAAATTGCATCCAAACATGGCGGTTGCCATCCCAGGACGCGGCACAAGATTTTTTCTGGCCACCGGGTAAAGCCACCACATGTTTACTGTGACACGCATGGTGTTACCAAGCACTGCCATCTGGCTGCATGTAATTGCAACTGTCACAGGCCACACTGACTAAGCTACTGCCCACAATGTGAATTTCACCATGGGAACACCAACACTTGAGGTGCAAACTTTAGGCCAGTGTTCCTCAAACCTGTCCTCATGACTCCCCAACAGTACATGTTTTGCAGGCAACCTCACCTATGCACAGAGGAGATAATGTCTCAGCGACATGGAATCCACCTAGCTGAGACACTAATTACCCCACCTGTGCATAGGTGAGGTTCCTGTCTGTAAAACACAAGCTCTAGTTTGTAGCAATGCTTAGCTACTAAGATACGGATTTACACACAGTGTTTCACAACTCTACAAGCAAGGGGAGGGGGAAGAGGCAGGAGGTAGAGAGACACAGGCAGGAGGCTGGAAGGTATTGTCTGTGATCTGTCCACACAGGAGCAGCTTGCTAGCAAGTAAGGATTAAAGAATGCCAGCCAACTAGCCAAGTACATCTGTTGGTAACTTTTCTTCCATAATAGCACCATCATTTGGACAATCTGCTTTGCTAAAAGCCTCTAAGTTCTGTTTGTGATGTTTACATTCAGTTCCCATCATAGCTGAACTAGTTAACCACAATTTTATCACCTGAGTTAGGCAAAAAAATATGTAAAGCTCGCCATACAAACTCGATTTTGATTGGCCAAATGGGCCCCACCAGCCAGCCATTGTGCCTTCCCCCTACAAATGTGAAACTGGAGCTACTACTGCTTTAAATAGCAGTGTTCCAGCGCTATTCCTAATTCAGATCTCCTACCTTGGGAGGTTTTGGAAGTCTTCGGGAGCCCAAGTGCTCTGGAAGATGGCCCGCTCCGTAATGCGCATGTACGGAGTTGCCATTATTGGGGAGTACTCGGGCTCCCAAAGACTTCCGAAGCCTGCTGCGGTGAGAGATCTGAACCGGGGTACCAGTGCTGGACCGCGGGGACCGCGAGAGGAACAGGAAGGCTCATTAGGACCCAGAGCCTTCCCTTTCCTTAGAAAGTATCTGTTTTTTTTTTAACAATGATTTCAGACTCACTTGAACCTTCTTCCCCGTTGGCACCTAATCCTAAACCTTCCCCTCCCAGCACCACTGCAACAGAGCTATTGGAAGAGGTTAATGATGTCCCTGTACCAACGTGGCTGTACCTAGCAGTGACGTAAAAGGAACCCAAAGTGAGAGACCTATAGAGGCTGACATTTATTTCCTTTTGAACAATACCAGTTGACTGGAAGTCCTGCAGATCTCTTTGGCTGCAGTAGCGTCCGAATCACACACCATAAACAAACATGCTGCTAATCCAGTTACTCTTTAGTCAGAAACACCTGATCTGCATGCTTGTTCAAGGTACGTGGTTAAAAGTATTAGAGGCAGAGGATCAGTAGGATAGACTGCATTATTTAAAAGGAAATAAATGTTAGCCTCCATATCACTTTCAGTTCAGATGCGATTTAAAAGGAAATTAATAGCTCAGCCTCCATATATTTTTCATCTGAAGTTCCTTTTAAAGCGAACCCGAGCCGAAGGGTTCAAAATCTAACACTTACTCCTGGGGAGAGAAGCCTCAGGATGCTACTGAGGCTTTCCTTGGTTCAAACGAGCCCCCCTGCTGCTGAGCATGGCTTTCGCCCCAACCCCCCCCCCCCTCCCCCCCCCCCCCCCCCAGGGCTGTGGAGTTGGTACAAAAATCTTCTGACTCCAACTCCTCAGTTTATGAAACCACCGACTCCAACTCCGGGTACCTAAAGTTGCTCCGGCTCCAACTCCACAGCCCTGCCCCCACGTTGCTGTGCACAGCCCCTCTTCGCATTGGGGCCACGCAGCTCCTCTTACTGGTTCCAGATGCTCGCAATGGCCATACGAGACCGTCAGCGCATGCGCAGTATGAATTGTCACTAATCCCATTGGGGCCACGCAGCTCCTCTTCCTAGTTCCAATTGCGCGCAATGGACGACTGAACATACCCACGCATGCGCAGTAGCACGGAGCCTGCGCACATGGGCAGGCGGGCTCAGTCGGCTATTGCGCGCACTTGGAACCAGAAAGAAGAGCTGTGTGGCCCCAATGTGATTGTCAATTCAATTCAATAGGATCCTGAGGCTTCCCTCTCCTTAGATAAGTATGGTGTACGGTTTAAACTATTAGGGCTCAAACCCACTTGCAGTGTTTTTTGCCAGCGTTTTGTGTTTTGAAAACGCTCTCCCATTCACCTGGGAATCGCAATTTTACCATGATTCTTACTCAAGTGAATGGGAGAGCAATTTGAAAACGCAAAATGCTGGCAAACAAACGCTGCAAGTGGTTTTGAGCTCTCACGGTCCATTTCCAATAGGAAATTACATGTCCCATAAGTTTTTCTGCATGCAAATTTTTGGTGTTATTATACAAATTTTAATGCAAATTTTCGTATGCGTCGAACAATCATCACATGGGTAACAGATGTATGGTGCAGAAATCTGCAGCACGCAATCCATATTTGTTCTGCATCACACCACATGCAAAAATGTGCATTCAGTGGAGTGACTCCATTGACATCAGGGCTGTGGAGTCGGAGCAATTTTGGGTACCTGGATTCGGAGTCAGTGATTTCAATAAACTGAGGAGTCAGATGATTTTTGAACCAAATCTATAGACTTTGTAAAAATAAGACTACTAAGGAGTCAAAGCAATTTTGGGTACCTGGAGTCGGAGGTTTCGTAAACGGAGGAGGCAGAGTTGGATGATTTTTGTACTGACTCCACAGCCCTGAATGACATGCATTGGTTTCATTTTTAATGCGAAAAATCGCATTACGAATTCCTACTAAGTGGAAACTGGCTCTTAACCTTCCTGGCGGTAACCCCGTAGTTCGGGGTAAGCCGCGCAGGAGGTTTTCTCAGGCCCTGCTGGGCCAATTTGCGCAATTTTTTCTTTTTGCTGCACGCAGCTAGTACTCTGCTAGCTGCGTGAGCACACCGATCGCCGCCGCCCCGCGCCAGAGCCTCCCCCCCCCTAGACCTCTGCGCTGCCTGGCCTATCAGCGCCGGGCAGCGCTGAGGGGTGGATCGGGACTCCCTTAGACGTCACCACGTCCATGACGTCATCCCGGGGAAGCCCTCCAGGAAATCCCGTTCTTTGAACAGGATTTCCTGATCGCCGGAGGCGATCGAAGAGGGTAGGGGGATGCCGCTGCACAGGGCCTAGGGCTCGCTACATGATTTTAAAAAAAAAATTCAAAAAACCGTCTGCGCTGCCCCCTGGCGGTTTTTAATAGACCGCCAGGAGGGTTAATGGTCTCAGCTCACAACACTAAATCTAAAACCTGGTTCACAATGCAAGAGCTTTTTAAGCTCTTGTGATTTGAAAAGCTCTATCTAATGCAATGCTATGGGTGCTTTTTATAACATCGCATTGCTCAAGTGAGGACACACACATGGCATTACATTAGCAAGAGCTTTTCAAATCACAAGCACTTAGAAAAAGCTCTTGCAGTATAAACCAGCCGGAATGGCTGCAGTCAGGTTGCAGTTCTGTTCACCACCATATGACAATGGAAGGTTTAGTATCACAGTAAATCTATAGTCATTCCAGAACAGGTGCAACAATATCTTCTTTTAACTTTACATACACACTCATATGTGGGGGCTGTCATCTTTATTTGGCTGCAACGTTGATCTTTTATTGGCAGAACGTGAGCCACAATACTGAAACAACTATGCAGCCAATAGTCAGTCAGAGCATGTGATATCTATTTGTGCTCTGGGTCAGTGACTCAGAAACATAAAAGCAGAGTACAGCAGCCAGGTCAGTAGCATTTTCAAAACTGAGGACTGAGTCAGAAACCGCACTTTATACTGTCTGCTTAGTTCAGGTTTCCTTTAATAAGCTACATGTGGCTTTTCCTGCTCCTAAGCCTTTCAAAGGGTCATCACTAAATCCGAGATTAAATTACAACATTTGCAATTTATGACTTTAAAACATACTTTAAATGCTGCAAGTTGCAAAAAGTTTTCAGGGCCCTCAAATTCTCCTCTGCGAGCCTTGATAATGTGATGGTGACACAAGGTTATACACTTAAAGGGACACTTAAGTAAAAAAAAAAAATGAGTTTTACTCACCTGGGGCTTCCAATAGCCCCCTGCAGCTGTCCGGTGCCCTCACTGTCTCCCTCCGATCCTCCTGGCCCCGCCGGCAGCCACTTCCTGTTTCGGTGACAGGAGCTGACAGGCTGGGGACGCGAGTGATTCTTTGCGTTCCTGGCCACAATAGCACCATCTATGCTGCTATAGCATATATCATATACCATATAGCAGCATAGAGGGTGCTAATGTGTCTGGGAACGCGAAGAATCACTCGCGTCCCCAGCCTGTCAGCTCCTGTCACCGAAACAGGAAGTGGCTGCCGGCGGGGCCAGGAGGATCGGAGGGAGACAGCGAGGGCACCAGACAGCTGCAGGGGGCTATTGGAAGCCCTAGGTGAGTAAAACTCATTTTTTTTGTTTGACTTAAAGGGAAGGTCCAAGCAAAAAAAAAAAATGAGTTTCACTTACCTGGGGCTTCTACCAGCCCCATGCAGCCATCCTGTGCCGTCGTAGTCACTCACTGCTGCTCCAGTCCCCCGCTGGGAGCTTTCTGACCTCGGAGGTCAGGGCCGAATTGCGTACATTTTTACACATTTCCGCTAGTGCAGGAACATTAACGCATACATTTTTACGCGTTAGTGGTGCAACGCGTAAATTTTTGTTCCTGCACTAGCTGGAATGCGTAAAAATGTATGCAATGTGGCCCTGACCTCCGAGGTCAGAAAGCTGCCAGCGGGAGACTAGAGCAGCAGTGAGTGACTACGAGGGCACAGGATGGCTACATGGGGCTGGTAGAAGCCCCAGGTAAGTAAAACTCATTTTTTTTTTTTTGCTTGAACCTTCCCTTTAAGTGTCCCTTTAAAGGGAGTCTGAAGCAATAATAACAACATTTATAACACAAACAAAAAAACACAGATACTCACCTAAGGAGAGGGAAGGCTCTGGGTCCTATAGAGACTTCCTGTTCCTCTCCTCAACCAGTCGTTCCTGTGCTGGTTCCCCCGCTTACAGTCTCTGACCGATGGGTCGGAGACTGCTCTCTCTTCTGCTGCGGGAGCCTTTGGCAGTCTTCGGGAGCCCAAGTGCTCCTGAAGATGGGTCGCTTCAGACTATGTATGAGCGAGCGTGCACTCTTCGCACAGTATGGAGCAGCTCGTCTTCAGGATGCACTCGGGCTCCCGAAGATTTCAGAAGCCTCGGGTAGCAGCAAAGAGGGGAGCACAAGGGAGCCAACACAGGAACGCCAGGACGAGGAGGGAAACGGGAAGGCTCTATAGGACCCAGAACCTTCTCTCTACTTAGGTTTGTATCTCTTTTTTATTTTTTATTTTTTTTATTCTGGCTTCCGACTCACATTAAGTATATGCATTTGCCTGCATTGCATTTAAAACTAGTTAATAAATGGTATCAGTAGCCAATACCCCTTTACCACTCGAACAGATCATCAGGGACCTCTGTGTGACTGATACTGAGGTGAAGCCCCTCTTACAGAGAGATATCATGGCAGTTTCCGGTCTGTGAACCTGGTTGCATTGTGGGAGATAACAGCAGTTGACAACCGTCAAGCAAGCAGTATTTACCTCTGAAAATATTTTTTTTTTCTAAACCCTTTTAGCCAATCACATTGTAGTGTTTTTTTTATATAGATAATGGCAGTTAGTGCTGCTGTGTTTTTTTTTTTCATGTTTGCCAGCAGTAAAGATCTGCAGGCTCACGGAAGATAGAACAACATGAGCGATTTACACGGCAAGTAGCAATCATCTCTTGATCTAAAGTTGTGCTCATACTGTACGTTTACATACCCTGGCAGAATTTATGATTTATTAATTATTTTTCATAGACTATGAATGATAAATCAAAATCTTTTCTTTTTCATCACAGTTAGTGGTTAGCTGAAGACATTTACTGTCAAACAGCTGTGTTTACTAGGTTCTGACATCACAATGTGGGAGGGGTTTCACCACAATATCAGCCATACAGACGTCCCTGGTGATCTATTCGAGAAAGGTAAAGATTTCTCATCATGGGAAAAGGAGTATCAGCTCCTGATTGGGATGAAGTTCAATCCTTGGTTAGGGCTCGTTCACACTTAGGCCCCATACACACATCAGACCATAGTCTTTGGAAAATGAAAGATCACAGACCAATCTTACCACCTTTCATGTAGTATGAGAGCCATACTCTACACAGTCTTTTCTATGGAGCTGAACTCCACATCAGAAAAAAATCTTTGCAAGATGCTGCACACACAGATGCTGTACAGACACAAAAGATCAGTATCTGCAAAAGATCTGTTCCTGCCAAAAATCCATTCCTGCAAATTGCAATGATAGTCTATGAGATCTGCAGATCATCATACACACATGATTTAACTGACATTCATCTGCAGATCAAGCAATCATCTGCAGATCTGAAAATCCATCCAGGTGGATCTGATCTGCAGATGAATGTCAGTTAAATCATGTGTGTATGATGATCTGCAGATCTCATAGACTATCATTGCAATTTGCAGGAATGGATTTTTGGCAGGAACAGATCTTTTGCAGATACTGATCTTTTGTGTCTGTACAGCATCTGTGTGTGCAGCATCTTGCAAAGATTTTTTCCTGATGTGGAGTTCAGCTCCATAGAAAAGACTGTGTAGAGTATGGCTCTCATACTACATGAAGGGTGGTAAGATTGGTCTGTGATCTTTCATTTTCAAAAGACTATGGTCTGATGTGTGTATGGGGCCTAAGACCTTTTTGCTCTTTTTTCAAGCGCCGGAGATTTTGAAAATCGCCCCTAAAAGCTTGTGCAATGATTCCCTATGAGAGTGTTCTCATCTGAGCGGTTCATTTCTGATCCGCTCAGCAAAGCTCTGCCTGTACCATTTTCTGAGCGTTTTTGCTTAATAGGAGGTATAGGGAAATCACAAAGTGCTTGAAAAAACGCTTTGTATAGCGATTTCCCCAGCGCTTTGATGAATAAATACATTGTATATATTCATCTCCGGGTCAAATAGATCACTTCCTGACTTGCCTAAAGAAGTGCAAAAAGCCGATTCGCTCTGCAAAAGCGCTTAAAAAAAGTGCTTTAACCAGTTCACCCCCAAGGGTTTTTACCCTAAGGCCCGGTTCACACTTGCGGTTTTGCAAAAACCGCACCGGAGCCGGACCGCACCGGAGCCGGATCGGACCTGAACCGTACGGTTCCTGTCCGGATCCGGTCCGGTTGCATACGGTTTCCGTGCGGTATAAACACGGTTGCGGTCCGGATCCGGATTCTTAAAGAGATAACAACCTGTATAAAAACAAAAAAAAATGTTGGGGTCTGGGAGGTCAGCAGAAGGGGGACCTGTGGAATCAGGCCCTCCGCTGTTTAGCACTCACCTCCACCTCCAACATGCTGCCAACATCTCCTGCTCGTGCTGCTCCACTCCAAAATGGTTGCCCATGTGTCCCCGATACAATATCGCCGCAACAATCCTCATAGGAAGTGGGGTAGAACATCCGGATTTTTTGCCAGTGTGTTGTGCGCTCTCCGGTTCTCATTGGTTTCCATTGGCCGGATGGTGCAGTCCGGCTCCGCCCCGGATACGGCTGCCGGAGGAGCCGGACCAAAAAATAGTGCATGTTGGAACGGACACCGGAGTCCGGATCCGGTCCGGCTCCGGTCCGGACGAAACAGACACATGTGAACCCTGGCATAGACTTACATTGTCCGTTTCGTCCGGCCAGCATGCGGTGCGGCTCCGGCACGGCTATTCCGGATAGCCACCGCTAATGTGAACCGGGCCTTACGGACCAGAGCAATTTTCACTTGTCAGTGCTCCTCCCTTTTATTCCCTAATAACTTTATTACAACTTCTCACAAGAAAATGATCTATACTTTGTTTTTTTCGCCACCAATTAAGCTTTCTGTGGGTAGTACATTTTGCTAAAAAAATTTTTATTCTAAATGCGTTTTAATGGGAAAAATTCAAAAATAATGGAAAAAAATCATTATTTCTCAGATTTCAGCCATTATAGTTTTAAAATTAAATTCATTTTTATTTGCCCAGTTGTCCTGATTATTAAACCGTTTAAATTATGTCCCTATCACAATGTATGGCGACAATGTATTATTTTGAAATATAGGTGTTATTTTTCTGTTTGTTTTTTTTTGTTGTTCTGGCCAAAATTACAAGCCCCTATGTAATAAAGTAAAATACATTTTCCCACATAAAATATAGATTGAAAAAAGCTGAGTCCCTAAGGCAACTATTTATTTATTTATTTGAAGCTGATTTTTTTATTTTTACAAGGTTTTTTTGGGGGGGGGTTGGAAGTGTAATGTATTAATTTATTAATACTGTGTATGTTCATACTATGTATGTGCATGTATGTGTAATATACTTTTTGGCCACAAGATGTTGCTAGTGAACACTCTCCGTAATAGGAAGTGATCACTTTTTTTTTTTTTTTTTACACTTTATTAAACTTGTAACAATTTCCTGTTTTTGTGAATGGACGTAGCCGCCGTTCGCGGTTACGTCCATTCACTCCAGGCACTGCGATTGGGTAGAGGACCGTTTGGTCCTCTTCCTCAATCACACAGCACGGAAACCCGACGTTAATGGCGGCGGTAGCGGCGCGGACACGTGCGGGGTGGCAGCGGGAACGCGCGACGTATTAAAACGCCATGTTGCCATTAATAGGCTAAAGCATGACGTTTTAATACGTATGCTTGCCATTAAATGGTTAAAAAAAAACTGCAGAGCCCACCTGTGCCCCGGGAGGGGGAAAAAAAATATCGCCCACAAAATCGCAAATCGCTGGCATCAGCAACTGTGATTTTAGATGTGAACAAAACCTTACAGTTCTTTTTCAACTATCCCTCAGTGGGGCTTACAATTGGAGATGATCATTGAGATGCAAATATTTCCGAGTTTATGCACGTTTATGTAAATTTCAATGCAAATACGTATATCCAGCTTGAAAATGGATCAATCACGTTGCACCAAGGTTTAAACTGATTGGTCCGTTTTCAAGCTGCATATATTGGCATTAAAATGTGGATAAACCTTGGAATATCTGCATCTCATTGATCATCCCTACTTACAATCCAGAGTGGCTGCAGCACTCCAGGACCAATTTGAGGCGTAAGTCCCTTTATCTACCAGAGCATTTCTGGATTGCATGGAGTAAACTAGAGCATCCAAATGCAGGGAGAACATACAAACTCCATACAGACAGTGTCTTTGGTGGGATTCACATATGGGGTTTCATTGCTGCCAGGCAAGAGTAGCTAACATGATAGATAGCTAGACAGACAGACACTCGTGTGCACGTGCTCCCACATGGGTGCAAACACACACTCACACAGCAACAACAGGGCTATTGCCCTTATATCTCTAGCATTTACTAGAAATGTATGGCATGGCAGGGGTTAAGGCCCCCTAAGTGAAAGTGATACTGTGTCACACAGGACCCTCCAGAGCTGGATCCCAGCACACAGCATAAAGATGTAGAGCGCTCGCTAATTAGCTCTTAAAAAGACACAAATTAGATATGCGTGGCTAGCAGCAATTATAATTAAGGCAAATTTCTTGCCATTTGGGAACAGGAGGCTTGGAGAAAAGGAAGCAACGTATGCAACCTAAAACAGAAGCTGCACGCTGCAGAGAGTAAGCAGAGGAGCCAAGGACTCTTTGCTCCACCACATTTCCAAACAATTGCAAAATATCCTTTTTCAGCTGAAAATCACATACGGTTTGCATTGTATTTTTTTTTAACCTTTCACGTCAGTTTAATTTGCCCTGGACCGGGCTTCCTGTGAGATTGCATGCGATTTATATTCATGATTGCACTTATTAGCAATCTCAGTATAGAATAAAAAGTCTGGCTGCAGAAACCCTCGGTAGGTGCAAAGTGCAAAGGTGCAACGTTAAAGCCTCATTCACATTATACGTTTGGAGTGGGCATTTCGGCAATTCATATGGTGAAAACAGAGGAAAAATGTAGCATGCAGGATTTTTGCGATCAGGTAAAATGGCATGGCAATCGCACCACACTAGTATAAAAGGATTCCTGGGATTTTCAGTATTTTGCTTATGTCCTTGCATTCTGCATGCAATTGCAAAACACAGCAAAATCACGTGTAGTAACAGCCCTTAGAAATATTTGAAAGGAATATTAAAATAAATATATAGAACTCATATATAAAGAAACTGGAATGATGTATTTTGGTTATCTAATGGTTGCTGCTTGTTTACCTAAAGCAAAATAATTGCAAATAAATTATGTTTTAAGAAGCCACATTTCTACTAAAGGTGCCCATACTTCAGGCCATATATGGGCAGATCGAGCACGAGACAGATGTCTCTCTGATGTATTAAAGAAGGAAAAGTTTGGCCTCGATTCAGCAAGACATATCGAATCAATAACTGACAGCTCGGTAAAATACCGAACTCAATAAGTTGATTTCAGGATTCATCAAAGTGATCTACAGCTGTCAGCGAGCATTCGGTAATCATTCGGTAATGTGATAAAACGGAAGAAAGTGCAATTCGTGAAAATGAAAGTGGGCGTGGTTTAGCGTTACATTTAGGATTAGTTATCTCCTTCACTGATCTGTCGTTATTCCTGTCAGATCATTGCTGACAGAGAAGATGGAGCCATTTGAAGTGGTTATGCATCAGCTGAGAGTGATTCAAAGGCGCAGAAGGGCAAGAATAAGGTCTAGAACCATATCAATTTGCAAGAGAATGGATTTATTTGCTATAACAGGACATCTGCATTTCTCTTGAATCATCTTGTAAGAGAACACAGGCACCACCAGGGTTAACCAAATTGCTAGCTGCACTATATTTTTTCAGAAAAGGCTCCTATCAAGCCGTAGCGGGCGAAATTGTGGGATTGTCCCAAGCTACTTCCAGAATCCTGGTCCAGGTGTTAAGCCCCATTCGGAATGCTGCTACGTGGTGTTGAACGGACTGCCTTTTTACCCATAATTCCATGGGAATCTTATGGCCTTGTGTTAAATTACCACTGTAAAATGGAAATATCGACATGTTACCGAACGGTTACCGCATTGTTATCGATATTTTATCAAGGTCACACCGAATGCAGAAAAACCTTGATGAATACAACTAGAAATCGTTAAACTTCGAATTCGGTAATTTAACGAACTGGAAAAAGTTATTGCAAAGACAATGATGAATCGAGGCCTTAATCTTTATTAGTTCCATGTAACAAATATGGCCAACGTTTCAGAGCCATGTAGGACCCCTTTATCAAAGAAATGTTTGCTCAGAGGCAAAGATCTGTCTGCTGCTGTGCAAAAGTGCTGCAAAGGAAGTGGGAGTCAGGCTCCTCTAGACACTCGCAGAGAGTGCTGTGTATTGTCTGGGATCAGCAGCGTCTGCTGCTCATCCCAGCTGATTAACCAACCTCTGTGGATTTCCACAAAACATGCACTGTTGATGGGCCCAGAGGGCAGGGTTGGGTAACACTGGGTAGGGTAGATTGTCAATAAATTGATATACAGACCCGAGCAATTTTTTTCTGAGTTTTCAATCTTTTTTTTCATAATTGGGGGAAAAAAATTAAACATATGGTCATACATTGGTCAGATTTTTGAAATGTTACAATCAGTCAGATAAATTGATTGCAATTCTTGAATTGAAAAGATATTTAAAACATTGTGTGGCCACCTTTACAGTGATGATATGGTCACCTTGGACCAGGGCTTCAAGACTAGCGATCATTGCAGCGAACCATACTGAAAGGAAAGAGTGCAGTCTCCATATTTCTCCTGAAGTGTAGGAGGAGAATTCTCCTATTATGATACTCTACACTAATGCAGTGTAGTGTAACTGTATTAGCTACTGAAAGCTACTACCTATTAATTAATTAGCCAGAAGCTGTGTTAATTAGTCATCAGCCAGCTGATTCATTGGTTGCAACCATTTTCCTTTTATCTTCGAGTAGGACTTCCACTTTATGTATCATGGGGGATTCATTGGTTAAGAGAATGTGTCATTTATACTTATTCCACTCATATCAGGTTTCCTGAAAAGCAAAGGTCCCCTGTATTTTACTTACCTCTTTTTCAATTTCTGCCAGTGATTTTATTGTAATTCCCAGAAGGTCAACTTGCTGCATCTGAAATAAGAACACAGTATTCTAATTAAAACAGGAACTTTATTCCAGCCCCATAAGAAGAAGATAGACAGAAAACAGTCAAACAGGAGAAAAACTAAACAAAAGAAAACACTTAAATATAAATAAGCATTAGTGACTTGCAATTTCTCAATGTGGCCACTGGAGGGCAGGAAAACCAAAGGAATTTCAATTTGGTACCAGAGTAGGTTGTATTTAGTATTCACATGCCAACATGTTCATATTTTATTCAAGCCTTCAGTACTACTACATACCTTGTACAACATAAGTGTTATTGATCGTTTCTATCAAGGATTATGGAAAGCTGGTCTGTTTGTTCAGCGCTACATATCTAAAGGTTGTGTTTTTTGCACTTTATGGACCAGAGCAATGTGTACATTTTATTGCTTCAGCAGTAACTTTATAACTACTTATGACACCTGAGATATAAAATCCATGCATTTCAAAGGGAAAAAAATGCACCAATGGGTACCACTGTAGACAAAGGTTATATAATAATCTGTGTTTGGCTAAGTTTCCCATTTATTACAATAGCGATAAAAAAAATAAAAAAAAGTTTCAGAGGGACGGCCCTGGATCCTATATAGCCTTCCCAGTCCTCTCTCTGCGCCCACCTGCCCTATTCAAATTTTCCACCTCCGGAAGCCCTCAGAAGCTCGTGTGTCCCCGATTGTTTCCTAACATGCATGCGCAAGTGCTTCTGAACCGTTCCGAGGGTCACCCGAATACCTGGAATGGGGACTATAATCAGGGGACCGATTGAGGACAAGGAAGACTCTAAGACCCAGAGCCTTCCCTCTCCAATAGGTGAGTATCTGATTTATTTTAAAACAATTGTCTTCAGTATTACCTTAAGTTACCTTGCTGGTGCAATGTAAAGTATTACGGACATTTGATTTTGAATCAATGTTATACTTCCGGTTTGGTGCATTTTCTCCTTGTATTGCATCGAAAAATGTTATTTGTAGAATCTTTATTTGTAGAATCTGTAGAATTTTTATTTGTAGAATCTGCAGAATTATGTTTCTGTGCATCAGCTAGGAAAATAATGTATTGTCTCATGACTGATATTTTTTCAGTGTCCCAGATGCTCAAATACATGAACTATTGACCTTTTTTTATTTACCCCTGCTCTCAGAAGCCCTTCTCTGCTAGGGAAGTGATTTATGGGTGTAAATTCTTATCATTGAGGGTTATTCTATAGTCCATTTAGTCCTGAGAGAAACTGTTGCTTGCATACCTAAATGTTAACTCATTCAGGCAGAAAAAGAAAACAAACAAACACAATCTAGTTATTTGTATGCTTAGCATAGCACTGTACATATTAATGGATAGCTCATGATGTCACTTCCTTTAATCTTTTAGGAGGTGTGGCATTCAAGTACTGGATCTATGTAGTGTGAGGGACGATCTAAAGTACCCATTTCATGTGCACTCGGTCAGTTTACCTTTCTACTACAAAGATTTGGTAAATCTGGAAAAGTTTGTATAGTCGAGATCATTTAGATCAAAAGAAAAGATTATTGATCGATCCGCAGCATGCAAATTATTATTAAAACCAATCACGATTGAACCCATGAAAAAAACACCATGCTGATCGAACGGGTCTTTAAGGATACAATTAACAATATTATTCAGGATCAATTGGGCCCACCAGCTTTTCTGTTGTCATAAAGTTGGAGCAGTGGTGAACATTTTGCACACTGCTCCTGGTTTTTTATGCAGTTTGGAGCAGTGGTGAACATTTTGCACACTGCTCCTGGTTTTTTATGCAGTTTGGAGCAGTGGTGAACATTTTGCACACTGCTCCTGGTTTTTGATACAAGTTGGAGCAGTGGTGAACATTTTGCACACTGCTCCTGGTTTTTGATGCAAGTCGGAGCAGTGGTGAACATTTTGCACACTGCTCCTGGTTTTTGATACAAGTCGGAGCAGTGGTGAACATTTTGCACACTGCTCCTGGTTTTTGATACAAGTTGGAGCAGTGGTGAACATTTTGCACACTGCTCCTGGTTTTTGATACAAGTTGGAGCAGCGGTAAACATTTTGCACACTGCCGCTGGTTTTCGATGCAGTTTGGAGCAGTGGTAAACATTTTGCACACTGCTCCTGTTTTTTTGTGAGCAATGTACAAACAGTTTGATCACTGCCTCCCCTACACAGACCTTTTTTTTTTCTAAATAATACATTCATTCTGGCCTATTGAAATGCCTCATATCCATTCTTTACAGTTTAGCTGAAAGGAAGCTTTTTGCTCTCAAGTAAATGAAAGCAAGTTTTACGCTGGACTCACATTCAAGAAATTTTGAAGTACAAAAGATAAAATTAGTCATCAAATGGAAATGAGGACTTGAAACAGGCAATTAAAAGAGAAATGAGTCACAATAAAAATGAGGAACTGAGAAATACAAAAAGGAAGGTGTCAAAGCTAAATATACAGGGCTGAATAGAAATCTTAAAAAAGAAAAGGTGGGGGACGCTGCAGACAAACATTTAGGTAAAATTAAACCTCACAGACAGACACTGACACAACTGCAAGCTTAGCATATAGCAGACAGTCATTAACTGGCTGAAACAACTGATGTGACAGTCACAGCTTTGTGCATATTCCCCCCTGAGAGAAAGTGGACCTGAAGCAGGAGGCTCCCAACAGTGTCTGGGAACAAAGCAATTGACCGAAAAAAAAATTCATGGGCGATTGCTTGTCAGCCATGTTTTGATGGGCACAGAAAATAATGTGGTGTCTGTACATACCTTAAAGTGAACCCGAGGTGAGTGATATGGTGGCTGCCATATTAATTTCCTTTTAAAGGACAACTGAGGTGACATGTGATATCAGGGCCGCGCCTGGGCGGGTGCATTGCACCCAGGCGCCTGTCTCTGATGCCGCTCACCCCCTCTGGCCGCGACTTCCTTCCTCCCTGTAGCCGCCGCGTCACTCAGACCTCGATCAGGCGGCGACCAACCGTGCGGGCGCTAGTGACATCACTTGTATTCAGCGACGCTCGTATTGGTCGGGTCGCCGCTGATCCTGAGGTCTGCTGGCTGCGATGTGAGGGGGGAGCGGCGGCGGCTCCCTGTCGCTCACTCACTACCGCTGATCCTGAGGTCTGCTGGCTGCGAGGTGAGAGCGGCAGCGGCTCCGTGTCACTCACTCACTACCTAAAGGGCTCTCTGGCACTCACTCACTACCTAAAGGGGCTCCCTGGCACTCACTACCTAAAGGAGCTCCCTGGCACTCACTCACTACCTAAAGGGGCTCCCTGGCACTCACTACCTAAAGGGTCTCCCTGGCAGTCACTCACTACCGAAAGGGGCTCCCTGGCAGTCACTCACTACCTAAAGCGTCTCCCTGGCACTCCCTACCTAAAGGGTCTCCCTGGCACTCCCTACCTAAAGGGTCTCCCTGGCACTCCCTACCTAAAGGGGCCCCCTGGCACTCACTACCTAAAGGGGCTCCCTGGCACTCACTACCTAAAGGGGCTCCCTGGCACTCACTCCCTACCTAAAGGGTCTCCCTGGCACTCCCTACCTAAAGGGTCTCCCTGGCACTCCCTACCTAAAGGGGCCCCCTGGCACTCACTACCTAAAGGGGCTCCCTGGCACTCACTACCTAAAGGGGCTCCCTGGCACTCACTACCTAAAGGGGCTCCCTGGCACTCACTCACTGCCTAAAGGGGATCCCTGTCACTCACACACTCACTACCTACCTACCTAAAGGGGCTCCCTGGCACTCACTCACTACCTAAAGGGGCTCCCTGGCACTCACTCACTACCGAAAGGGGCTCCCTGTCACTCACTCACTACCTAAAGGGGCTCCCTGTCACTCACTCACTACCTAAAGGGGCTCCCTGTCACTCACTCACTGCCTAAAGGGGCTCCCTGTCACTTACTCACTGCCTAAAGGGGCTCCCTGTCACTCACTCACTTCCTAAAGGGGCTCCCTGTCACTCACTCACTTCCTAAAGGAGCTCCCTGTCACTCACTCACTACCTAAAGGGGCTCCCTGGCACTCACTGCCAAAGGGGCTCCCTGTCACTCACTGCCTAAAGGGCTCCCTGTCACTCACTGCCTAAAGGGCTCCCTGTCACTCACTGCCTAAAGGGCTCCCTGTCACTCACTGCCTAAAGGGCTCCCTGTCACTCACTGCCTAAAGGGCTCCCTGTCACTCACTGCCTAAAGGGCTCCCTGTCACTCACTGCCTAAAGGGCTCCCTGTCACTCACTACCTAAAGGGGGTCCAGGGTGGCTACATATACTGGGGACACTGGCTGTTTGTCATTATGTGCATTTACTGGTGAAAAGCGGTCTCTTATGTGCATTTACTGGTGAACAGCGGTCTCTTATTATGTGCATTTGCTGGTGAAAAGCTGTCTCTTATGTGCATTTACTGGTGAAAAGCGGTTTCTTATTATGTGCATTTACTGGTGAAAAGCGGTCTCTTACTATGTGCATCTACTGGTGAAAAGCCGTCTCTTATGTGCATTTACTGGTGAAAAGCTGTCTCTTATTATGTGCATTTACTGGTGAAAAGCTGTCTCTTATTATGTGCATTTACTGGGGAAAAAGCTGTCTCTCATTATGCGCATTTACTAATGAAAGGCTGTCTGTCATTTACGTGCATTTACTGGTGAAACGCTGTCTCTTATGTGCATTTAGTGGGGAAATTTTGTCAGTAAAAATAATCTTTGTCAGTAAATTTTTAGTTATTTGTCAGTAAAAAATAACGTGAAAGGTTGGCAACATTGGCAGGCTGCGCGGCGCAACGGGAAAGATACAGGCAGCCCACCTCACGCTTGGACTTGGCCGACGACAGCGAGGGAGAGTAGGGTGGCTGCAGGCAGCCATAAATACGCAGCGTGTGACTGCGTCGCACTCGCAGAGCCTCTCAAACTGAGTCAGTCCAGAGACTAGCAGACTCGCAGGCAGCCAAAGCCAGCCAGGAGCAAGCCCATGGAAGAGGGGTAGGAATGGGGTATCACATGCATGCGTAAATGCGTAAAGAGGTGGAAGGTGTGGGTGTAATTAGGCAGGACATGGGTGTGGTTATGTGGTTGGGCACTGTTAATTTAACCACTCCCATAGGCGCCAGAGAAAATCTTCCACCCAGGTGCCAGGCACCCCAGGCTCACCCCTGTGTGACATGATGAGATAGACGTGTATGTACAGTGTCAAGCACACAAATAACTATGCTGTGTTCCTTTTTTTCTTTCTGTACCTGAGAGTTAAAAATCAGGTTTGCAAGTGACAAGTTTCTGTCCGGGTCGGGACCGGGTCAGATTATAGCATAACCCTCAGTGATTATTAACTACAGCCATAAAATACTTTTCTGTCAGTAAATGGCTTCTGAGTGCAGGAAAGAGATAAAAAGGGTCAATAATTCATAGATTTGATCTCTAGCATACTTCAATGAAGGTGTCATTGAGCAGAGACAATGAAAGCGTAAAAAACATAAAAAAACTAGATTTAAATATAAAATAAAACTGTGGGATATCTAAAACAGTCATTTTTAGGAGAAAGAGGATGAATACAATTGTTTTTCTCATCAGTTTATTTTCACCTCGGATGTCCTTTAACCACTTGAGGACCCACCCTTTACCCCCCCTTAAGGACCAGCATTGTATTATGTGATCTGTGCTGGGTGGGCTCTACAGCCCCCAGCACAGATCAGGGTGCAGGCAGAGAGATCAGATCACCCCCCTTTTTTCCCCACTAGGGGGATGATGTGCTGGGGGGGTCCGATCTCTCCTGCCTGCGTGTGGCTGGCGGGGGGGGGGGCACCTCAAAGCCCCCCTCCGCGGCGACATTCACCCCCCTCCCTCTCCTACCTGTCCCCCCGGTGATCGGGGCTGCACAGGACGCTATCCGTCCTGTGCAGCCTGTGACAGGACGTCCCCTGTCACATGGCGGCGATCCCCGGCCGCTGATTGGCCGGGGATCGCCGATCTGCCTTACGGCGCTGCTGCGCAGCAGCGCCGTACAATGTAAACAAAGCGGATTATTTCCGCTTGTGTTTACATTTAGCCTGCGAGCCGCCATCGGCGGCCCGCAGGCTATTCACGGAGCCCCCCGCCGTGATTTGACAGGAAGCAGCCGCTCGCGCGAGCGGCTGCTTCCTGATTAATCAGCCTGCAGCTGGCGACGCAGTACTGCGTCGCTGGTCCTGCAGCTGCCACTTTGCCGACGCACGGTATAAGCGTGCGGTCGCCAAGTGGTTAAGCAATACCAATTGCCTGGCTATCCTGCTGATCCTCTGCCTCTAATACTTTCAGCCATAGACCCTGAACAAACATGCAGCAGATTAGGTGTTTCTGACAATATCGTCAGAACTGACAAGATTACCTGCATGCTTATTTCTGGTGTAATTCAGACACTACTGCAGCCAAATAGACCAGCAGGGCGGCCAGGCAACTGGTATTGTTTTAATAGAAATAAATATGGCAGCCTCCATATCACTCTAACTTCGGGTTCAATTTAAAAGAGGCCTCCGGCTTTGCTCTAGGGACTAAAACAACCATCCCTCACCCCTTCCTCATAACTATAGGAAATCCGCACAAACACAAGGCGAACATGCAAATTCCATGACAGTATGCCCTGGCTAAGATATGACCCTGGGACGTCAAGAGTGCAAATGCCTTGGTCACCACGCTGTCCATGTCATAAGGTGCAGCTACTTCCTACCTAACAAAAAAAACAGACACACCCACTGTCAGCTGACATGCCACAACTTCATACAAACATTTTTTTGCTTTAATTACTCTAACTGAAATGAAAAATGAGCCTGCAACTTCCACCTCCACAACATCTCCAGAATCCACTCCTACCTTTCCCGACACCACTAAACTCCTCATCTGTGCCCTTGTCGTTTCCCGCCTTGAATATTGCAATTTCCTTTTACCAGGCTTCCCTCTACACTGCAACCAAATCGATAATGAATGCAGCAGCCAAACGGATGAACACCTCCCACTGCATCCAAAACTCCCCTATGTAAAGCTCTCCATCAGTATCATAATACATTTTGATGGACACCTTCTCAACACTGTGTCTTTAACCCCACCCTTCAGATTGTAAGCCTCTGGCAGGGCCCTCCCACCTAGCTAATATAATATATGGCCAAATCAACCGCTCTAATCAAATTGGCTAGAAATCGATGCAGCAGGCAGCATGATTGATCAACCAAACAATTGCTGTTTAAATTCGATTTACTTGATCGGTCCCGGTGGAAAATCGAAAGTCCCGGTGGAAGATTGAATAGTGCAACACTGCATTTCGATTAATTTTCAATAGATTTCATAATGAAATCTATTGGAAATCTGTTCCTAGTGTGTGGCACACATCAGATAGATTCCTGTCAGATTAGACCTGATAGGCATATGACAGGAATTTATCTGATGGTTGAATCTGCTGGAAAGTTATAAGCGCTTTAGACATTTGCATGACCTTGTTTTTTGTTTTAAGCGCCTTGTTTGTCCTCCCTTGTATGATAACTCCATGTATCTACTGAGCAGCGCTGTTGGCACTTTATGAATACAATATTTGCTCACTCAAATGAATTTGATAAACCTTTCGGCCTCTTTCACACAGAGACATTGCGTTAGAGGGGACGTTAAAGGGACACTTAAGCCAGGAAAAAAAAAAAGTGTTTTACTCACCTGGGGCTTCTACCAGCCCCCTGCAGCAGTCCTGTGCCCTCGCAGCCACTCACCTCTGGTCCCCCGCTGCCAACTAGCTTCGTTTTTACCGATAGGACTGGCCATGCGTAGCTTTCTCCGCATTCCCGACTGTAATTAGCACTATTGCGGACCACAACGCGTACAAAAATACGCGTTGCTGCATATCTATGCGTAGGTAATCTTTGTACACGTTGCGGTCCGCAATAGCGCTAATTACAGTCGGGAATGCAGAGAAAGCTACGCATGGCCAGTCCTGTGCGAGGGCACAGGACTGCTTCAGGGGGCTGGTAGAAGCCCCAGGTGAGTAAAACACTTTTTTTTTCTCGCTTAAGTGTCCCTTTAAGGTCGCATAAGGTTCCCCTAACGCAACGCATGGTGGTGGTAAACTTGGACGCTACATAGAGACGCGTTGTGTCTCTTGGTGCGCCGTTTTCGTTCGTTACTGGTAGAATGAAAACGGCGCATACGTCCAAAGACTGTGGAGACCACGTGATCGGAACACCTGGTCCCGCCAGCCAATTGCCGCACAAAGCGGCCGCTCCAGGAAGTAAACACTGCACGTCACACAGTACAGTGAATATTAATTCGCCATGTGGCTAGGGACAATAGCGGACTTTCCCCTCCTCCTCTCCTGCACTGAGCATGTGCAAACAGTCTAACGCGGCAAAAACCGTGTATAACGCACAGCATGCTGTACTTTCTTTGAACGTGCAGCGTTACACTGTAACGCAACGTGGGCACTGTGAACAGCCCATTGATTTTTCATTACTGTGAGTTGGGCTGCATTACAGGCTGCTCTTACATGCGCATGTAACGTCCCACTGTGAAAGCAGCCTTCATCTAATGCTAAATGTTAAAAAGAGGGCAGAGCCTGGCTCACGTGGTGGGTGTGCCCTATTGTAAAAAAAACCTCCAAACCTTTGGGAGAAAGTTGAAAACTTCTCTAAAGGGGCCCATACACTGGTCGATTTCAGCGATTGATTCTATAGAATTGATCGATCGCAAATCGATTCAATGGAATCATCTGATGAATCAATTTGCGGCCGATTTCGATCGATTTGCTCTCTCTGGCAGGATGGAAAATATAGGTCGATCTGCTGCTGGCAGCAGATTGATGGCCCATAGAGTTGCATTGGATCTAATGGTACAGTAATGCATTTAGATCGATTTTCAATAGATTTCCAATAGATTTTATTCTGAAATCTATTGGAAATCTGTTCCTAGTGTGTGGCACACATCAGATAGATTCCTGCTGCAAATCTATCAGTGTCTGGCCACCTTAACATCCACCAAAATCCAACCCGAGATTAGGAAAAGATAACAATTTTCAGAGTCCATGACAGACAAGGATGGAATAGAGAAAGGTAATCTACAGTAATCACGATGGGAGCCTTAAAGGGGCACTATGGCGAAAATGTTTAAAATTTAAAATACGTGCAAACAGACAAATAAGAAGTATGTTTTTTACAGCGTAAAATGAGCCATAAAATACTTCTCTCCTATGTTGCTTTCACTTACAGTGCTTTTGGACTAGTCCATTTCTTTGTAGGGGATTCTCAGCAAGGCTTTTATTCTTTATAAATATATTCCCTAAAAAGGATTTAAACAATGATGCTGGCCAGCTTCCCTGCTTGCTACACAGTTTTTATGGCAGTTGCACAGATCAACTGCCATTCACCAAGTGCTTTTGAAAATAAATAAATTCTTGAGAATCAACCATGAACAGATGGACTAGTCCAAAACCTGTCGCTATTGTCAGATTTCTACTACCTACTGTAAGTGACAGCAACATAGGAGAAAAGTAATTTATGGCTCATTTTACTCTGGGAAAAAAAACGTACTTCTTATTTGTATGTGTTTGCACAGATTTTAAATTTTAAAATTTTTCGCCATAGTGCCCCTTTAATTGCAATTAGTAGTAGTACAAATAAAATAATTCTATAACCTCTATACACGCATTGATCTGCAAAATGTTCCATTTGAAGTCAGCAAGCTGGCATATGGAAAAAACTTAAACTAAAATTAGAAATCTTAAAACGAAATAAGAGTCTTTGGGTACTAATTCTATTCAGTGAAAAGGACAAGAACACCAAAACTCATTACCATCTTAAAGAGATTAGGAAGGCATCTAGAACATATGGAGTGCGGTTGGGTTATGAACGGTACTTTTCTTTTCTCCACTAACAGGGTCGGACTGGGACACTGGGGGCCCACCAAACAAATTTCAACCTGGGGCCCACACATCCCACTCCCCCCGCTGACACCCGTGATGTGCGTCCGCAAACCCCCCTTTCTCCCCCCCCCCGCTGACACCCATGATGTGCGCCTATGGCTGCAGCTTGAAGTCACAAAGAACACCCAAGACTGACAGCCTCTGTGTCAGGATGGCTTCCCTGCATCTATTTCAGGCTAGTGGCTGCTCTCATTGCAGGGTCAATCCAGTGTGAGCCGCCAGGCTTTAGCACCACATTACAGCACAATTCTCACCTCACTCCCCTGGCCTTGGCTGACAGCTTCTACTGATACACATCACGCTGGAGTCTTTGAACTTTTCCACCCCAGCATCACCTGGGGGCGGAGCCACCATAGCACAGTCAGCCTGCAGCAGCCTCCGTCTCAGCATGAGTGATTACAGCACTGAGAGGAGAATTTTTGTGCTGCAGGCAGCGATTGGAGCTCTGTCAGACGAGGTGGGTGGGGGGGCACCAGAGACCTGGAGAGGAGGGGCCTACCGAGGGAAAAAACTGTACTACTGTGGCCCAGTCCGACCCTGTCCACTAACATATTAGTTTGTATATCTGGGTGTTTTTTGTTCTCTGTTTATATTTTGTCACCTAGTTTCTTTCTTTATTACCTGCTTACCGTAGTTTCTCTTTATGTATTGCACAATAAAATACTTAAAAGTATAAAAACACTTGAGGTATTTGGTTTCCAGACTACTCCTCACGGTTTAGGGCCCCTAAAATGCCAGGGCAGTTTAGGAACCCCACAAGTGACCCCATTTTAGAAAGAAGACACCCCAAGGTATTCCATTAGGAGTATGGTGAGTTCATAAAAGATTTTATTTTTTGTCACAAGTTAGCGGAAATTGATTTTTATTGTTTTTTTTTTTTTTTTTTTCACAAAGTGTCATTTTCCACTAACTTGTGACAAAAAAATAAAATCTTCTATGAACTCATCATACACCTAACGGAATACTTTGGGGTGTCATCTTTCTAAAATGTCACTGCCCTGACATTTTAGGGGCCCTAAACCGTGAGGAGTAGTCTGGAAACCAAATGCCTCAAAATGACTGTTCAGAGGTATAAGCATCTGCAAATTTTGACAGGTGGTCTATGAGGGGCCAATTTTGTGGATCCGGTCATAAGCAGGGTGGCCTCTTAGATGACAGGTTGTATTGGCACTGAAGCGCAGGATGTTCTCAAATCGTGACCTGGACATGGCAGCATAGAACATGGGCATGTGATGTATTGGGTGCATAGACCAATAAGACCGCAATACATTCTTTTTGACTAGACCCATGTTAAGGAAAAGGGCCAAAAAAATGTTAAGTTTGGAAACTTGTAGTGGTTTCCCCCGAAAAGGCTGGGCATGGTAGCTTCTCGGATTGGCGGTTGCGCATTGTGTGGCATAACGGTTGGTCTCAGCCACAATTAAGTCGTAGAGATCCACGATGCAGAACAGATGAAAAAAGTCTAGGGCTGATCCTAGATTACCTGTCTTCACCTGAACTCCAGACTGGATGGTGAAAGGGGGCAATACGGGTGCGGCGGAACCAGGGGATTGCCAATTGGGATTTGCCAGCACCTCTGGGAGTCTATGGGTAGTACGGGCCTGTTTTGCTGGTGGCTGCGACTCGGGTCTTAATGCACCTGCCACCGAACCAGTTTCTACTACCATGCTGGTGCTCGCCACACTTCACCAGGGTCTATGGTAGTACTGGTGCTTGGTCCAGGAGATGCTACCCTGCTGGTGCATGCCTCACCAAGAAAACTCGGATCAGCGCTTGCACCACTCTGCTGCCCTTGAGTCTGATCCTGCGCCACATGCGGTCCAGTGACATGGGGTGTGGTACGCCTGGCTCTCACCGGGAGCTCGACCTCGTCATTGTTATCGGTCAGAGAGCCACTGCTGTTCACCGGTTCGTATTCTGACCCGGATGATTCGTCGGATGAGGCTTCCCAATCGCACTCACCCCACTGGGCCAGAATCTCGGCGGCCTCTTCAGCGGAATACCCCTTTTTTGCCATGGTGGACTGCTAAATTTAGGGGGTATTCCTCTGAGACTACCCAGGAAAAAGAGCACCTACCTAGTAAAAAGGAGTAATTGTGAAGTAGAAAGCTGTGGTCACTGAGTTTTGATTAAGAAAAATCAAAACTGATCTTTACAGCGCCACAGCTATTGTACACTGTCTTTTGCAGTGATCAGAAAAAAAAATTCTGTCTCTGTGGTGGGGCGGGCTGAACGCAAGTGCTGGCGAATGATCAGGCCTGATCGGTCAAACACTGCATTTTTAGTGTATCCTAGTGACCCTAATATAGATCTGACTGCGATCAGTAATGATCACGTACAGAAACTATATAGTAGCAATGCTGATTAGCGACAGTGATGATGCTAATCAGCAACTAATTAGTGACTGCGGTGTGGTGGGCTGGGTGCCAACTGACACTAACTACCCAACGAAGGGCCCTAGCTAAATAATTGGCCTAACTGTTAACACTAGTGATACTAAAAAAGTGTCAGTTTTCACTGATCACTGTTTTTAGATCACTAGGATAGAGACAGGGGGTTGATCGCGGCGTTCTGAGGGGGATCTGAAAGTGTGGGCGGGTGATCAGAAGCCCGCAAGGGGCAGGTTAGGGTCTGATCTGAGGGGTGGCAGTGACAGGTGGTGATAGGGGGTGATTGACAGGTGATCAGTGGGTGATTACAGGGGAGAATAGAGGTATACAGTACACGGGGGGGGGGGGGGGTGCCTGGGGAGGATCTGAGGGTGTGGGGGGGGGGTGATCAGGAGCCCCCCGGGGGCAGTGTAGGACCTATTCTAAAATATAGGATTGACAGATAGTGACAGGGGGTGATTGATGGGTGATTAGGGGGTGATTGGGTGCAAAAAGTGGTCTGAGGGGGTGATCAGGGAAGGTCTGAGGGGTGCTGTTGGCGATCAGGGGGCAGGATCAGTGTATGTGTGTAATTACGCTCGATCACTGGGACCACCAGGGGAGGAGGCAGCATGTATAATACACATTGTATACATAAAGTGTATTATACATTACTAACGGCGAGATTGGAGGGTTAACAACCCGCCAGCGCTGCTAATTGGCCGGCGGGTTGACATCGCGGGTGGGCGGAGCCTAATGCCGGCGGACGCGCGCGTATTCCTGCGCGGGATCCCCGGCTAATCAGTCCCCTAGGTGCCGCCGCCGATCGGCATCACGCGGCCCTGGGGAAGCTACTTTGCCGCCTCCCATAGGTAGTGGACTGTGCCTGTGTACTGATGAGATATATATTTATTTTCCTACAACTTCATTATTTCTAAATTAGGTTGAATGGTTTACGGTCTCTAATCAGTGACAGGGTATTAAGTGTCCCAGAGGTAGAAAAAGGTCAATAGTTCATGTATTTTATCTCCCCCTGCCCTCTGAAGTTGTATTCTGGAAGGAAAACTTTTATGGCTGTAATTTGCTTATCAGTGATGTTTACTATACTCTCCCTACCGACTACTGACTAGACAGAAGCTGTCACTTCCATGCTTAAAATCTCTCTCAGGCAACAAAATAAAGCAAGTAAAACAGCCTGGTTATTAAAGCAGTAGGATTAGCCATACTATGCCAGGGAAAAAACGCATATACAAGTATATAAATTCATGATCTATGTACATAACACATGTAATGTACTGTCCACGTTTTGATTTTAGTGAATTTCATATGATAAATGAAGAGAATTCTGTTCCTGGTGGGAACCATGTCTTTTGCCCACAGTGTGATGTGAGGCTAAATACTGATGTCATTTCTCCTCCAATCGCTGAGTCACCACAGCCTTGCCTGTAAACACAAGTGAGCAGAGGATCATGTTTTAACTAGGCAGGGAAATAAAGGGAAGAGGAGTAATATATTATAGATTAAAAGAACCCCCAGCATGCAACTGAATGGCAATGGCTATTAAAGGGCCAGTGCTCCTAAGGTATGTGATAACTCCAAACCATAACAGCAGAAAAAGTTTTAAATGCAGGATTAGCATCTTTATCACTTAATACACTCAGACCAGTTGCTGTTGAAATTAGATTTTTATGGTGACAATCCCGCTTTAATATGTTTTGCACAGTACAAACACATGTTTATCTCATCATGTTACATATCGCCTCAGGTACACTTTAACCCTTTCTGCCGCGGCGTCCTCGTCGAGCACACAAAAGTACAGTTACGTTCCTTGCGAAACTCATCCCTATTAGCCAGAAGCCAATTACATAAACTTCAGGTTTACCGCCGTACGGATACAACTTACCGCCTCTGAAGCACACGCAAACTTCTCAGAAATCATAAAGGGGACACCATCCATTGCTGAAATAAAAAGAGAGGGGAGAGAATGAAAATGATCATAATCTGACTCCATGCATTTATTGGAAAATCAGCTTGACTGTTCCAGCCGGCAACACGCATAATTAGAATAGTTCTAGAGCTGTTGCCAGCGACGACCCACACAGACTCCTTAGCATCATGAAGCACCTTCCATACATTAGCACTGTGTGACGAGTCACGCGGTTACAATACAGAGAGCTGTCTGCGCCGCGCTGAGCCGCCCGGCATCCCTCTCATCTGGGCGTCTGTCAGACCTGAGTCAGGGCACGGCTCCGTATAACAAGCCGTCTCCGTGTCACCTGCAGTCATTAAAACTGAAGCCGCTTCATCTGGGCGCGCTGCCACTGTATGGAATACGCAAAGCAAAACCCATGCCAAGGGCTCAGCAGTGTAATTAGCTTCCTCCTAAACAAACGAGCTTCCACACAGCTGTAATTAAGCAAGCTTGTAATTAAGTCAATGCCCTTTATCATACAGATCATGCTTAAAAACGCTTTGAAGAATGGACGGGTTATTAATGCGATAATGTCAAAATCACATATTCGCTGGAGCTGTCAGAATTTCTCTGCTTCCAGCTGATAGAAAACCAAATAAAAAGTCTAATTTTAATGCATTTTTTACATACATATTTTTTTTATTTTTATTATACATTTTTGACATGATATTGTTACAGCTGTGTCGTCACATCTAGCAGTCAAACTTCAGTTTTCAAAACAACTTGGAAACTGATTGGCAGCAAGAGGGGAAAGTAAGAATATGTTGTCAACTTGTCACATAAAGCAGTATGTGAGGTAAACTACTGTATTTTTTGGACTATAACACTCACTTTTTCTCGCCCAAAGGTGGGGAAAAAGTCACTGCGTCTTATAGTCGAACTGCAGAGAGTTCCTGACTTGTGAACGCCTGCCAATATGAACCTCCAACCCGATGCAATGTCAGGGACTCCCTGTACTGTGCCCATGCAGAGGAGGACACAGAGGGATAATTGTAGGACACAGGGGGACACAAAGGGGCATAGAGGAGGCCACACGGGGGATAGAGGAGGACACAGTGCATTATATTACATGTGGCTGAAAATGTTCTACAAACCTGTTGATACAATCTGTGGGTGGGAACTTGCGCCTTAACATGATGGTAGTGACTCAGTTCAGCCACTTTTGAAGTAAATGGCTATGTCTGTTATCAGCATTTCAGTCAGTAAGTTAGGGATAAGTGCACATATCCTTTAATGGTTGCTTACACTATACCGGGCAAAACAGGGTCAAACCGCCAGGAAATGCTGTCACTTCACAGTCTCCTGACAGGTAGTGAAAACACCCTCAGATTTATAGTTTTTGGGTTCAAATACACACTTTATTTTGTCAATACCTTCTAATTTGATGGACAAAAACCTGAACCTCATATGTATGTATTTATCTGCCCTTAAAGAGAAAAAGAACTTCATATCCATATCTAACTGCCTTCTGATCAAAGAAAAACTTGAACCTCGGTGTCCACTTCTTACTGCCTACTGTACATATGCAGAAAAACCTGAAGCTCATATGCAACTTGCCTTCTAATCAGAGAGAGAAACCGCTGAACCTCATAAGCACATCTAACTGCCCTCAAAGAGAAATACTTGAACCTCATATGCATATAAATCTGCCTTCTAATCTGCCTTCTGAACATAGAGAGAAACTTGAATCTTAAAACAGAACCTCATCCACCTAACTACCTTCTGAAAATATAGAGAAAAGAAATGAACTTCTTATGTACAACTAACTGCATTCTAATGAAAGAAAAAAAATGATTTTTATATGCACATCTAACTGCCTTCTAACCAGATACAAAAACAATTTTCAGCTCCCAAGGAAAACCTACAGCAAAAAGAAAACAAGATGCTAATAGGAAATAACCTAACTACCGTACTTCTTTGTGAGAATAGGAAAGTCAGGGCAAAGTTATTCACTGTGACAAAGGAGGCAAGTTTTCCATACTGCGCTTTCAGTGAAAGGGAATACCGCGCTATGCTAGTCTGACATACACATCTGACATTATCTTCTTGCCACATACCCAAAAACACTCCATCTTCCTTCCTGGGAGAATGACATTTTTTTACACAATGCTGAAAAGTCTATATATCTTACAATTAGCGCCGCTTACTACACTTGACATTGAGCTGCTGATTTGCATACCATTATCATATTTGATGGGAGAGCAAATCTTCCCAGATTGAAAATCTAGTTAAACTGCTAATACTTGGAAGAGGAGGTTTATAGTTCATTGCTCTGCTATTTCTATCCAATATCCAAAGCTGCTAGGCGCAATAATCAGGAAACACAACCGTCTGCTGCCAGGACGGTCAGCCAATATAAAGCGTTATGGCTAACTGGCTCTTGTTTAGCTTCAACCTATTCACCACTGCGCAGGGGTCATCACCGCTAACTGCCACTGCAGTTCATTAGCCCGAATTTACAGTCCTGAGTTCCGTTTACAACAGGCACACCGTCAAAATGTTTTCTGAGCCTAAACGGAAGGATCAGATGAAAAGATATGGCGGCAGTATAACTACCTGAATAAAATGGCTGAATCAGTCTGCAAATGCTACATTTATCCACGTCATAAAAGGAGAAGCTCCCCTGCTTTTCAAAACACAATATCGACACCCGTCTCAACCCGGCTTCTGCCACAACAATATAATATACTCTAGTCTACATTATGATCATACCTCTATCTTACCCAAATATTATTATTATTATTGCTTTATATAGTAACAGCATCTTCCATGATCATGTCTGTATACTACCCAAATAAAATAGGATGCAGTGAACAAATCAATAGAAGAGTTTTACATAATGGTGGGAGATATGCAAGCACATTACACATCATTAAGAGACAAAAGGGAAAAAGCGCTGGCCAACTCTGCCTCACATTCTAAAGGTTTAAGAGATGGGCAATAGGTGAAGGGAAGCTGTGTATGAGATGATAAAATGGTAGTCAGTTGCCTGGGTGTCCAGAGAGAGAGTATGCTTGCGTGAAGAGATGACTTTTCAGGTTGCACCTAAAAAGGGTAAGTCTGAGCGAGTGGTGGATTTGTTAAAGAGGAACGGTCAGCCACACTATCTAAAAAAAAAAAAACCCCACATATATAAGTAGATAAATACTTGCTCTACTTACATAACAGATGTATTGCACTGTCCACGTTATGATTCCTGTGAATTTTATAAAGGAAAAGCAGAGAATCCTATTCTAGACAGTTTCCATATTAACTGTGGCTATTTTGAAGCCTATCCTGATGTCATTTCTTCCCTTGCTCTGCCTGATTTGCCTGCCCTTCACTATAGAAAGTGCATTGTCTCAGCATGAGAACTATTGGCCAATCAGAGAGGAACAGGAGGTGTGGGAGGGGAAAACAGGAGGGAAAGAGGCTTCAGCCAATCAGGCTGCATTAGTTAAAGAGACTCTGAAGCGAGTATAAATTTAATTTTTTAACACGCAGTCATGTTAATCAGTATAACCGCTGCTAAAACGCCACTATCCCGCAGCAAATCGAGGGGTCTTTACCCCCCAAATCCCCCCTGCAAAATCCACGACTTTCTTGGTCGTGGATTTTGCTGCTCATGGAGGCAGAGCTATGAGCTGCAGCTCTGCCTCCATGCGCATCAATCGCTGCACGGATCTCCGCCTCTCCCCGCCCCTCTCTGTGAAGGCAGATTGAGAGGGGCGGGGAGAGGCGGCGATCAGCGGGGATTGACGCGCTGAGAGGCAGAGCTACAGGGCTTAGCTCTGCCTCTTCAGGAAGCGCTCCCCCCTGCTTACAGCAGGGATTTGAGGGGTAAAGACCCCTCATTTTGCCGCGGGATAGCGGCGTTTTAGCAGCGGTTATACTACTTAACATGACTGCCTGTTAAAGTAAATTTAGACTCGCTTCAGAGTCTCTAAGTCTGAGAGGAATAGAGCAGTAAAAAAGGACAACCCAGCATGCCCTTCAACTTCCTTTTTGTGTAGCAAATTTTGTGTGTACCAAATAAGAGTCAGGTAAACTGGGGAATGATCATTTATCAACAAGAAAACGAATAGTGATTTTAAATTTTGTATTGCCTGGTTAGCATCCCTATTACTTGTTTACCAGATAAAAATAAAGAATTATTTTTTTATTTTATGCCCGACAGTTACACTTTAAGGGAGGGTGTTCCAGAGGAGGGAGAGGATTGAGAAAAGTCTTGTAGAAGGGAGTGAGAAGAGGTGACCAGAGAGGAAGACAGGATAACATGGTCGGTAAAGCAGAGATTGCGTGTAAGGAGGTATCTGGAAATAAGTTTTAGGTAAGAAGGAGCTAGGTTGTAAAGTGCATTGTAGGTGAGCGATCTTTAATTGTATCCTTTGTGTAACCAGTGAAGAGACTGACAGAGTGATTAGGGATGGAGAGAGGTGAAGGAGTCGTGCAGCAGAGTTTATGATGGACTGTAGCAGAGTTAAAAGGTTAGCGGGTATGCCACAGAGCAAAGCTGCAGTAGACTAGATGTGAGATAATCAGGGCAGTAACCAGAAGTTTGGTAGTGTCCTGTGTGAGAAAACAGTAGATGCAAGAGATGTTTTTTAGGTGGAGGCGACAAGAGGAGGATATTTTGTCATGTGTGGCTTGAATTAGAAATTCAAATCCAGTACTGCACCTGTGACTCAGTTGTGCCAATGTCACAATCAGGGATGCTCACCGGATCAAATCCGAATGAGTTTGATTCGAATTTCATCCAGGTAATTAAAGCACCTGAGCGGGTGTGCGAGGGGGGGGTTAAACTTACCCAGCAGACATCTTCTTTAACACGTGCCACTCTGTGTTCCAAGCCACGTCACGTGACTACTACGCTTCCTCCTTCAACCCGGAAGGAGGAAGTGTTTGTAATCACAAGATAACGGCTTGGAACGCAGAGTTAGACGAGCTGTGGGATATGTTAAAGAGAGTCTGAAGCGAGAATAGATCTCGCTTCAGACCTCATATATAGCAGGGGCACGTGTGCCCCTGCTAAAACGCCGCTATCCCGCGGCTTAACGGGGGTCCCTGTCCTCCCAAATCCCCTTCGTAATGCAGGGGAGCGCTTCCGCATTGGGGCAGGGCTAACCGCCGCAGCCCTGCCCCACGCGCATCTGTCAGCGCGTATCTCCGCCTCTTCCCCGCCCCTATCAGTCTTTCTTCACTGAGAGGGGCGGGGGAGAGGCGGCGATGCGCGTCTGATAGACGCGACTGGAGGCAGGGCTGCGGCCGTTAGCCCTTGCCTCCAGGAAGCAAAGTCCACGACCAACTTTGCGACCAACTTTTGCGGGGGGTGGGTTGGGGGTGAAGGGACCCCCGTTTAGCCGCGGGATAGCGGCGTTTTAGCAGGGGCACAAGTGCCCCTGCTATATATGAGAGCTGAAGCGAGATTAAGGGCTCGTTCCCACTATCGCGAATCTGCATGCGTCCAACGCATGCAGATCCGCACATGTAATACAAGTGGATGGGCCTGTTTCCACTGTAGCGTTGTTGAGGTACGTTTTTTTCAGCGTGAAAAAAACGCACAAAAGAGCCAACGATTTCGCCTGCGTCGGGAATCCGTGCGAATCGCCGCTAATGTATTTAATAGTGAAAACGCATGCGTTTGTTACATGCGTTTTTACCCGCGATTTCGCGTGCGATTTCGCACCTTTTTCAATTTTATTTAGCCCTGGCAGTGTCATGGTTAATTTCGCATGGCACCCTGCCATGCGAAATCGCATGCGAAATCGCGGGTAAAAACGCATGCGGAAACTCATCCGCATGCGTTTTTACAAGCGTCGGAATGCGGCCGAAATCGCGTCGCAACAGTGGGAACGAGCCCTTAGTCTCGCTTCAGTGTCTCTTTAAAGAAGATAAGTGCTGGGTAAGTTTAACCCCCCCCCCCCCCCCCCCCGCACACCCGCTCAGGTGCCTTCATTACCTGGATGAAATCAGAAAGAAACTCATTCGGATTTCATCCGGTGGTCATCCCTGTGGCTTTTCTTAAAGTCACTCGGATCTCAACTCACCCAATACCCTTATTTCCAGCACAATGGCCTCAATTCACTAAGCTTATCTCCTGTCTTTCATAACGTTTCTAGAGTTATCACCATGGTGATGAGGCATGTAGTAATCAGGAAACATTTTACCTCAGGCAAACCGAAAGTGAACTCTTCAGTCCTTAAAATAACTCCAGAATTCTAACGTTAAAGACAGGCTGTTAATTGCATCTGAATTACGCTTGTAGGTGGCAGACAGGACACTGAATTTCCTGATAAAACGGAGTTCAGTCTCATGTCTGAAAGAGGCCTAATGGCCAACAAGTTTTAATAACTCCAGCCCAGGTTTCATGGATCATACATTTATTTAAGTATTTAAATAGCGCTGACATATTATGCAGCGCTGTACAGAGTATATTGTCTTGTCACTAACTGTCCCTCAGAGGAGCTCACAATCTAGTCCCTACCATAGTCCCATGTCTATGTATGTATCATGTAGTGCATGTATCATAGTCTAGGGCCAATTTAGCGGTAAGCCAATTAACTTATCTGTATATTTTTGGGATGTGGGAGATAACCGGAGTGCCCAGAGGAGACCCATGTAGACACGGGGAGAACATACAAACTCCTTGCAGATACCTGCATTTAAATGGGCTTAGATGCTTTCCTTGCGTTGAAAGACATCCATGGCTACTAGGTAATGACCAATGATGTTGATCCAGGGATTTTATCTGATTGCCATCTGGAGTCGGGAAGGAATTTTTTCCCTTTTGGGGCTAATTGGACCATGCCTTGTAAGGGTTTTTCACCTTCCTCTGGATCAACAGGGATATGTGAGGGAGCAGGCTGGTGTTGTACTTTGTTCTCTGGTTGAACTCGATGGACGTATGTATTTTTTCAACCCAAGTAACTATGTAACTATGTTGACCTGGTTGGGAATCGAACAAGGAACCCAGCGCTGCAAGGCAACAGTGCTAACCACCACGCCACCGTGCTGTCCATACATTATACCCGTACTTTAGGAGCACAGAGAAGCCTTCATAAACCAGCCCATGGCCACAGAATATGCTTACGCTTCATAAATTAATAATCTGGTTTCTTCCAACTCTAAAAAAAAGTACAGAACAAAAAAGATTGCCTTATGTTGTTTTCCTTTTATGAAACCCTGATCACCTCCTTTACAGCACCATATTTATTAAAGTGGGAACAGGTTTTACTCCCTGGCCATCAGGATTTCAAAAATAGCAAACAATTATTCAGTAATTACCACTATGTTGTCTGAGGCCCCATTCACTTGAACAATACTTACCTTCTGCCATCTAGATTAGTAGCTGGATTATTTGGGCACCAGCACTCAGTTGTACCCAAATGATGGTTGCTGGCTATGGCCAAGCAACACGCGCCAAACTTATCAGCTTGCGCTGATGGGCCGCATACTGCCGGTAATACGCAACTGGTTGTGTGGTGGCTCCAACTGTCCCAGCACTACCATCAGCTGCTTGGTCAAAAAAGTACCCTTACTCTGACAAACAAAGGGCACAGTTTCTGCTGAACAGGCAGTTGATCCTTTAAAGGGAAGCTAAAGCGTGAGGGATATAGAGGCTGACATATTTGTTTCCTTTTAAACAATGCATATTGCTTGACTGTCATTCTTTTCCTCTGCCCCTAAGAGGAAATTTAACCCAGGATTGAGCTTCACCCCAATCAATAGCGATAACCCCCTTCCCTTGAGAAATCTTTTTCTTTTCTCAAACAGAACATCAGGGGCCTCTGTATGGCTGATATTGTGGTGAAACCACTCCCACAGTGTGATGTCAGGACCATGGTCCTGACAGTTTACTGTGTAACCTAGTTGCATTGTGGGAAATAATGACTGTTTCAAACTGCCAAGCAAGCCATATCTCCCTCTGCAGAATGTTCATTTACTGAGAGTTCTATGCACAGTGATGCACCTGCCAGTACTAAATATATTGCCACCTGTTATAAATTTCAGAATGTACATCGGGGCGAGAAAACATTTTACAATGGTCAAACATTGACTAAATGATCTGTTAGGCCTGGTGCACACCAAAAACCGCTAGCAGATCCGCAAAATGCTAGCAGATTTTGAAACGCTTTTTCTTCTTTTTCTGTAGCGTTTCAGCTAGCATTTTGCGGTTTTGTGAAGCGTTTTTGGTGTAGTAGATTTCATGTATTGTTACAGTAAAGCTGTTACTGAACAGCTACTGTAACAAAAAACGCCTGGCAAACCGCTCTGAAGTGCCGTTTTTCAGAGCGGTTTGCATTTTTCCTATACTTAACATTGAGGCAGAAACGCATCCGCAATCCAAAATCTGCAGCAGCCCGGGAGTATGCGTTTCTGCAAAACGCCTCCCGCTCTGGTGTGCACCACCCCATTGAAATACATTACCCTAGCGGATCCGCACCTGCAAGCGGATCGCAAACCGCAGCAGAACCGCTCTGGTGTGCACTAGGCCTAAGTGAATATTGTTTAAAATTAGCAATTGTATTTATTATGCTATTTTCACTACAGGTCCTCTTTAAAGGGAAAAAAAGGCACATTTGATCAGCATGTTGTGCATGCGAGCAGCTGGATGGGTGACTGCTGTGCGATAGGAGATTGCATTGTACAAAGTACGCCATGCATTGTCTTCATGTGTGCAGTTGGAAGCCAGACCCAATAAGCAGCGCTACCCACAGCTGATCGCTCAGCCTTCGCATAAATTGACTACATGGATGGCTAAATCCTGCCTGAAATGATAATAAAATATTGTATTAATATGGAAATCATCCTGCTGTTACCATACACTGATTAGTATATAAATTACACCTCATTACATATTACAGCCGAATAAACACACTTTGAGCGTACATGAATTATTATGTCTGCTATGGAAAGCATTCTGCAGCAGCCCGTTCCAATATATCTCAAGCTGTCCACCTGTGTCTTGTGTAACGGCTCGTGCCGTCTGTCCTGCATGTATATAGCATGGCTTCCCCTAGGGAACGCGCCGGGATTACCATGGGGATTCACTGCTCTGCCATTTCTCAGAGGAGAGATTTGTCAGTGCACTGATGCAAAGGAAAACACATACTGTATACAGATAAAAATTTCAAGGGGCCGTGCTGGTACAAGTGTTAAGCGGGGCTTCCAAGAATAAATGGAAGTAAATATATTGAAACTGGACATCTTTGTAGTAACACAAACCCAACTGCAGTATTTACCAGATGAAAAAGGCAAAATACAATGGTGGCTATAGAAAAAAAAGAGAAGTTGCAATGGATTTTGGTTACTTTTCTTTTTCTTAAGCTTCAAGCTGTACTTTATGTAGACCACTATAGTATGGTGTAGGACAGGGCTTTTCAACCTTTCCACTAATTGTACCACTTTTATTGCCCGAAAACTTTCAAGTACCACCAGTGTGCCTGCACAGTAGATTGGATGCGATCGGGCTTGGCCGTTTCTGCTGGAGCCTGAACGGAGAGCAGCTACTGCGCATGCGCACACCGATGAGGAGAACTATGGGGCTCCCAGCACTGGATCCCATCTACCGAGGAGGAAGGGGGGAAGGGGTATGGGGGATCCCATCTACTGAGGAGGAAGGGGGAAGTACCTACCCCCTGGGGCACTTTTTTCTTACAAGGTACACTTTAAGAAAAAAAGGCATTTGGGAGGGGAAAAGTAGGAGGAATTGGTGGGGAAAAAGATTACAATTAGACTGCTAGCCTACATATTGTCAGTATTGGCAATCTAGAGGTATATTGCCAATATAGGTAGCCATACAAGTTCCACCCCCCCACCACGCTTAATTATAGGTAGCCTGGCCACGTCACCAGAAAGCTGAGAGCTAAGCAGTGACTCACCACAAAGTTCGGATCCCCCCCTTGCTCACTCCTTGCTGTGCTGCCCTGCGGAATAGTTCACACCTCAGATCATCGGTAAGCCAGCCGCAGAGAAGTGACAGTCAGGCAAGCGGTGCACAGTGTATACTTCAAATGAGCAGTGACGTCACTTTCTGTATCTGCGCCATCACTGTGCACCGTTGGCCTGGCTGTCTCCTCCACACTGATCTGAGGTCTGAAGTATGCTGCAGAGAAGCACAGCAAGGAGCGAGGGAGGGAGAGCCAAACTTTATGGAGGCAGGACAGGACCAGGATAAGTGGCAGGTAGACAAAAAAGTGGCAGGCAAATCTAGTGTGTACCACCTGGCCAACAGCAAAGTACCACCGGTGACAAGCGTACCACAGGTGCAAAGCCCTGGTCTAGAGAGATTAGCCTGTCTAATTAGGCCTTATCAACAAGTAAACAGCAAGTGTAAATTAGGGCTGTCAGGTGTGCCACTCTATGCCATAGTTTGGGCTAATATGTAAACACAGAAAAGGAAGAGGAGAGGAGCGCTCTCTGGTGCATTAACTTAATTAATTATGCTTCACGCACAAAGACAAATTAAAACTTATAATGTAAAAAATAAAACAGAGCTTATCACAATATGGTGTATCACCGTGTCCAAGATGTAAATTCACCAGTCTGGCCTCCTCCACACTATGGCCAGTAGATGTGGTAATCCTGAGGATCAAGTAGCGCCAGCGGGATAGTGTACACGGGGTTTGTCGGCAGCTGCCCTGCGCCTAGGACGTCATGACGCGTTTCTGCGTTCCACGCCTTCGTCAGATCTGATTTATTTTTTACATTGTAAGTTTTAATTTGTCTTTGTGCGTGAAGCATAATTAAATAAGTTAATGCACCAGAGAGCGCTCCTCTCCTCTTCCTTTTCTGTTTTTGATCAGCATACTTACTCCTATCCCAGAGTAAATCAGGAGCGGCACTCATCGTTGGCTAAACGACTTTCTGTGGAGACACCCACTGACTGAGCGCAGTGGAACACGTTTGAATAATATGTAAACACAGGAGGTTAACCCTTTTGTGTTCCTAGGACACTCCTAGGACACCAGAAAGTAAACACTGCAGGGTTTTTGTAAGATTTCTGTAAGTTGTAACAAAGAAATGTTTTTCTTTAAAGTTATGATGCTGTTGGTTATCTCCTTAGAGCAGAGAGGAAGCACTCAGTTTAGGTCCGCTTCAAAAGCTGACAGAACCAACAGGTTTTGGAATAGTCCATCTCCTTACGTTGGAGTCTCAGGGTTTCCCTTTGTTTTCAAAAGTATTTGCTGAACGGCCATTTGCTGACTGCCAAAATAGTGTGCGAGTGAGTAGGGATGCTGGCTGGTCCTATTTTGGCAGTTAGACTTAGCAACTGCCATTTAGTAAATTATTTTAAAAAACAAAGAAAACCCTTTGTATTCCCAATGAGGAACTCGACTAGTCCAAAACATGTTGGTTCTGAAAGTTTGTAACTGCTTACTTTTTCACTATAGTGGTCCTTTAAAATGGTAATTTGATATCAACCGTGAAGGTCAGGATGCACTGCTGCATTGCTGAGCTTATTTCAGTAATGTGTCTCAGACTCTCATGTGCTGTGCTGTGTTCTGACAATAAACTGCTGCATGCATTTCTGTACCAACACACTGCTGTCTCATTTCAATTAATACTGCCATGCAGAGCAACGCATGCGCCATACATTTTTGTAAAGAGAAGTAAATGGTCGGCACTCCAAAAACTTGGTACAGAAAGATCTGTAATTCATTCTGTAATTAAGATAATCCAAAATTCCAAAGCAACAAAGTACCTCTTTATCAAGAAAAAAAACAGTGCAAGTTAATCTGAAAAACAATTCAATAACAATAAATCACCATAATGCACAATAAATAAATACATTTGAAGTAACCCAAGAAAAAGAGGGTCATCACTGTGGAGGAACACGTGTACCAAACACTAAGGTAGAGAATGTGTGGACAAGTTTCAAAGGTGGCTAAAAGTGCTGCTAGCCTGGAAAGAGAACCACTATGAAAGTTGAAGAAAATAAATGGGTCATTAGACTGGGAGCAAGATAGGAAGATAAAAAGCCAACATAGGCTTTTTGCTCCACTCCCTCTTTACAGTTATCCATATACAGTGGCTTGCAAAAGTATTCGGCCCCTTGAAGTTTTCCACATTTTGTCACATTACTGCCACAATCATGCATCAATTTTATTGGAATTCCACATGAAAGACCAATACAAAGTGGTGTACATGTGCGAAGTGGATCGAAAATCATACATGATTCCAAACATTTTTTACAAATAAATAACTGCAAAGTGGGGTGTGCATAATTATTGGGCCTCTGAGTCAATACTTTGTAGAACCACCTTTTGCTGCAATTACAGCTGCCAGTCTTTTAGGGTATGTCTCTACCAGCTTTGCACATCTAGAGACTGAAATCCTTGCCCATTCTTCTTTGCAAAACAGCTCCAGCTTAGTCAGATTAGATGGACAGCGTTTGTGAACAGCAGTTTTCAGATCTTGCCACAGATTCTCGATTGGATTTAGATCTGGACTTTGACTGGGCCATTCTAACACATAGATATGTTTTGTTTTAAACCATTCCATTGTTGCCCTGGCTTTATGTTTAGGGTCATTGTCCTGCTGGAAGGTGAACCTCCGCCCCAGTCTTAAGTCTTTTGCAGTCTCCAAGAGGTTTTCTTCCAAGTTTGCCCTGTATTTGGCTCCATCCATCTTCCCATCAACTCTGACCAGCTTCCCTGTCCCTGCTGAAGAGATGCACCCCCTGAGCATGATGCTGCCACCACCATATTTGACAGTGGGGATGGTGTGTTCAGAGTGATGTGCAGTGTTAGTTTTCTGCCACACATAACGTTTTGCATTTTGGCCAAATAGTTCCATTTTGGTCTCATCTGACCAGAGCACCTTCTTCCACATGTTTGCTGTGTCCCCCACATGGCTTGTGGCAAACTGCAAACAGGACTTCTTATGCTTTCTGTTAACAATGCCTTTCTTCTTGCCACTCTTCCATAAAGGCCAACTTTGCACAGTGCATGACTAATAGTTGTCCTATGGACAGAGTCTCCCACCTGAGCTGTAGATCTCTGCAGCTCGTCCAGAGTCACCATGGGCCTCTTGACTGCATTTCTGATCAGCGCTCTCCTTGTTCGGCCTGTGAGTTTAGGTGGATGGCCTTGTCTTGGTAGGTGGGATGTTCAAGGCTTTGGAAATCTTTTTGTAGCCTAAGCCTGCTTAAAATTTCTCAATAACTTTATCCCTGACCTGTCTTGTGTGTTCTTTGGACTTCACGGTGTTGTTGCTCCCAATATTCTCTTAGACAACCACTGAGGCCCTCACAGAGCACCTGTATTTGTACTGACATTAGATCACACACAGGTGAACTCTAATTAGTCATTAGCACTCATCAGGCAATGTCTATAGGCAACTGACTGCACTCAGATCAAAGGGGGCCGAATAATTATGCACACACCACTTTGCAGTTATTTATTTGTAAAAAATGTTTCAAATCATGTATGATTTTCGTTCCTCTTCTCATGTGTACACCACTTTGTGTTGGTCTTTCAATAAAATTGATGCAGGTTTGTGGCAGTAATGTGACAAAATGTGGAAAACTTCAAGGGGGCCGAATACTTTTGCAACCCACTGTAATAATTCCTTTTTTTGTATAGCGCTTTTCCCTTGTCGGACTCAAAGCACTTGTGAGGCAGCCACTACAGCGCACTCAGTAGGCAGTAGCAGTATTAGGGAGTCTCGCCCAAAGAACTCCTTATGGAATAGGTGCTGGCTTACTGAACAGGAAGAGCCAAGATTTGAACCCTGGTCTCCTACATCAGAGGCAGAGCCCTTAACCATTACACTATCCAGCCACCATATAGGTGCCCATACACTCGTCAGATTGGCAGCAGATAGATAAGAAATGCATCTGATGATCTATCTGATGCGTTTTTAGAACATTTTTTTACCAGGATAGAATTCCAATAGATTTCAGTTTGAAATATATTGAAATTCGATCTGATGGCATTTTTTTGCCATCAGATTTCCATTAAGGCCAATGCAAACTGATAAGCAATCTCATCAGATCGACCCAAATTTTCCACCCTGCCAGTTCGATGGAAATCGACCAAAATCGGCCATCGATCGGTCGATTGGCCAACCGATTTGCAATCGAGCGATTAAACGATCGGGATCGATCGGTCGGCCAGAAAATCGGCTGAGTATATGGGCCCCTTAACTGATAGACAGTTTTAAATTGTGCAAATCGTGATGCAAATCTAGCCTCCAAAACACAAAATGAGGTGGCAAATCAACATTCAACATTAAGGACCTCAAGGCATGTGTTTGCGAAATAAATAAAATAGGAAAGGAAGAAGGAAACAATTGGAAAAGGATAGTCGAAAAATGGAAGTTGAAAAATGATAGTTGGAAAATAATGGCAGTTGAAAAACAGTTGAAATTTGGCTGTTGGAAAATTACAGTGGCGAAATGGCAGTTTAAAAATGACAGTTGATAAACAACAGTTAAAATTTGGCAGTTGGAAAATAATAGTTAGAAAATGGCAGTTGGAAAATGACAGTTGGAAAATGACAGTTGGAAAATGACAGTTGGAAAATGACAGTTGAACGTTTAACTGCCATTTTCCAACTGTCATTTTTCAACTGCCATTTTCCAACTGTCAAATTTTAACTGCCATTTTCCAACTGTCATTTTCCAACTGCCATTTTCCAACTGTCAAATTTTAACTGCCATTTTCCAACTGCCATTTTCCAACTGTCAAACTTTAACTGCCATTTTTCAACTGTCAAATTCCAACTGCCATTTTCCAACTGTCATTTTCCAACTGCCAAATTTTAACTGCCAATTTCCAACTGTCATTTTTCAACTGCCATTTCCCCACTGCCATTTTCCAACTGTCATTTTTCAACTGTCATTTTTCAACTGTCAAATTTTAACTGCCAATTTCCAACCGTCATTTTCTAACGGTCTTACTTAAACTGTCATTTTCCAACTGTCAAATTTCAGCTGTTTAAAGGACCACTACAGTGAAAAGAGTGAGCAGTTGAAGGAGAAATTAAGTGAGGCTGCCATATTTATTTCCTTTTAAGCAATGCCAGTTACCTGACTATCATGCTGATCCTCTGCCTCTAATACTTTTAGCCACAGCTCCTGAACAAGCACATGCAGATCAGGTGTTTCTGACATCACTGTCAGATCTGACAAGGTTAGCTGCATGCTTGTTTCTGGTGTGATTCAGACACTTCTGCAGAGACATAGATCCTGGCTGCCAGTCAACTCATATAGTTTAAGGGCTCTTTCACAGTGCGACGTTAAAGTCGCACGTTACAACAACATGTAACGCACAGTAACTTACAGCATTGAAAAATCAATGGGCTGTTCACAGTGCAGACGTTGCGTTGGTGTCTAACGCTGCACGCTAAATGAAAGTGCTGCATGCTATGCGTTATATACGTTTTTAGCTGCGTTAGACTGTTTGCACATGCTCAGTAATGTTTTTTTTTTGCACATGCGCCATTTTCATTCTATCACTGTGCGACAAAAACAGCGCACCAAACGCAGGGCTAAATAACGTCAAAGTTATAGTCTTTCAATGCATTGCATTGGGGGCACGTTATGCGACCTTAACGTCGCACCAAACGCAACGTCTTACTGTATAAGAGGCCTAAAAGGAAATTAATATAGCAGCCACCGTATTTTTCTCATTTAAGTTGCCCTTTAAAGGAGTTCTTTTGCATCCTAAGAATCAAACAAGCTGACACTTACCTGGGGCTTCTATCGGCCCCCTGCAGCGGTAATGTCCCATGCCGTCCTCTTCCGATGCTCCGTTCCCCGCCGCCGGTCCCGGTGTAATCACACGAGTTATTACACTGCAGCTGTGCAGTAAGCTCCCGATGACGCAAGCAGGAGCTAACATTATTCATCTGATTAGACGAATGTTAAACCGGGACCGGCGGCGGGAAATGGAGCATCGTAGGAGGACGGCACGGCACGGGACGGGACATTACAGCTGCAGGGGGCCGATAGAAGCCCCAGATAAGTGTCAGCTTGTTTGATTGATTTTTAGAATCCCACAGAACCTCTTTGAAGACCTAAACTCAAGCACTGCAATCAAGGAAAACAAATACTACTGCGCATGCGCACACACCGACAAGGAGAACTGTGGGGCTCCCAGAGCTGGATCCCTTCTACTGTGGAGGAAGGGGGAAACCTCTTTAGGATACAAAGGCCTCCCCTTCCCTGAGGTAAGTACCCCCCGGGGCACTTTTCTCTTAGAGGTACACTTTAAGAAAATAAGAGGGTATATGGGAGGGAAAAAGTAGGAGGCATTGGTGGGGAAAACGACTACAATTAGATTGCAAGCCTACATATTGTCAGTATTGGCAATCTGTGGGTAGATTGCCAATATAGGTAGCCTTGCAAGTTCCTCTCCCCCCCCCCCCCCCTCGCATATATATGAACTACCCGCCGGATTAAGACCACACAGGTCCCCAAGCAGAGCAATACATTTGGGGCCCCCCTCCTCAGCCACCCTGTTGAAAGGATGCCCCCCCCCAGTATAGGTGACCGGATGTCCCTGCAGTATAGGTAGTTGACTGTCCCCCTACTATAGGTAGTAGCCAGATGTCCCCCCAGAAAATATAGCAAGACAACTCCCCAGTAAAGGTAGCCAGATGTTCCCCCAGTATAGGTGGCCAAGTGACCCCCCCACTATAGGTAGCCAGATGACCCCCCAGTATAGGTAGCCAGATGTCAGCAGATGTATGGCCACTTTAATTCCCCAAGGCTTATTCCTCCCCCCACTCACTTATGTCCTCCCCTTTGGCACCATCTCCCTCTGTCAGGCCACACATTTTTACTGATCTCCCTCCTGGCACCATGATCCCTGGCTCAGTGAGGGCTCTTTCACAGTGCGACGTTAAAGTCGCACGTTATAAAATACTTTAACGCAGAGTAACGCACAGCACTACAAAGCACTACAGCACTACAAAGTCTGTGCGACATTCACAGTGCACACATTGCATTAGTGTGTAACGTGTAGCGTTATTAAAAAGTGCTGCATGCTGTGCGTTTAACAATGAATCTGCTGCGTTATGTGTGTTGCACATTCTCAGTAATGTTTTTTTCCTTTTTAAATGTTCCTAATGCGCCGTTTTGTGCGACCTTAACGTTGCATCAAACACAACGTCCTACTGTGTTAGTAGCCTCATGCTAATTTCCGAAGTTTCGGTACCCCTACTTCCATCACTGTTTTCACTCCACCCTCCAACCCCCCCCCCCCCCCCTCAACATCCATGCCTTTTTGGTGGTCACTGCCCGCACGCCCTCACTTTACTATAGTATGAAACCCTATAGACCACATCCATACTCAGTACTGACAGGTGGAAAAGCCATTATTATTCGATCATAGTGAAATAATCTGTCAGTAACAATTGATGCATGTATGGCCAGCTTTAGATTATGGTTTCTAATAAGATGGAGAGAGGAGAGAGAAGGCAAAGCAGGTGGTTTTGGTATACGGCGCTCAGCACCGGTTACCCAAACCAGGAGCCCCATAGCAGCAATAATATGCTGTGCGGGACGCGTAAGGGAAATTCGGGGCTCTGGTGATTGCCGCACCCCAAATTACACCTCCCTCAGAGTTGCGACGACTTGGAGGGAGAATGGTATTTATCGCCACCGGGGAGATTATGGGGAGCAGGAAAAGCCGTCATTCGGCGCACCTGGCACCCAACTCACCTACAGCATACAAATACTAAGGGCTCAGACACACTATAAGCGATTTTCTGAGCGCTTTTAGCCATCAGAGCTTTCTGAGAGCTTTTTAAAAAACGCTCAAATTGACTTACATTAAAATCATGGTAAAATCACCATCGTGGTAAAATCACGATCGCGGTAAAATTGCTCGGAAAAGTGCTTATAGTGTGTCTGAGCCCTTATGCAGAGAAGGGGAGAAACGGTGAGGAGAGAAAAGCTGAGAGGGAAGAAGACATTTGCTCACCAGGATTGTACTTTTATTTAGCTTTCCTGTATGACACAAGAAGACACAGACACCCAGCACTGGGGGAAGGGGGAAACAAAGGTGAATGAGGGAGGGCTGGTGCACACCAAGAGCAATTTGAAAAGCGCTTGGCTAATGTTACCCTATGAGGGTGTTCCCACAGCGGCATTGTGGTTTTTTCAAAATCGAAAACATGCTGCAAGTAGCATTTTTTGGAGCAATTAATTCAAAAATCGCTCAGAAAAGCACTTCACAAAATCACACTCCCAAATTGCTAGTGATTGCTATTGCAATACAGATAAGCTCTCTGCTCCATCTCAGGCTATTCTCAATTTCTCTCGACTCCTCCTCTCTCTGGGCTAGTGCACCCCAAAATTGCAATAGCAATCACTAGCAATTTGGTGCACTAGCCCAGAGAAAGGAGAAGTGGAGAGAAATTGAGAATAGCCTGAGATGGAGCAGAGAGCTTATCTGTATTGCAGTCCCATATCACACAGAGGCTACTTGCCTGTAATAGGACTCCTGTCTCCTGGCAGGAGCCAGTCTCTCACACAAGTCAAAAAGCAGCCCTCCTGGAGTCTGGGGACTGTCAAAAACTTTTCAACTTGTTTAACACCTTATCCACACATGCAGTCATTATAACAATGGGGAGAGACCAGACAGATATTTTCCCACAGACCCTCCAGGCAAGCTCTGCATCATGCAGTGTATATTTACCAGCTTGCCTGCCCTCTAATTGCACTTTTATCAGCTAGCCAAGTGCTTCACATTGCCTTACAACAACAAACCTGAATACACCAGATGCTGGACAGCCCCAAATCACTGAATAAAAGGTGGTCTGGGGGTAAATCTCCCCCCTTCTCTCCTGTAATAGATACTTTGCTCCCCTCTGCTCACACTCTGCAAATTGCATCTTTTTAGCTGCCAGATAATGCAACAGCATGCCAAACTAACAAGATTCACGTCTGAGCATGGCTGTGGCCATGGTAAATGATCATGCTATCATGGAAGAAAAATGAACTACAGATGTACCTGTAGCCTTAGCCCTGGCTAGCAAGTAGTTCTGCTATTTTCAAAACATTTTTATTAGTGGAGAACGCTGGACAGAGATCACACAAATAACATTAGTCATTCCAGACCCCAGCCTGTGTCTGACAGCTAAACTAAGGAGGGGAGGGAGGGGAATATCCAGGAGGAAACACTGTCTGTATGTGTCTTATTATATGGAGAGCATTCCTGAAGACTTTGTTTTTTACTGACCATAAAGAGTTACATCAACAGGGGCAATAAATCTTTATTGGGGCTGCCAGGGCCCCTGACCTTTCACTAGATCAAAGCAACTGCCTCTGTTGCCTGGTGGATAATCTGGCTCTGCCGCCGGGAGACTGGGGCGCAGGATACAGCTAGTATACGGCTATTGCTGGAAGCCGAATTGCAGTGTTTTAAAAGCAACTTCAGCACTGTCTTCTGATGGCGCCGAAGTTACTGACTGTGCACCGCTATAGCCATAATTCGTATTTCGGCCTATGATGGCGCCGGCTACGCCCAAATCTCCTGCACTGTTATTACAGTGCTCGCCCCCCCCACCCCCGCATTATTATAGGTAGCCTAGTCCCACCATTAGAAAGCTGAGAGCTAGGCAGTGACTCAACAAAAGTTCGGCTCTCCCCTTGCTCACTCCTTGCTGTGTTGCCCTGCGGAATAGTTCACACCTCAGATCATCGGTAAGCCAGCCGCAGTGAAGTGACAGTCAGGAAAGCGGTGCACAGTGACGGCGCGTATACTTCAAATACAGGAAGTGAGCAGTGATGTCCCTTTCTGTATCTGCGCCATTACTGTGTACCATTTGCCTGGCTGTCTCTTCCCCACTGATCTGAGGTCTGAAGTATGCTGCAGAGAAGCACAGCAAGGAGCTAGGGAGGAGTAGCCAAACTTTGTGGAGGCAGGACAGGACCAGGACAAGTGGCATGCGGGCAATAAAGTGGCAGGCAAACCTGGTGTGTACCACCTGGCCAACAGCAAAGTACCACCAGTGGTACACGTACCACAGGTTGAAAAGCCTTAGCGTAGAGGATAACACTTTTGCCTTGCAGCCCTGGGTCCCTGGTTCAAATGTGGCCAAGGCACCAGGTTCTTCCCAACAGAGAAGTTAATTGGCTCCCTCCTCACAAACATATAGAGATAAGCATAGGAGGTGTCACTACAAAGCACGGGGCCCTCCAACAAGACTTTGATGGGGCCCCTCAATGTTCTCACCCTTTCCCTTGAATATTCCTGGTGACTATCAAAGACTGAGGGCCCAAGTATCATAAAACAAGTGTAGACGATTTTCCAAGCCACAAAAACTCCAGATCTGAAGGGTAGACCCCTTTATCAGGAGTTAAGTAGTAGCTGGGGCACCTACCCCAATAAATTGGACTTCGACTATGGTGGTAGGGATTATATTGAGTTAAGGGACAGAGTACCTAAATGATAAATTACACTACTTTAAACCTAATAAGTTGCCAAGATAAATAAAATCACACATGATAAAGTGTGATTTTCTCCCCCCTAGTGTACAGATGGACTTGAAATCCCCGCCCCCAGTGTGAAATTGGGCCCTGGCCTATTTATTTTTCTTTCCAAACCATAGGTGCAAATGATGCTGGGGGATTGATGTCATAACTCCACCCCTCATGTCCATGTGATCTAATCTAGGCAGACCGATATTTGAAATAAGAATTATAGCAAACAGACATGATAAAACAGGCGGCCTGCAATTTTCTTGTCTCTTCTCTGTACTACAGTTTGTGAAAAGAGAAGTAATTTGATCCAGGTAGGCAGACAGCAGGGGAGGGAGGAGGAGGGCTGAAGAGGTGGGTACAATGCTTCAGTTTCAGGAGGAATAAGGAAGTGCTGCTTACAGATATAAATGTGAGTCTCTCCTACCCACTATGTACCAGATGTAAACTTTATATGTTCAACTAACTGAAAGACTGTCATAGCAGATAACATTGCGAACGATTGTTTAAAGAGACACTGAAGCGAAAAAAAACATATATGATATAATGAATTGGTTGTGTACTATGAATAATTACTAGAAGATTAGCAGCAAAGAAAATATTCTCATTTTTATTTTCAGGTATATAGTGTGTTTACTAACATTGCATCATTCTATAATATGTGCAGATTACACAACACTCAGCATTCAAAATGATTCTTTCAGAGCAGTCTGTGAACTAATGACCTCTCCTCTGGCAGAGGAAAAGTAAAAAATTAACTAACAGTTGAGATAATAAAAGTCAGAAAACAGCCCTCTCCACCACATTGAAAGTCGTAGAGCTTAATGGCTTTTTTGCATAGAGATAACAACTGGAGTTTCTTAACTCTTCCTGTACTGGAAACAATTACACTGATGTATCTGATCTTAATGTTTTATTTCTTAGCTGTACTACACATACAAATCATAATATCATCATTTTTTTTCGCTTCAGTGTCTCTTTAAATCTCCAGTAAAAGTAATGGACTTTTGCAGAAAACTTCACTTAATGTGAACAGTTGTTTGAACAATCATTCACATCCCGTTGTTTGCAACATGCCGCTTCTGATATTAAAAGGCAGACCATAGAACGTTCGTTTGTCAGCGGAGTTCCACAATCTATATTTCCGTGGTTACTTAGCTCAATTGACAAGACTAAAGCACTGCGGAGGAGGTCAGCTCTATAAAAATAAAAAAAAAGGAATAAGGCCTTGTTCAAAAAGGGCATAAAATAAGTTCTGCTTAGCGGAACGAAAGAGTACCAATGCAAACATATCATATGCAACGCAATAGGATCCCGTTGACATTAGTCCATTTGGAATGGAGCTGTTCTGACAAACGTAAACCCAAGTATGGGTCCTGCATGACTTTTTAGGATCCTCCGGAAAAAGCAAATGCCAACGTAATCAATGAAAGCCTGTGAGATGGACTGGTGGCTGTGTACATTACAACTTTTTTTTCCTCACCTGCCAATGCCACATTCAAGTCCTCTGTTGCTGATGCCACCGGGTCCATTGCACAGATCCAAGCCCCACCAGAAAACACACACACACACCTTGAAGACCCCTTAGTAATCAAGTGAACCATTTGTATCTATTGTCTCAAGAAAAAAACGGTAGGGGGGTTTTGAGCTCAGTTTATATTGGAGTTTATACAGTATACAGATGTCACTGACCACTTGTACCTCAGACCCTTGAGGAAGAATACTGGCATGTTTATTTATGAGTCTCCAAATAAGTTGTGAACATGGCATTAGGTAATAAAATTATGAGAGCAGCCCGCCATAGATCAGATAAGAGATCATATCAGCTTCGAAGTGCTAGCTATCTAAACGAGATCTTAGCAGGAATTAATGCAATCCTTTCCTTGCCTGCAGATGTTTGTTTGCACAGAGATGGACATGGTGGTGTGTGTGTGTAGAGGTGTGTGTGTGTGTGTGTAGAGGTGTGTGTGTGTGTATAGAGGTGTGTGTGTGTGGGGGGGGGGGGGGGAGGAAATGTATTGGGATGTCAACGTCTGAAGTTATCCTACATGTCAAACAGCATTTGTAGGCACAACTGACACTTTTGTACCAGCTTCCTTAGTTTCCAGCTACCAACAGGCAACAGGAAAATGGGAAAAGTCTCAGCTTTGTATTAAAATTCTGGCTGCGCTCCTGGCTGTGGGGGAGCGCATCTGTAGTGGGCATGCTCAAGTTAGGTCCGCGTATTCCCAGAAGGAAGAAGCTGCTTATACACAGCAGTTTTCCTCTGTGCACTTTCTTCTGCTGGAGCTTACTTGCCCATGCCTAGTCCAGATGAGTTTGACCAGAGCTGCTTATGGACAGCAGAAACCTATTCAATGCATGCTCAGTTACTTGGGTATAGAAGGAGCCTGCGCTGCAATGGTGCACTGTTGGAAGATCTGGGAAGCCTCCAGACCAGCCAGAGGTGTACTGTACTTTAAATCTGGACTGTGTTCATCTCCTTGTATGTCTGTCCCTTATTGCTTTTACTCTTATTTTCCATTTCCTACATATCCTTTTGTTTTCTATTACCTGCTTCTTTTCCATTTTTTTGACCCCCTGCCCCGAAAGCGCCTCTTCTTGGCACACAGTGCCTGAGTCCATGGGCCGCGTATGGGGAATTCAGGATTCCTGCTATCGAAGGACCCCAAATTGCTTCTCCCTCAGAGTTGCTACAACTCGTCATTCGACTCACTCTGCACCAAAATGACTGGTGGTGTACTGACACATATGCCCCTGCCCCCCTTCTCCCCATCAGGATTAAATGACTCCATAAGCCCTCCAGTGTCAGATCAGCTGCATTATGAGGCTTCTTTACAACTCCTGAACTACCATATTGAGCCCAGAGACTAGCAACATGTTCATTTCTATGGAGGTGAGGATGAGTGGTGATTTGTGGGGCATGACAGAGCAGCTTTCGGCAGGTAAGTGTGCAGAAAAACAATTTGCTTGGGTGTTGTTTAAGATCCAGTGTACCGGATCTTTAGGGGATATTGTAGGGCTTCTGCAAACACATTAGATTGTCAGCCAGAGCAGAGTTAAATGCAGCAAGTGTACATACCTTTCGATTCTCAGCCGAGCCGCTGTGGCAGATACCCTGCAGTCTATGCTGATAAGACCGCATTAGACACTTTGAAGTGGATAAACAAACCCAGACCAAGGAGAAGTGAATGTGTTCAGAAAGTATATGTGAAAAAAAAAAGACTTTTCATTGTGTGCTGTGCAAGAGTTTGGGTACGCTTTAAGAAAAACGCTCATGCTTAGTTTATAGACTGTTTTGTAGAGCTCCATATATTTCCATCCCAAGCGCAGTCGGACTGCGCCTGTACGTGCCAAGTCTGTTCAAAGATATATAAATTACATGCCTTCAGTGGAAAGTCAGAGAAGCATCAGTCACACTTGAGTTGTAACATTCCGAACTATCATCTGCTGTCTGTGTCACCGGCTTCTGTCTCTCCATGTGTGAAATGATGTCATGTGAACCAATGAGCACGCTACATTTTTAATTAACTGTAGCAAATATCCCTGCAAATATTGAAATGCACTTTCCAATGATCTGTGTAACAGAGTCTTAAAAGCTTTTCGACTGCCCTGCGAAACTAACAATCTAAAGAGTGCTGTTTAATGAGTAAACAGAACGATCATAATTTATCCTTCTAATTAATGAATTCTGTTAGCACTGGCCCTGATAAAAATAACAGCTCAACATGCGCAAATGTTCAACTGTCTGGCATTGCAGCTATTAGGATAATTGAGCCTTGTAATTAAGATAATACTCAGTCCCTGAAGCCAATTAACAAGACAACAATTAGTCCCATTCGTTAATGCAAATCAAAGATTTTTTTTTCTTTATTAGTGGAGCAGTTGCTGAGCCCTGGAGGAAAAGCCAAAGTGTTTGCACCAGCCTCTGGAAAGGTTACAACATTGCGCTATTAATGCAGCCCTTGTCTCAGTGCAATTAGTTATGATTAATCAATGGCAGAGCAAATTCATCCATCTTATTTTACAGGGTCTGACCTCTCAAATTAGTGGCATGCATGTCACCGGCAAAAGACAGGACTTGATCTCAGGTTATAAAACAGCAATAATTTGGTACTGTCAGGTGAACTAAAACATAGGCCCGGGATGACAGCCACTCAATTTATGTGTTTATACAGTCTGAGTAGGTGAGAGATTCATATCTATGAGACATGAGTGACCACTGGACAGGTTGAAAAACCTTACCTGACCACTTCTGTCTCCCTGCCAATAAGCAATTGTAAGCAGTGGCTGCATGGGACTCTCCTCCCTTGGCAGAAAAGGAAACCATCGCTTGGGTCAGCTTTTAACCCACATACACACATTTAAAGTGAACCCGAGGTGAGAAGAATACGGAGGCTGCCATATTTGTTTCCTCTTAAACAATACTAATTGCCTGGCAGCCCTGCTGATCTATTTCACTGCAGTATTGTCTGAATAACACCAGAAACAAGCATACAGCTAATCTTAACAGTTCTGACAATCAGGGATGGGCTTCCGAGTAGTGATCTACTCAAATTCGGAATTCTAATTAAAATTAATTACCCCACCTGTGACCGCGGGATGGGGGGGGTAACCTTCCCAGAAGTCCGTGAATGCTATGCGTTTCACCGATGTAATGTGACCTATGGGACACGTTACCACTCACTACCGCACGTCCTCCTTCCGCTGGAAGAAGGACATGTGGTAGTGAGTGGTGTAACGCGTTCCATAGGTCGCTTTACAGCGGTGACACAAATAGCATCCACGGACCTCTGGGGAGGTTAAACCCCCCCCCCCCCCCCATCCCACGGTCACATGTAGGGTAATAAATCTTAATTAAAATTCTGAATTCGAGTAGATCACTACTCGGACACCCATCCCTGCTGACAATATTGTCAGAAACACCTGATCTGCATATGCTTGTTCAGGGTCTATGGCTGAAAATATTAGAAGCAGAGGATCAGCAGGATAGCCAGGTAACTGGTATTACTTAAAAATAAATAAACATGGCAGCGTCCATATAACTTTAACCTCTGGTTCACTTTAACCATCAACACCCCAAATGATCTTTACAAATCACTTAAAAGGACACATCCGAGCAAATTTAAAAATAAAAAAAATCCACTTACTCGGGGCTTCCTCCAGCCCCTGCCATCCGTTCTGTGCCTTCGCCGCAGCTCTGCTCACTGCTGGTGGTCCTGGGTCCCCTCCGGCGCAGGATTCATTCTGCGCCTGCGCGAGCAGCTCTCAGAGTTGCGCTGACGTCATCTGGACTGTACAGCGCAGGCACAGAACTACTGCGCATGTGCTGAACAGTCCAGATGACGTCAGCGCAACCAGTGAACCGCATGCTGGAGCACAGAGGAAGCCGACCTGGTGAGGTCGGCTTCTCAACCGGAGGGGACCAGGAGCCACGGGAGCTGCGGCGAGGGCACAGGACAGATGCAGGGGGCTGGAAGAAGCCCCAGGCAAGTAAATTTTTTTATTTTTAAAGAGAACCCGAGGTGGGTTTAAAGAATGTTATCTGCATACAGAGGCTGGATCTGCCTATACAGCCCAGCCTCTGTTGCTATCCCAAACCCCACTAAGGTCCCTCTGCACTCTGCAATCCCTCATAAATCACAGCCATGCTGTGAGGCTGTGTTTACATCTGTAGTGTCAGTCTCAGCTGCTCCCCCGCCTCCAGCATAGCTCCGGTCCCTGCCCCCGTCCCTTCCCTCCAATCAGCAGGGAGGGAAGGGATGCAGGCGGGGACTGGAGTTCTGCAGGAGGCGGGGAGAGCAGCAGACTGACACTATAGAGATAAACACAGCCAGCTCTGACAAGCTGTTTGTCAGCAGCGTGGCTGTGATTTATGAGGGATTGCAGAGTGCAGGGGGACTTTAGGGGGGTTTGGGATAGCAACAGAGGCTGGGCTGTATAGGCAGATCCAGCCTCTGTATGCAGATAATATTCTTCAAACCCACCTCGGGTTCTCTTTAAATTCCTTGGACCTTCCCTTTAAGCAGCTGTTTTAAAACAATAGCAGTAAAGATAAGCTGTTGGGGTGCTGGCCGAACAGCGAAAGAGGAAGGTAGAGGACACACAAGCAGAACTTTGCTTTGGTAACTTCCTCTTATCGCAAGAATGATATCTCTCAACCAAGAGTGATCCAACTGCTGATTGCTGAAAGACAAGCTAACGACAATTTAGACTTTTGATAAAGATGAATGATAATTTCCGAGAAAAGATGTATGTAGCTTTTTTTTTCCACTTAGTTCTAGGTCCCAGGTTGGAATCTTGAACAGGCCACTATGTACATGAAATTTGTATGTTCTGTCCATGTTAAGAAAAGCAAAAGTTTGCTTTCCTAAAACAGAAAGAATTTGCGATAATTCAGGTTGGAGTGAGCTTGAGATGTCTCCCAGAGCAACACTGCTGAATATATGCAAATTAACCATTGTACCCTTAGAAGCTAAACACACCTCCAGAACCGCTGGAATGCAACGATGTCTCAATTTGTTAATTTGTACAGAGCCATAATAATCCAACATGCATACAGACTGTTTCGGATTGTTTGATCCTCATCAGTGCATGGCATGGATTAATTTGGCTCTATGGAGTAGGGCTTGTAAATCCGAGAGGTACAGACTAACCAGCAAGCTCATGGTGACCTAGAACTCATTGGAGTGTGTAAGGGTCCATGTTATAATGGGGTTTCCTTCGGTCACTCTGGTTTACTCCTACATCTCAGTAAATTCATTGGATTCTCCTCCATACTGGCCTTAGACCATGCCATGGACATTAGAGGATGGCCATGGTAGGGATTACATTGTGAGCTCCTCTCAAAGACAGTTCTTGATAGGCCCATTTCAAGGGGCAGGCTAGGGGTGCAGTGCCAGAGGGGGGAACGAGGGGCGCAGAGATAAGGGCCGGGCCAAAGCTTTGCAGAAGCTGGGAGGGGGAGGGGGGGCAACTTCTATCCTCCCTCCCTTTCCTTGAGTCCACCTACTTTCACTGTGCTTCACCCCTCCACTATTTGCAGAGTTAGAGACGCAGCGGAAGATTAGGCTACACAATTACCTCTCCAGGCTCTGAGCTGCAGCAGATGCTAGAGGTCCAGGTCCAATCGGTTTCCTCTCCACTGCCACACTGAATCAGAAAGTAGTGTCATTTTTTACACCCTCTCCCTGGTAGCTATTAAGCCTGTAAACTATTCAGGTTCTTGATATGACTATGGACCCTGGTAATGCGAAAGATATCAATGCTATATACTGTAACACAACACAATAATAATGATCATCATCATATAGCTTTACAGTTCATGCACCCATCAGTGGATGAAGAGCACTAACAGTGGACAGTTGGTCAATCCTGCACGTCTGACCTCCATCTGTGGTCTTTGGGTTCAGGCTACATTTTAGGCAAACAACTATGTGAAATGTTTTATTTCAGCAGTGATGCACTGGGAGACATCTTGGAGCTCACTCCAACCTGAATGATCGCACAATCTTGCTGCTTTCCGCAAAATGTTTTAAGCGCCATGTAATTCTGCTCAGGTAGTTCTGAGATTCGGATACTTCTACAAAGCCCAGCAATATTATTGAGCCTGGCCAGTAACTTGACCTCACAATCACTCAAGCAACCACAGGCAGGTCATAGCATGTTAACTGAATGGTAGAGGTCAAAAGCTCAGCAAGCAGTACAGATGGACTGAAACTTACTTATTTCAAAATAATGTAGCTCATCTCCAAACTTAAAAAAAAATGAATATTTACCTTTAATATTTATATTCAACATTTTTGCTATTTGGGTGGTGTTCCAGACTTTTACAGCCAGCATGCATTATATAGGCGATGCCAATGTTGCTAGCAGAGCCCAGAGTTACAGCATGGACCATATTCTTAGCTTTGTGCATCAAGACAAAACTAAGAACATTTATAATCGCTTTTTTTTCCTGGCGGACTAAAACTCTGCAGCAACTTAGGGCATGCTCCACAGGCATCATGGAGCCTTGCCCAAAGACTCCTTACTGTTTTACGTACTGGCTTGAACTAGGATTCAAATACTTGTCAAAGGTTCAAATCCTATATCAAAGGCCTTACCAGTACGCTATCCTGCTGACCCAGCATCCAGTATCCTCTAAAGCCTTGTACATACGTTAAAGAATGGAGAATCTAGTGTGTACACAACAGCACAATGCATCGCCAAGAGATCCTGAGTGTACCAAGTGTTGGATCAGCTTGGCCAAGTGCATTGTTTTGCTCCTGATTTTCTCACATGCCACGCCACTGTCCCACCTTCTCTGTCCACAGCAACAGGTCTCTAGGCTAGTGATGCAACCACACAGCCTTCAGCCCTAAACTGTAACAGACAATAGCAACTGTGCCTGTATATCCACCTTAAAGAGGAGCTCCAGTGAAAATAACTTAATACAATTGCTTATTTTAGTCAGTGTTATTCCATTGAAAAAGCTTTCTTCACCGATTTGCATTCTGAAATTTCACAGGTGGTGACATCTTTGGTCCTGTCAGACAATTTTTGTAGAATGTTGGTTACTGAGGGCTCCGAAGACAGTAGAAAATATGCCTAGTCTCCCAGAGTGCTCTAGGAGGAGAATTCCGCATAGCTTAACAGCCTAGGCTAACATCACTGGGAGGGTGGGGTTACATACCAATATACAGCAATATAGAGATGGGGAGAATATCTCATTACGGAGCCAGGATAACAACCATAAAAGTGGGTATACTGAAACATCTACTGCATTCTACCATATGTCACTAAAGTGCCTCTTTAAAGTGGACTCAGAACTTTCTCTGTGCTCTAAAAAAAAAACAAAAACAAAAAAAAACAGCATAATAACCTTTAAAAAACATTATTTGGCGGGGGAGGAGGAGCGGACGTCATGACGTAGGTTCCTGTGGTCTGCTTTCCCGCTGCGAGACGGACCTCCGTAAGCAAGCGAGCCGACCCTGCTGAGGAAAAGACTCCCAATGTAGTGCACTCCGGGCGGCTACAGGTCTGCTGAGCACGGGCAGTGCGGAGGAGACAGAGCGGGCACCTGAAATATTAAAGGCGGGACACGGACAGCTGAAGAGCGGGGAGAGGACGCTGAGACGCAAGGCGGAGGTGTTGGTGGCGTGGCAGCAGTAAAAGACCTCCCTGTGTGAGCTGCGTGTGGAGCTTCGGCTGATGGGAGAGTGGAATACTGGACGGCCAGACACGAAAAGCAGCTGTTCACTTGTACGGTCACTTGTACTGGGGATTCCGGAGCACTACAGATGGCTATATTCCTATAGATTGTGCAGGTGAGGAACTGCACGCCCGTACCCCTCCGCAAGCTGAATCAGGTCAGATTAAAAACTGATTAGACCAGGAAGCTGAGGAACTGAGTGCCCCCATCCCCTGGCAAAATAAGAAGGTGCCTGCCTGCAATTAGATAAAGAAGTCTGCAGTAAAAGCTTAATATAGAGATGGCAGGAGGCACAAAGAAAAAGGGATCTGAAGCAGGGAATGTGGGGTCAACAGGTGCCGTGTCTAAAACACCACAGAGGGGAGCAGCGGATTTCTTTGCCCCTGCAAATGTGGTTAGTCCATGTGATCGAGTGCCAGCAAAAATGGGTAAAGCAGCACGGGAAAGCCCACCTCAATCCCCAGCTAATAAAAAATCTACTAGTTTGGAAGAAATGTGGGCATATTTGCAAACACTACCCACAAAACAGGACTTAAGTGACCAGACCGAAAAAATTGTATCTAACACTAATGCTGAAGTGACTGCATTGAGGGAAGAGGTGGAAGTACTTACTGCACGGACGGAAGCATTAGAACAGGAATTAATGAAGGTGAAAACAACGCTGATGGAGCTACAGCAGGAGAGAAGTGACCAGAGACTGGTTAACAGGAGGATACACATCCAATTAGAAGATATGCAAAATCGTTCAAGACGGTCAAACATCAGGATTCGGGGGCTGCAGGAGTCCATAACTGGAGAAAGACTACGTCAGGTAACACAGACCATCTTCAATAGGATCTTGGAGAGGCCGGAGGACCAAACTATTATTATAGACAGAATACATAGAGCATTGGGATCGAATTTGAAAGTAGGGGAAAAAGACAGGGATGTGATCTGCCGGCTGCATTATTACATGGAAAAGGAGGCTATTATGACTGCAGCATGGAAACATCCGGCAATAGAATTCGAAGGGAAACCGTTACAGCTTTTCCAAGATCTGGCGTTATCGACCCTGCAGCAGAGGAGAGCTCTTAAACCACTGCTACAAGTGCTACAAAAGGAAGGAGCAACTTACAGATGGGGCTACCCATTCTCATTGCAAGTTAAGAAGGGCGCAATTGCTTTCGCGCTCAGAGATCCTGCTGACCTACCTGATCTTTGTAGAGTGCTTAGAATTCCTCTGATTGAGCTCCCGGACTGGGACATTGAAGGTATAATGACGGGTAAGACGCGGCAGGGCCGCCGAAGCTGAAAAGACGTAAAATGTTTCCATGCTGTTTCCACGCTGTTGAACTGAACACTATAGGATTGAGGGTACAAACCCTCCCTTCAAGTGATGAGGGGGAACTGTGTCCCACTGGGGGAGGGGGAGGAGGGCTGCGGGGCGGACTGGGGGGATGGGGATCACGAGGTCTAAAAGATGGGCTTGTAAAATGTGAATGATAAAATGGGGTGTCTCTTCCTTTCTCTCAGGGGCGCGGGCGGGGGGGGGGGGGGGTTCCTGGGGGCCGGGGGGGGCTGTACGGTGGGGGGTGTCCCGTGCCGTGCCTCCCCGGCCCCGGCTCTCGGCCCTCCCCCCTTGCCCTGGGAGGGTGGGGGTGGGGGGGGGGAGATGATGGAAGGTGCTGGTAATGAAGATGCTAGAAAATGAGTTGTGTTATATGCATATGCCACTAAGATAGGGAACATGATGTGTTGTATGGAGGGTGGTGTTGAGAATATAGGGGTTTAATCTTAGGAGTTTATGAGTTTGCACTGACACTAAGGAAAAGATGGAACTTAATTACATGTAATATTGAAATATAGTGCGTGACTATGGGAGGGGGGAGGAGAGTGAAGGGGTGGGGAGGGGTAAGGAAGAAGGAAGGGTAAGGAAGAACGGGTGGTGTGTGGGGGGGAGGGGAGCCAGTAGGGGTGGACGGGGGGCGCGCTAAAAGCGCCCCCCTCGCCCACCCTGAGAGCTGGGGGTGGGGGGAGACGTGAGGGCATGCTGGTATTGAATATAATGGAAAGGAAGTAGTATTATAAATATATATTATTGAGATATGGGGCACCAAGTGTTTGGGGCGGTAGTGTCGGACACACAAGGGTTAATTTCAGGAAAATAATGTGTCTTCACTGGTGGCAATGAAAGGGTGGAATGTAACGATATATAAAGGGGTGAGGTATGATGCAAACTGTAGGGGGAATCTATGATGGGGGGTGTTGCGGGTGGGGGAGGGGAGCCAGTAGGGGTGGACGGGGGGCGCGCTAACGGCGCCCCCCTCGCCCACCCTGAGAGCTGAGGGTGGGGGGAGGCGTGCCGTCGCCCTTGGCAGGGCATGCTGGTATTGAATATAAGGGAAAGGGAGTACCAAGTGTTTGGGGCGGTAGGGTAGGACACCCAGGGGTTAATTTTAGGAAAATAATGTGTCTTCACTGGTGGTAATGAAAGGGTGGAATATAACGATATGTAAAGGGATCAGGTATGATGAAAACTGTAAGGGGAATCTATGATATGGGAGTGTTGTGGGTGGGGGAGGGGAGCCAGTAGGGGTGGACGGGGGGCGCGCTAATAGCGCCCCCCTCGCCCACCCTGAGAGCCGAGGGTGGGGGGAGATTTAAGGGCATGTTGGTTTTGAAATGGAGTTGTACTATTTGGATATGTTATTAAGATAGAGGGCACGATGTGTTTGGGGAGGTAGTGTTGGGTATACAGGGTTTAATCCCGGGAAAATAATGTGTCTTCACTGGTAGGAAGGAAAGGGAAGAATATAATGAAATGTAATGTTGAAATGCAGTGAGCGAGGTAGTAGGAGGTCACAAAGGGTGAACTATGGGAGGTATAGTTTGAAGTAATGAAGTAGACAATGGGGGGGTGCGAGAGAGGGGAGGAGGGAGTGATTTGAAAGAAGTTTGACCCATCTCCCTGGGACCGCGTGTGGCAGCCTTGCCCCGGGGGGGGGGATAGGAAGAGGGTAAGAGGAGGGGAGAATGGGAGGAGGGGGAGGGGAGAGATGAAGGGAGGGGGAGTAGGAAGGGAAAGAAGTGGAGAAGGAGTAGAGGGAAACAGCGTGGGAATAAAAGGGGGGATGGTCTGTCTGGCAGGGGGGATGCCCCTGGACCCGTTATGATGATCTGTCTCTGGCCTCTTAAAGGGCCAAGAGCCCAAAAATATGAGAGGGAGCTGAACCCTCAAGATAGAAGGTTTTTCAGTTACCCCTATGAAAGGGAGAGTGGACGACGTCCACTAAATGTTAGGAGGCAGGGAATACTGCCTATTTTTAACCTTGTCACTCTTTGTTTCGGGTTTCTTTTTTCTTTTTCTCTCTTTTTTTCTGGGTGTTATATTGGAACCTTCCCACTTGTCTGTAAAATACAGGTAAAAGAACAAAGAAATGACGCAGATTAATATGTTCTCCCAGAATGTCCATGGGTTAAACATCCCTGAAAAAAGATCAATTTTACTCCAGAACCTTTATAAACAGCAAATCCAGGTGGCTTTTCTACAGGAAACTCACCTGAAGGGGGAACAACATCCTGGGATTACGAATAGAAGGTACCCGACAGCATATTACAGTAACAATATGGAAGCTAAGAGTAAAGGGGTGGCGATACTTCTAGCAAATAGTATACGCCAGGAAAAAATAGAGGTAATTAAAGATACACAGGGCAGGTATTTGCTAGTAAAGGGGGTCTTTAATGATAGAAAGATGACATTAGGGGTGGTATATGCTCCGAATATAGGCCAAGTGGGGTTTGTTGAGCAATTTTTGGGTAGGTTAGATGAGTTTGCGGAGGGGGTAATAGTAGTGGCGGGAGATTTTAATCTCGTAATGGACCCCCAAATAGATACCTCCACGGGGAAATCATCCCTTACTAGGAGAGCCCATCAAAGGGTTAGGAGGGATTTTAACAAACGCCAATTAGTGGATATCTGGCGAATTCAGCATCCCACATTAACCAGCTGAGCGGTCTGGACGAGCTCAGCTCGTCCAACACCGCCAGCGGCTGCCGCTCAGGCCCTGCTGGGCCGATTTTAATGAAATAAAAAGCAGCACACGCAGCCGGCACTTTGCCAGCCGCGTGTGCTGCCTGATCGCCGCCGCTCTGCGGCGATTCGCCGCGAGCAGCGGCGAAAGAGGGCCCCCCTAGCCGCCTGAGCCCTGTGCAGCCGGAACAAAAAGTTCCGGCCAGCGCTAAGGGCTGGATCGGAGGCGGCTGACGTCAGGACGTCGGCTGACGTCGATGACGTCACTCCGCTCGTCGCTATGGCGACGATATAAGCAAAACAAGGAAGGCCGCTCATTGTTTATTCTGGGCGCCGGAGGCGATCGGAAGATCGCCTCCGGAGCGCCCTCTAGTGGGCTTTCATGCAGCCAACTTTCAGTTGGCTGCATGAAATAGTTTTTTTTTTTATTTAAAAAAAACCCTCCCGCAGCCACCCTGGCGATTTAATCAGAATGCCAGGGTGGTTAAAGGACTATACGTATTATTCGTCACCACATAAGTCATACTCTAGGTTAGATTATTTTTTTATCTCACACAGTCTCCTATCAGAAGAAATAGAGACGAAAATTGAATCCTCTGTGTTATCAGACCATTCCCCGGTTACCCTTAGGGTGGGATTTAGACTGAGGGAGAGGGGCCCATGGAACTGGAAATTAAATGAATCTCTGTTGAGAAAAGAGGAAATTGTTCGGACGCTAGGAGAAGAATTAAAACAGTATTTTGAGGAGAACGCTAAAGGTGAGACATCGCCAATAGTGGTATGGGAGGCCCATAAGGTGGTAATGAGGGGAATCCTAATAAGGGAAGGGAGTAGAATAAAGAAGGCAAGAGAGGGGGAAATAGCGGGATGCCTGGCAGAGATAGCAAGACTGGAGGCACAACATAAAAGCACGTTAGCTGAAAATACATGGTCGGACCTTACAAGAGAAAGGGAAAAACTTAAGAACTTTTTATTTACTAAAGCGAAATTTGCAGCAACTAGATGTAAAAGAAATTTCTATGAATTTGGAAATAAGGGGAGTAAAATATTGGCCAGACAATTAAAGCAACAACAGACCGCGAATTATGTTCCCTTCCTTTGTGATAACAGGAGCCAGAAGCATTACAGGAATGAGTCATTGTGTGAGATGTTTCGTAAATACTATGCCAAATTATATGGGATTGAGGAGGGTGAACTGGGGAATGGGGAGGGCATGCAGGACTATGTGACGGCCTCAGGCATGGGAAAATTGCATCCTATGGATGCAGAAAGTATAGAAAGAGAAATTTCGGTTGCAGAACTGGACAGGGCATTGGGGCAGATGCCGGGGGGAAGGGCACCAGGCCCTGACGGGTACACCCTTGATTATTATAAAAAATTTGGAGAGACCCTGAAACCTTACTGGGTGAGGGCGTTAAATGCCATTAAGGCAAAGGACAATCATGAGGGGAAATTGGGACGGGACTCACTGGTTTCACACATAACTGTAATACCGAAAGAAGGGAAGGATCTGGCATCCTGTGCGGGATATAGGCCCATATCCTTATTAAATATTGATTTAAAAGTCCTAGCAAAAATTTTAGCGAATAGGCTGGCCCCACTAATAAAAGAGTTGGTGCATTATGACCAAGTGGGGTTTATACAGGGAAGGGAGGCAAGGGACAATACCCTTAGGTTGGTGGATGTGATTCAGTGGGTGGGGTCCTCACCTGGCCCTGTCGTCCTGCTATCCACGGATGCGGAAAAAGCGTTCGACAGGGTCAGGTGGGGATACATTAAAGTGGTCCTGGAACATATAGGGTTGGGAGAAAATATGAGAGCCTGGATCACATCCATGTATAGAGACTTGACAGCTAGAGTTAAAGTTAATGGAATGCTGTCTAGCCCCCTGGAAATAACAAACGGAACCCGGCAGGGCTGCCCGCTTTCACCCCTGGTGTTTGCCCTAACCTTGGAGCCCTTTTTGAGAACAATTAGAGGAAATATAGATATTACTGGAGTAAAAATAGGACCAACGGAACATAAGATCGCGGCATATGCGGATGACCTTTTATTCTATGTGACAAATCCAAATATAGCAATGCCCAACCTGATGAGGGCATTTAAGGAATATGGGAAGATTTCAAATTTTAAGATTAATTGGGATAAATGTGAGGCGATGAGTATGGGGATGAGGGAGGAGGAGGTTGAATTATTAAAAGCAAATTTCCCATTTAGGTGGACGAAAGACTCATTAAGCTATCTGGGTATAAAGTTGGCTAGAAATATACAGGGAATTATAGGGTTAAACTATTACCCACTCCTTAATATAATAAAAAAGGACCTAGAAGGTTGGGCAAAACTCAGACTTTCATGGTTCGGAAGGATCAACGTACTTAAAATGAATATCATGCCGAGGTTGTTGTATGTCTTCCAGGCCCTTCCTGTTCCCCTACCCAGAAGTTATTTTGATGAATTAAAGAGGGTGTTTACAAAGTTTGTGTGGCAAAATAGAAGGGCAAGGTTAAAATTTGCATTTTTGGCGCAATCAAAAGACAAAGGGGGACTGGCAGTGCCTGACCCCATGAGGTACTATCAGGCAGCGGTATGTACGAGGGTGGTGGACTGGAATATAAATGAATCATCAAAACAATGGGTCTCGTTGGAGAGTGAATTATTTGAGGGGGATTTGAGAGAAGCACCATGGCTTACATATATTCCAGATACATATACCGTATATACTCGGGTATAAGTCGCAAAATTTAGGACTGATTCAAAGTAAAAAAGTGGGGGGGTCGACTTATAGTCGCATAGTCCTAAATTTTGCGACTTACAGCCTGAGTGGGGTGAGGGTGTGTGTCATGGATGTGGGGTGTGTGTGTGTGGAGGGGTTACTCACCATCCATCGCTGGGCGCAGTGTCCTCTTTTCCTCTCTTCTCCCTCACTCGCGCGTCTGCCCCCTTAAGAGAGATGGTCCGGCTCCCGATGTCACATGACGTCGGGACCGGAAGTTACCGCGCGAGTGGAGGAGAAGCGAGCAGAAGAGAGGAGACTGCGCTCAGCGGTGGATGGTGAGAGGAGACTGCTGCAGCGGCGGGGAAAGCGGGCATGGAGGCAAACATCCCACCTTCCACAGCCTCTATCCTCCATCTACTTCCTCTCCCACGCATCCCCTTGTGCTGATACCAGCGTCTCCTGTGATGATGTCATCACAGGAAACGCTGGTATCAACGCATGGGATGCCTGGGAGAGGAAGTAGATGGAGGATAGAAGGTGAGATGTTTGCCTCCATGCCCACTCTCCCCACCGCTGCAGCCTATACATGGGGGCAACTGTACTGGCTACCTACCTATGCTGCTGGCAACTATACTGGCTACCTACCTATACTACTGGCAACTATACTGGCTACCTACCTATACTAATGGCAACTATACTGGCTACCTACCTATACTAATGGCAACTATACTGGCTACCTACCTATACTAATGGCAACTATACTGGCTACCTACCTATGCTACTGGCAACTATACTGGCTACCTACCTATACTAATGGCAACTATACTGGCTACCTACCTATGCTACTGGCAACTATACTGGCTACCTACCTATACTAATGGCAACTATACTGGCTACCTACCTATGCTACTGGCAACTATACTGGCTACCTACCTATGCTACTGGCAACTATACTGGCTACCTACCTATGCTACTGGCAACTATACTGGCTACCTACCTATACCGGGGGCAACTATACCTGGCTGCCTACCTATGCTGGCTACCTATACTGGAGGCAGATACCTGGCTGGCTTACCTATAGACTCTATAGACTTACCTATAGACTTATACTTGAATAATTGGAAAAATCCACCTTGTGAGGGTCAAATTTTGGGGGTCGACTTATACACGGGGTCGACTTGTATCCGAGTATATACGGTAGAATCCCGGGATCATTGGTGGAACATACTCTGAGAACCTTTAAGAAAATAAATAATAAGAAAGATATGTCCAGGGGTCCCTCTCCTTTAATGCCGTTACTGGAGAATATTAGATTTCCACCAGGATGCCAAAAAGGGAGCTACAGAGAGTGGAGGACGGGAAGGAGGCCACAAATCCGTACCCTGGTTTCAAATAATAAGTGGTTGGATGAAAAGGAAATTGCGGAACAACTGCAGGTGAGTAGGATAGATACATGGAGTATGATCCAGTTCAGACATTTTTTACTTACACTGGGCTCGAGAGAGACCCTATCAAGGGAGTTGACTCCATTTGAGAAGTTATGTATATCAGAAGAAAGAACTAAGGGGACCCTAGCAAAGATATATAAAATACTAGAAGAAGAGGAAGATCATACCTCAAAATATAAAGTGAAATGGGAGAGGGATATGGGGAGGGAATGGACGACTTCCCAATGGAAAAGAATAGTTAAAATGACATATGGGGCCTCGATGTCCACCCGGATACAGGAATCGGGTTATAAAATAGTGATGAGGTGGTATTATACACCAGATAGGTTAAATAAGATGAGTGGGGTAAGTCCAACATGTTGGAGGTGTGGCAAGGAAAGAGGGGATTTTATGCATATCTGGTGGACATGCGAGGGCCTCACGAGATACTGGGAGAGTGTAAAAAAATGGATCTGGGAGTTGGCGGGGATACCAACCTCGGCAGGACCCGAGGTATATTTATTACATTTAGTGGAGAAAGGGATTAGAGAGTATAAGGGGTCACTGGGGATGCATTTAATTAACGCGGCCCGGATCTTAATCGCAAGGAACTGGAAAAGCCAACAAGCCCCAACTATAAAGGAATGGTTTGTGGAGGTAGACCAAGTATATAGGATGGAAGAACTTTCGAGCATAATTAAAGGAAAAGAAAATTGGGGATGGGACAAATGGTTGGAACTTAGAGAAACTGATGAATATCGTAATAGGGTAGCATGAGATTAGTGACAAGAAAGGCAGTTTGCCCTGTGGACAGGGAGAGTTAGGGGGGAAACTGGGGGGAGATTGGAGGAACAGACAAGTGGGACCGCATCTTTATTGGTGGTGGTGTTATTTTGTTTTATTTTTCTTTATGGTAGGAGGCCTTCTTTGTCACTCTAACTTTTCCTTCTCTTTAGGAGAAGATATTAAACTTGAGGACGTGACCCAAGCGTTGGCCCATATATAAAAGGATGGATAGGAAGGAGAGGGGATTAGTAACGGAAGGATGGGGGGAGGTGAGATAAGAAGAAGATTAGCTCCGGGAACAGAGGAAATGGGTCAAGCTTGGGATAAGCTATGTTGGGGAGGAAAAGAGATTTCTTTTGGAACACACTTGGTAAAGATTGTATATTGGATTTTTTGCAAGAGTTTGGAAAATATATGTCTTTGTATAAATAAAGAATAAAAAAAAAAAATAAAAAACATTATTTGTTACAGCTAATACAAATCCTGCAATAAATCTGCTGTGTGTCTACTTCATAATTTCATGAAAGCAGACATAGGGTTAACATACTGTGTTTACTAAATTGAAATAGAAAATTGCGCCAAAGTCTATTTAGCAGATCTACAAATTACAAAAGTTGCACCAAAGTCCTCCAAAAGTCGATTACACGAATTCACACCCATTGTTGGGATCGCTGCAGGTAGTCCAATATAATTAAAAAGTTACTGCTGCGCTCACCACACCCGAAAGACATATATAGAACTCCACATAGGGTGATACCGTTCAAACTATCAATATTCTCCAGCACACCACCACAGTGCCTTTGTAAATTATGAAAATGAGTGCCGCTTTCCTATAGGTACCTGTCCCCTCTCCTTATATGCTGACCAGATATGGGTCAGCGAGCGGTGGTGCGTCAGACGCTAAGCTTCAGGCGGATTGGGAATATCACATACACGGAGTGAGAGCACTATAAGCACAAAGGGATATTGTTGGTTACTGTATATAGTTCTGAACAGTATTACCCTATGTCGAGATTGTCCACCATTGCAGGATCAAGATTCCAAGGGAGCTGTATATGACTAATGTCCACCTGGAAACTGAGGTGGCTCATATCTGGTGAGCATATAAGGAGAGGGGACGGGTACCTGTAGGAAAGCGGCACTCATTTTCACAATTTACAAAGGCACTGTGGTGGTGTGCTGGAGAATAGTGATCGTTTGAACGGTATCACCCTATGTGGAGTTCTATATATGTCTTTCAGGTGTGGTGAGCGCAGCAGTAACTTTTGAATTATACTGTGTTTACTAATTAGCTGCTCTGCCGAGGCAGCCAACTGACATGGCTGATAGATCAAATTACAGTTGTGATTAGTCACAGATGAGGGGGAATTAGACAGGCTAAACTCTCTAAATACATACAGGGTGCATTTTTCTGTTTTCCCTCTGTCCTGTGCAAGAGTTCAGGTCCACTTTAAGCTTGGCCATCAGCCACAGAAGTCCTTTATGTGCTGATGGTAGATTACATAAGCCATCCAAAGGGTGGAATTTTCCAACAGAAACTTTGCACTGAGACGGAAGGAAGTGAGGTAGCTCTGACCTAAAATACAGTCAAGTGCTACGACATTCCCGTGTCTTTTAAACCCCTTGCACATGACCGGCTATTTGAAGCCAGTAAAGCATCACACACAGAAATCATCTCAGTGGGTATCACACTGCGGCAGTATTTCCCTGGAGGGTGTGCAAATCACAGGCATGACTTGCTCTGCCTGCTCCACTGGCCAATCCAGCACTGATCCAAGTATCCAGAGAAGCACAAAGCCATGAATATATGAATCTCTGCACATAATGAGTGTGCAGGCATGATTGACAACTTATGCAAATTGTAGCTTTGTTTATTGAGCCACCATTTACATACTTTTATATCTCCACAGTTCTTCATAGCTTATATTTCATTATCAACAATAGTATAAAAGCAGTTCGTAGGACAGTGAAGTTTCATTTAGCACTTGGGAACTACTGGGAGTGCAATTATGTGCATTGATTTCAGCATGTCATCCTCACTCTTATGTTTAATTAGAACTAAAACCTGCTACCTCTTTAAGGCCTCAGACTATGTACAGAATTTAGATAGAAATCTAGTGTTATGGTATGCCCTCAACGTTGCTAGCCTTTCCGCTAGCCTCTCCTCCACCAGGATGGATCACTCTTGCCCAAAGGAAGTTGCTGCTTACTTACAACTCCCCCCCCCCCCCTCCTCCTTTCTGTACGGTCCAGCAGAGTTCCTGGTGCACTGTACTTCCCTAAATTGCTGCCCAAATGATGTTCAAAAAATACTCTGTGTGACAACCATTGCAAGTACCTTTGCATAATGCTATACAACATGACAACTTTTCCTAAATATCCTCCTATAAGGAGTCAAATCAATTCCCATTTTCACAAATATCTCCTGCTCGTCATGGATAAAAAAAAAATCATCCAAGAGGAGAGGCGGAGTCTCTCTGGTGTTAACATGGGGAAGAGTACCCCACTCTGTGAAACACTGCAGGCAAACAGTGCAGCAATTTATGGATTCCTCAATGTAAAATTGCAAAGAATTTGGGGAATTTATTTTCAACAGTCTATATCATCAAAAGGGACATGGCTGAATGCCAATGAATGGCTATGATGTCTGGGGCATTAAGGCAGCTATGCATTAAAGTCCGAGACATTCAATGCTGTCTGAGGTCACAGCTCATCTCAGCACGCACAAATTGAAGTTAAAGGACACCTGAAGTGAAAGGAACATGGAGGCTGACATATTTCATTCCACTTAAACAATGCAAATTGCCTGGCTGTCCTGATGATTGTCTACCTCTATTACTTTTAGCCATAGACTCAAAACAAACATGCAGATCAGGAGCTCTGACTGAAGTCTGACTGGAATTGCTGCACGCTAGTTTCAGGTGTGTGATTCAGACATTATTGATACATGAAATATCAGCAGGACAGCCAGGCAACTGGTATTGTTTAAAAGGAAATACATATGGCATTCTGCATATGCCTCTTACTTTAAGTTCCCTTTAACTGCACCATAAACAAACATGATTCTGAAACCCTCTTCGTTTTCTGGGCCCAGGCTTATCTAAGATGGTCTTTTTATGTCCCTTTGGTTGTAAACCTTCCCCCTTTCTGAAACGTGTTGCTGGCATTGAAGTAAAAGATTTTTTTTTCCACCAAAACTAATTTTTCAGTTTCAGCAATTTCTTGCACTATTTCCAGTTAAATATAAGGTTTATATAATCGGCAAATAATGACTTTATAATTTACATTTTACACAGCTTACCGTACGTAGAAAAAAAATAGGACTATAAACTGATGACCTCTGTAGTCCTGCCAACTGTCCAATGGAATATCGTCACTTGAAGGTACTAGTACTGCCTATAGACCCCAGCCAGCGAGTACGCCAGCAGTGACACAGTTAATGACAATAAGAAGACCCCCTCTTTGTGAACCTTCATACATTCATCACCAGCTCCCTCGCTAGATAATTTGTTAGAAAGTATGCTAATTAGCACATTGCAACTTGATCACATTTCTGCAACAATTATCTTGTGCTAATTATAAAAACGGTAGCAGCGTATTGTGTCTCGGCTGCAGCCAATACGGTTAGAGACGCCTGTGATACGTGAATTATTACACTTGCGTTTGACAAGTTCCCAACTTCTCTCTCTCTCCAGCATGCTCAGAATATTTAATTGTCAGAGTCATCTCACTGGAACATTACAAACGATTATTTATAGAGAGTCTGATAAGTGATCCCTGTTGTTGTATAAAACATCTTTTTTTTCTGCAGGCTTTTAATCTAGACTCATAATAGATTTTGAAATAGAGGCCTGTAAAATGTAGGGAAATAGTCACAGGTGCTTCATGCTGGAGTCTTCAAAGCACATCTCCAGGTATGGACAGAAATCTCATTTCCTATTGCCTAAAAACACAGGTGTTGAACTTCAGTCATCTAATCCATGCCAGTGTTTAGGCTGGACTGAGAAATGGAGAAGTTTCTTCTTGATGGACCACACCTTTCCTGATGCTGTCTTATCAATAAAGTTGAGCTGTGTCAAAAGTGTGTGAGGCCCTCAGCCCTTAAAGTGAACCTGAACCGAGTTAAATTATTCTAAATAAATACATGATGTACCTGCAAATCAATATTACATATTTACCTCATTGTCAGTTCTTCACAGAAGCTCACCATCTTATTCTAACAACGATTCCATCCATTTCTGACAAGATCAGTTGTTGTCAGTAATATATCAGTTGCTGTCAGTTATAACTGAAAGGACAACTGATAAGCAAGGTAATGTCCATGTTACCCTATGGCTCAAGTGGGCGATATTACAGTTTAAAGGGAACCAGAGATGAACGTTTCACACAAAATAAACATATCAGTCGATAGCTTGTAAAGAATAAATGCTCTACCTGATAATTTCGCCGCTCTGGTGTGCCTTTTTTAGTGTTTTTTATCCATTATTGCTCCAGGAAAAATCAAATATGGCCACCGGCTCATATCACTTCTGCTTCCGGGTTATGAGTTGTTCTGGATGTGCTGTCTAGGCTATATGAGAAAGGCTGCTGCAGCCTTTCATCTGTGTGCTTTCATTTTGGTATGATGTGCAGCTGCCTGTAGGAAGTGTCTCTCATAGGAATGAAACTGCAGTCATCATCATTATCTATGCTGAGAGCACACAGATCATATTGCAGCCAGACTTGTCTGTTTCAGACAGGGCTGTGGAGTCGGAGAGTCGGGCAATTTTGGGTGCCTGGAGTCGGAGTCGGGAAAAAATGCACCGACTCCGACTCCTAATGAATTTGTAACTGTAATTAAAATAGAAAATATGATAAATGTTTCTATTTCTCAGATAATAGTCATTAAAAATAATGTATATATACACTATATATACCGTAATAGCTGTGCTTAGTCCACAAAAATGAAATAAACCAATCAAAATTAGTTACTTGTGCTGCTTCAATAAAGCAGTCCCCGTATTTTTAAGGTCAGATATACATATCTGATTGTGACTGTATATATGATGTGTACACAGGAATCTCTTATATATACTAAATAACATCTATGCTGTAAGAATAAAGCCTGATGTGTAGCTGTGTCACTAATAGAGATGGTCAACGAGATGGAAATAATTCTGCATTGATGCTGATTTATGCAAATGTATGCACTCCCTTTGCTGATGAAATCAAATAATTTGATATGTTGTTAAAATTTGGTTTGGTGACTACAAATTAAAGGGTAACTGAGACGGATGAAAAGTAAAGTTTTATACATACCTGGGGCTTCCTCCAGCCCCCTTCAGTCTAATCAGTCCCTCGCTGTCCTCCACCACCCGGATCTTCTGCTATGAGTCTTGGTAATTCAGCCAGTCAGCGCTGTCCGGCCGCATGCCGCTCCCACAGCCAGGAACATTCTGCACCTGTGCAATAGTGCTGCACAGGTGTAGTATGCTCCTGGCGGCGGAGTGTGTGCATGAGCACTACGCCCGACTGGCTCAAGTACCTGGACTCATAGCAGAAGATCCAGGTGGTGGAGGAGGACAACGAGGGACTGATTATCCTGAAGGCGGCTGGAGGAAGCACCAGGTATTTATAAAACTTTAATTTAATCTGTCTTAGGTTTACTTTGTTACACAGTAGTACTATACTCTACATATGCACTCCCCACAGAGCTGCAGGGAATCCACTGAGAATGCTGTGCACATTGAACACAGAGGTGTTGTCTGTTTACAATCTCCTCATTCCCCTGCAGAGTACCTGCACATCATTCTTACATGTACCCACACTTACATTGCCTAGGGCCTGATAGATGTTCTTTGTTCCGGTTTGCACCTTTTACAAGTACTCTTACCAAGGACTAGTTTTAGTCTAAAGGGAATAAATATAGTAGTCTACATATCCTCCTCACTTCAGTTGTCTTGTAAAATTCCTAAGCGTTGGCAGTTAAGAGACGAATTTCATGTTACATACTTTTAATCAACAAAATTGTAATATGCAAATTAGAGGAGTCGGAGTCGAGGAGTCGGAGGAATCCTAAACTGAGGAGTCGGAGTCGGTGGATTTTTGGACCGACTCCACAGCCCTGGTTTCAGAGATTCTCTCTCAGCAGCAGCAGCCCATCCCATGTCATCACAGCTCTCAGTATGCAAAGCAGGAAATCTGAGCCAGGAGGTGGCAGGCTTGGGCTTGAAAAGACTCCACAGAAGAGTGACTCAGCTATAATGAGTCCAGGTGAAACCTAGACTGAGCCAGTCAGGGATTCTTATCACAGCTGCTAATAGACCAATTAAGCAGATAAGAATGAAACTAAAAGCAGGGTAGGTGTTTACTGTCATGTTCCCACTGATAAATGTAATAAAATACATGAGGGTGCTTAGTCTCTGGTTCTCTTTAACAGTGTGCTGACACGGAAGCGGTTATGGGGTAATGCCCATTTTCAAAATGGAGGATGGAGAATTCCATTGATCACAGTGGACACACAGGATCCAGGAGAAGAGAAAAAGATTGACGAGTAGACTGCACAGAAGGTAAGTATGACCTTTTTTTTTACTTTTTATTTTCAGTTCAGGCTTGCTTTAAGGACTGGAGGGTGACATCCCTGGCCTAATACAATAAACAGATGTTATTCATGAGATTCCTCTATGCATTGCAGAAGTCAGTGACACCGCTTTTACCTCTGTAGAGATTAGTGAGTGTCGGTCACATGCGATACAATGTCATTCATGCAACATACCCTACATGTACAGATACAAGACCTGGGAACAAAGGAGCCTGAAGCTATCGCATGACCACCATTTCACAATGTAGATTAAGGTTGTCCAGTGCTGGAAAACAGCTTTAGAAAAGCTGATGAAAAAAATGTTGATCTGACTCTAAACCAAGGAGGTGTTAACTCCCCCATCACTGGTCCCGCCACCACACTGGCTCTCCCGCCCGTTCCTCTGCCAGTCTGCAGTGCTGCTGCCACTGGTCCCCCCACAAAGCATGAATGTGAGTCATGCTGGAAAGGACCTGGTGAAGATACCTCTTGCATTTTGTGGAAATAACTCATACAATTTTAAATGTGTATTTTTCAAACATAAGTAAAGGTTAATATAGATGGGTGAACTATACGGCTTCAACAGAAAGAAGGCTTTTCGAGACTATGTGAGGGTGCAGGACAGAAATCAACCCAATTTTTACTTTTTTCTATATATTTTTTGTCCTTGTTGGACTTGATGGAAAAAATGTCTTTTTTTTCAACCAAACTTAAAGTGGACCTCCGGACTAAAAATCTACTCAGCAGAACTGAAAAGGCTTGGGGCTTGATTCACAAAGCGGTGCTAACCTACTTAGCACGTCTATTATTATTATTATTATTTTTTATTTATATAGCGCCAACATCTTCCGTAGCGCTGTACATAGTACAAACAAATAATGGGGAACAAATATACATAAGAAATACAAGACACTGTACAGTCATGACATTGAATAGAATAAATACAGATACATACATAGTTGATATGTAGTTGGTACATATACATATGTTAAAATTACAGCAGTATGAGAAACACTAGGAGGAGGTCCCTGCCCTTGCGAGTTTACAATCTAGAGGGTAGTGGGGAGGAAACAAAGGGGAAGGAAACACCAGGATTAGTGGGTGAGCCAGTGTGCCTTCAGCAAATTATAGGCTTTTCTGAACAGGTGTGTTTTCAGAGTACGTTTGAAGGTTTCCAGACTCGTGGCATGACGAACCGGCTGAGGGAGAGAGTTCCAAAGGAGAGGGACCGCCCAAGTCTTTAGACGTGCTAACCAGGGTGCTAAGTAGGTTAGCACCGAATTATCTGATTCGGAAATTCGGTGCTAACCTACTTAGCACCCTGATTAGCACGTCTAAAGACTTTAGACGTGCTAAGTAGGTTATCACCGCTTTGTGAATCAAGCCCTTGGTGTTTCTTTAACAGTTTCACAGCATCAGAACTTTGTTTTTCTTACCCAAGCATAATTTTTAGCTAAGCTCCACCCATCAAAGAAAACTGCCCAGGCTTTTTCTTCCCTGATGGTGTGCAAAGCATGATGGGATTTCCTATGTTGTTATTCACGTTGCCTAGCAACTGGGAGGGGTGATCAGCACACAGGACAGTTGGAACTGTGTCTCATGCTCCCTGTCACTTCCTTTCAACCAAAAAGATGGCTGCCCTCATGAAATCAAACATTTGCCTGTTCTTTTAAAACAGGTTGGGTAAGAGATTATATTACCTATTTTAATTAACATAACTAATGTAACTTAATGTCAGTATGTTTGTTTAGGCTGAAGTTCTTCTTTAAGGTGCCCATACATCAGTCGACTTGATGGCCGATCGAGCAATCGATTCGATAATAGTTATAACATCAGATGCAAATGGGTGCTGCCACTAGTATGCCCAATCGACAATTCAACCTATTGTGACCTGAATGTATTGATCGGACATGACGCAAGATTTCGGGCCGACATGGTCGATCAGGTGCGCGGCGATATTGGGACAAGCCGCGAACATGATGGAACCCCTGGCCCTGTTTCCACTGATGTGAGTGTGCACCCCACCCGTGCATATAAAACTTTACCCGTACGCTGTCTCCCGCCGTGGTTGCCATGCATCGTCCGTATTGCTGCTGGGCTTTCATAAATCACACAGCGCGTGTGACGTCACACGCGCCACTTGCTTAACCTTGGAAGCTTATCTGCTAAGTGGAAGATGAACAAGGACCACTGTGGGAGACAGCGGACAGGTAAAGTATTAAATGCACGGGGAACATCCTCATTAGGGAGACAGCAACGGCATCACAAGGCTGATTCCCAGATCTCATGCTGAAATCTCTCGGGAATTGGTCTGCTGGTGTATGGGCAGACCTCTCTCCGATCAGATTAGATCAGATAGAGATCTGTCTCTTGGTCGATCAGCCCATACATCGCCTGATGTATGGGCACCTTAACTATGTGATAATTGTCCACTATGGAGAATGGCTGGGCTCCTCAAATAGGGACATCAGCCCAGCAGCCGCTCTCCTACATTTCTATCTAAAGGATCTTGGCTTGTCCTGCACCAGACATTATAAATCTACTTGATATTTGTGCAACTTGAATGCAAAGCCATCGCTAAATGTTCCTATAACCATTACATTAATACTGAATATTATCAAAGCAATTGCCCTATTAAAATATCTGTTGTAGCTTAAGGTACCATAAATCTCGCTAAACTCCACTTAATGAGTGTGACATACACAGCGCCTCCACACTAATTAGACCCTGGAAATTAAATGCACAGCTTAGTTAACCTATTCCTGGCTTTATTGTTTATCTGCATTGTCTGCCGGCGGCTGTACGGTCTGACGGTACAGGAAAGGTGATGTCCTATCCATATGTGCGTATGATCACATTCACGTGTGAAATGTCACGCAGTGACATGTTACTACAGCAGGTGCAGAATAAGGGCTGCCACACACAGAAGCTGTTTCAGCCACGCTTTGAAATCGCCAGGGATTGTGAAAATGTGAGGCTAATGAAAGTCAACGGAGGCAATTCCACAGGAGCGATTACGATTTCCCCAAATCACAATTGCAGTTCCTGCAGCATTTTTGGACCGCTTGCACTTCAATACAATGGATAGAATCACTGTAAAATATTTTTTCAATTTCAATTTTATTATCTAGAACCAAAAAAAGAAAGAAAATCACAATGTAAAACCAGGAGAACTGGAGATGAAGATAAAGGTGATATTTATATTTACATTGGGCTTCCTCCAGCCCCATGAAGTGTGTGGGCTCCCTTGCCGTTCTCTCCAGTTGCTCCGCTGTTTTCTAATCAGCCCCGGTAATGTGGCCGGCTGCTCTCTTCTGCACATGCATGGCTTGGGAGTAGTACTACACATGCGCAAAATGCTCTCGGGCAGGAAGGCACGTGTGCGGCCGTACCACACATGCGTAGAAGCACACGACTGGCCAGATTACCTGGGCTGATTAGAAGACACCAGAGCGGCCAGAGAGGACGGCAAGGGAACCCATGCACCTCATGGGGCTGGAGGAAGCCAAAGGTAATTATAAATATAACTATTATCTTCATCTCAGGTACCCTTTAAAGATAGCCCACCTTATCCCTGGATCAAACCACTACCATTATCATGGATATGATTGCAGAACAGCAACAGGGAACAATATCATGGTCACATATCTGAAAACGTGGCAACCATGGCCTTCTTACTTCGACTCAACAGGCCTACGACCACCGATTACTCTATCCTAGTCTATGAGATTTACCCAGAACTTTCTGTTTTCATTGACATTATATGGATCTATACCTGTTATTCATCTGATGCTCCCTGTGCCAACCACTGTTGTTGTTACTCTTATTCTTCTACATGTAAAAAAATGTTGGCAATAATGTGAACTTTCCTCATTGGGGAAATTATTTTGTACTACGGTTTCTATTTGCTATGGACATTTTGGCTCAATTGCTACTTCTTGTGGGCTCCGACCCTAAGGATACCATCAGAAATTAGCATTTTCTTTTCTATAATTTTGAATGTAATGGCTCCCTCCCTTTCATCCCATAGTAGAAATATAGGTAGAAATGCATAGAAATAACTGTATTTTACCTACTTCCATACCCCTAAGGCCTAGAGACTGCTGGTACCACAAAATGGCATTTACCGACGGTTCGCCACACAGACCTGTCGTTCCAGCCGGTCACACTGCTCCTCCATTGTCACAGGTTCCTTTCTCTGCCATCCCTATGACAGCAGAGCTGTGTGAGTAGGTCAACAGCCGCTTCAATGGCTCCTGACACTGTCCAACAATGTAAGCCAATGGGATTGGCTCACAGTGATGACAGGGTCAGAAACCCATGAAATCAGTGCTTGATCGGCTCACAGAGCACAGCCGTCATATAGAGAGCAGTGTGAGTGAGTTGCGACGATGGGAGTGCGGCAGCAATGGTTGAAATCTAAGTCCTGTGAGAGCTGCGCAGCCACAAACAGGACTTAGATTTCAACAGCGCTGGTCCAGAAGTGGTTAAAGAAAAGGGAAAAAAACAACAATGGTGGTCACGTGACTCGTGCTTCATATAGTCCTTCTTTCCAAGCACGACTAGGCTAAACGGCAATTCTCTCCCTGGTAAAGAAGTTGGGGGGGTTGGCGTTCATGAGAGAAGGCATAACAGCTGGGTGAAAGGGATTTCAGACTTGTAGAAAAAAACATGGCTGAGACTGTCCTACAGTGGCACCTTGCCTGAGATTCAAGCATGTGTACAGCTGTCCATGGTGGACCGCAAAATGTCAACCATAGATAATACATTCAGCTATAGCTGAACAGCATGTCTGTGCAGCACTTGATCCCTAAATAGTTGTTCTAACGCTGGATCTGTGCAGGTGTACGGCACTTTAAGACTTTGGATGGCAGACTTTCCACAATCTGCCAAAGTGAGCCTGCCGGTCACGGAGGACTACAGGGAGCAATGGTGGTCCTCAAGATAAAAGATGCTTTCAAAAATTGTTTACGCTTAAACCTATAATGCTTCTGCAGTGGGGAGGGGAATTATCTTTGCCTGGACAAGCCTTTAATATTTCCCTTGATGTGCTTTTGAATTTTGCTACCTACGGGACATTGTAGTACTGCACAATCAAGCCAAGCACCACTGGATCTGGCAATATATACCGTGTTTCCCTGAAATTAAGACATCCCTAAAAGTAAGCCCTTGCAAGAATGCTTGAAATATAAGCCCTACCCTGAAAGTAAGTCCTAGCGGCAGTAAGGGGAAAAAGCATGGCAACTTGTGTTCTTACTGGAGCCGATGGTCTTGCAGGCGGGACCATGGCTCCGTCATTGGGATAATCACTGCACTCACTGCTACTCAGCAAGTGGAGTGATTGGCCCAATAACAGAGCCATGGTCCCGCCTGCAAGACCATCGGCTTCGGTAGAAACACAAGTTGCCGTACTTCTTCCCCATAGGCTGAAGATCGGGGACACAGCGGCATGGAGCCGGAGGAAAGAAGGGGATGCAGGGGGACAACTGGAGGACATGGGGACAGCGGAGGACATAGGAGGACACTGAAGATAAAAGGGGACACGGGCACACAAGAGGTGGATCCAGCAGAAGAAGAGGCAGCACAGTGGAGAAGTAGAACACAGCACAGAAACTTGTTTGTTCATAGAAATATAAGACATCCCCTGAAAATAAGCTCTAGCAAATCTTTTGGAGCAAAAATTAATATAAGACCCTGGCTTATTTTTGGGGAAACACGGTAGAATACTCGTAGGTGCAAAAACACAGCTCAGTAGGTTTTTCTTAGCTATCTGCTATTGTATTCTGCCACCATGGAGGCCCCTCTGTATTCCTACTCACTCCCCTAGAACATAGAAGAGGAAATGTCTGATTGCCAAACAAGCACGTCTATACAGTAATGATTGCTTACGCACAGGCATGGCAGCTGGCTTGTGCTTTATATGTCTGACTCCTATTTTATGTCTGTAGGTTGTTTTTAGACTAATGAATTCAGATGATTGACTGACAGCTCCAGAGACAATAAAATGTATGCAGACCGTCTGGGAGAAATGGCTCATTACTGTTGACATACTATATCTAGACCTGCACAGCAAGGAAAAAAACATTGCGGCTTTGAAATTTTAGTCGACGTCATTTATCATTTTATCTGTGTTGCTCATGCAGGGAGGATTCAGTGTTAATAGCTAGCATGGGGACCTCTTTCAGCAGACCCCCACCCATGACTGCATTACCAGGTTTAAAGTGAAACACCACAACTGCTGAGAAAAAGGGATTCCATTCAATCCTGCCCTGTAATTTGCAGGGATGAAAGTTTAACATTACAGGTAAGTATGGAAAACACAGTTATTCCACAGAGTTCCTAACCAGACTGGTGTGGAAGTGTTTACATTTGCCGGCAGTCAGTTGATTGCACCAGTAATTACACCAGCAAAATGAGGAACAAGCTCTAAAGGTGGCCACACACCATACAATTAAAAGATCTGAGGACCAGCCTCCGAGGAAACAGGCTGATCCTCCTTGAAACGCGTTGTCTATACCCCCCTTTATCTTGCATGCCCAATAAATCTTTCTAAGCCACCTAGCATTTCCCGCTGTTTGAATATTTCAGTCGCTGCGGCACTGCCTAGTAACCGCATGATGTCCATTACCCTGCCTACAGCTGCTAATAGCTATAGCTAGAAGGACGTCACTCCCCATTACTGCCACACTTGGGTTGAGTCGGCGTCCCCTATACATACCTGGACCAACGTCATCCAACGAAGGTTTCTGTGCTGCTTTCCCTGGGGAACTCTACATCTGGCCACCTCTGTGAGAGCTTGGTCCCTGGCTGGCCTGAAAGGGACACAGGTTCTCTCTGGCTGGTTTCTGCAAACAGCCACAATTGAATCAGGTGAGACCTGTCCTGGACAGCACAATATACAGATTGACATATCTTTCATAGTGCGCTCTCACTTTTTTGTCTTTTATCTACATAGTGGACTATAGAGCTGCCTATATTGGGACTGCCGCATTGCACCTCTAAAGGGGATCTTTCCAAATCTCATACTTTTGCCTATACAGAGTATATTGTCACTTAACTGTCCTTCAGAGGGGCTCACATTCTAATCCCTGCCTAGTCATATGTCTATGTACTGTATGCATTAAAGTCTAGGGCCAATTTTATGTAAAGTGTAGTGTATGCATTGTAGTTTAAGGCCAATTTTAGGGGGAAGCCAATGAACTTCCCTGGCGGTATTGATTACCGTATTTTTCGGGCTATAAGACGCTCCTGACCATACGACGCACCTAGGTTTAGAGGGCAAAAGCCAGGGGGAAAAATATATACTAAACCTGGTGCATCCATAGTGAAGGGGCATCTTGTGGATTATGACCCTTGTACCTCATCCCCCCTAGTACCTCTTGTGTCTCCCTGTGTCCACCTCTGTCCTCCTTGTATCCTCCTCTATGCCCCTTTGTGTCCTCCTCTATGCCCCTTTGTACCCCCCCCCCCCCCCACCCCCCGTGTCCTCCTCTCTGCATGGGCACAGTAAAGGAAGCTCCCGACATTGCAGCGGGTTGGAGGTTAATATTGGCAGGCATTCACAAGTCAGGAACTACCTGCATTTGAACTATAAGACACAGTGAATTTTTTTCCCACACTTTTGGGGGAGAAAAAGTGAGTCTTATAGTCCAAAAAATACAGTATTTCTGGATTTTAGAGTCTAAAATTGGTGCAATTTTTTGCAAGTTTTTTGGGATCCTAAAACTAGGGGAAAAATCATACTGCAGAGAGAACTCTGGGCAGCCCTGCACTTACCTCATTTGGATCCAGTGCTGCAATTCTCCCTCCGTCCTCCGTCTACATGATGACAAAGGCAAACTCACCAGAGGGGTCCAGAGCCTCCGAGGACCAGAAGGAGAATGGCTGCCGGCGTCTGGATCCGAGGGGAGGCGAGCTGAAACACCCATTGAGCTTAAGGCTCTGCATAGACCTCCCGGCAGCCACCCCGAGTCAGGCTCGGGATTACCGCTCCTGGCTTTTTTTCCTACTCCCAGTCTAACTCAGGGTTACCGCCAGGAAGGTTAACAACTGTATGTTTTTGAGATTTGGGAGAAAACCGGAGTGCCCAGAGGAAACCCACGCAGACATCTCACTGCAGACAGTGCCATGGCTGGGATTTGAACCAAGGACTTAGTACTGCAAGGAGTGCGTGCTAACCACTATGCCAATGTGCTGCCCATGCTAATGCAAAATATTCATCCAAAAATAATCATGAACAATGGAATGGGCCCACACTGCACAGTGGTTACCAGCATTGGGAGGGGCTGGGGGGGGGGGTTTGCAATGCTTGCCGTTGCTTCCTGGGTAAAAGAGTCTTTTCACAGGTGAAGTGTTACAAGGCCGAGCTCTCTCCAAAATATATATACAGCTACTCGATACAACATAAAGGGCTCTTCTCTGCTCTGCCTCTCAATTCTTTCAGGCAGTAAATTAACCAGAATTCAACTTTCACGCCGGCAAAAATGATGTGAATTCCTGGAACGGTGCTGCTCTTTGTGCCGTCTCACAAAGAGGCGAAAAATGGGTTTAATCCTTCTTTGTCAAGGCGGGAAAAAAGAACAAGTAAAGCGGAGTTCCGACAAATGTAAGAGCAGATTAAATTCAACGTCGACACAAACGGCACGATAAGAAATCTATAGAAAAAAATTAATTTGGTCCAAAATATCTTCGGTGGAATAAAAAAAAAAAAAAACAGTAATAATTTAGCATAATCAGCAAGTACCATCTGGAACAATTAAGAAGCGTTCTATAGAAATGTGAGAGTCATTCATTTTATATTATTAAGGATCTGAAATTATACAAGCAATAAATCCCTCCGAAACAAAAAAAAAAGGCAAAGGAAGAAAAAAAAAGCCATTTTCCGCAGCTTGTCAGAGCGATTTTAACTTTGAATACAGGAGAACACTTGATAAAGAAATTAATATTATGCAAATGACATCCTGTATTTAAAATTCTGCACGATGGCACAGGTTTTAGTGCGGACGCTGTGAGCGAGGCTCATGTTTAATTCATGAGCAAGTTCACCTGTCAGCGCGCAATCAGCGATACGGAGGATGTTCACAAACAGCGGCGAGCGGGGCTTTAATTGGAAAACTCTGCCGCATCTTTCAATTATTAGGAGTAAATTAAAAGCAGATGCAGGCGGTGTATTAAGGATTTCCGAGCGGACGCGGGAAGCGCGCATTTGCTGTTGTTGAGCCACGGCGGCGGATGTTGAGATGCAAGGCAATTTTGGAAGCAAAAATCTGTCTGTGCAATCTGGTGGGTGCCAGTCTGTTAGCAACTGCGGCTTAACTATTCCCGTGCCGCATTCTAGGCTGACACACATATTGGCGGCATCAGACATCTGATAGGAAGCGATCTCACCGCAGGATAAAAGCACAGGAATACGCATGGCACCCGAATCTGACACCCAGCAGGTAGTACCAGACAGACTATAAAAGGCATCAGAAAGTATTAAAGAGAACCTGTACTGAGTAAAAATATTTAAAATAAACACATGAGGTAACTTCAAATGAACATTACATAGTTACCTTGCCATCAGTTCCTCTCAGAAGCTCACCATTTTCTTCTGACAATAATCCCTTTCAGTTCTGACAATATTTTGTCAGATCTGAAATATATCAGTTGCTGTCAGTAAAATATCAGTTGCTGTCAGTTATAGCTGAGAGGAAAACTGATGTACCAGGTAATGTCCATGTTTCCCTATGTCTCAAGTGGGCGATGTTACAGTTTAACTGTGTGCTGACCAGAAAGCTGTTGTGGGTAATGGTCATTTTCAAAATGGAGGACAGAAAATTCCCTTGATCACAGTGAACAAACAGGACGTGGGACAGGAAAAAGACACTGAGGAGTAGACTACATGGAAGGTAAGTATGACTTGTGTATGCTTATTTTGACTTTTAATTTTCAGTTCAGGTTTTCTTTAAGCCAAGGAGATCCATCTGATCTGGCAATCATTTAGAGTTCAACCCCTAAACTTTCCGTCAGAAACCTATGGAAATAATACAGTAAACTTGTAGTCGCTTGTTAATGAACGTGATAGGCACTGTAGGTTCGACCTTAACTTGAATCTGACCATAAGTTGAAACACTGTGCTATCTTTGTCCCCTGTACTTCCTCTGTGCCATCGTGCAAAATGTGCACGCCAAGTCTTTTCTGGTGGCCCCTGAAGATCCCTACAGTTGTTAATTCCATGTGGCCTCCAGGCCGTAGCTGTGATGCCTAATGCAGGGGCCACCTTATACGGCCACTCTGCCTCCCTCTTTGTTCACCTGCAGGTTATCAGCCACCACTGTAGCAGCAACAGCCACCGATTAGCAGCTGCCACTATGCCAGCAGCAGTAACAGCCACTGATTAGCAGCTACCACTATGCCTGCAGCAGTAACAGCCACTGTTTAGCAGCTGCCACTATGCCTGCAGCAGTAACAGCCACTGTTTAGCAGCTGCCACTGTGCCTGCAGCAGTAACAGCTACTGATTAGCAGCTACCACTATGCCAGCAGCAGTAACAGCCACTGTTTACCAGCTGCCACTATGCCTGCAGCAGTAACAGCCACTGTTTAGCAGCTGCCACTGTGCCTGCAGCAGTAACAGCTACTGATTAGCAGCTACCACTATGCCAGCAGCAGTAACAGCCACTGATTAGCAGCCGCCACTGTACCAACTGCACACAGTATATGGGTTATTTTCTGTGGAAATGTTTTATTTAACAAAATGTCACATAATGGCATAGCGTATCTAACAGCGATCAGCAAAAATTGGGTTTAACTTTGTTAATTTGGCCCCTTGCACCCTTAAGAACACTGATGTGGCCCTTGGCCTAAAAAGTATGGACACCCCTGCTCTAAAGGATAATTGTATATACTTCGTGCCAAAATAAGCCCTCATTTGTTTCCTGATCTACATTGCAATTACAAAGATTAGCCAAAGTATCTAAACCACCTGCCTAATATTTTGTAGGTCCGTCTTTTGCCACCAAAACAGCTCTTCAAACTAAATAGGTATTCTTTCGCACCAATATGTTAGAAAAGTCCAACGGAATCTGAAGTGAGACGTACATGGAGGCTGCTATATTTATTTCCTTTTAAACAATACCAGCTGCCTAGCATCCTGTTGATCTCTTTGGCTGCACTAGTATCTGAATCACAAACCTGAAACCAGCATGCATCTAATCCAGTCAGAAACACCTGATGATCTGCACACTTGTTCAGGGTCTATGGCTAAAAAGTATTAGAGGCAAATCATCAGCAGGACAGCCAGGCAATTTGAATTAGTTAATCACTTAAGTCTATCTAGACGGATATATCCATCCAAATAGACTGTGCAGCTCCCGCTGCCTGAGGCGTGCGATCATGTGTGCTCCCGCCGCCTGCCGTTAGCCCCCCGATCAGTGAATGGGAATATAGTTCCCATTCACCGATCTAAGTCCCCCCGCAGAAAAACTGACGGTCTCTTATCAGAGAACGCGGTCTTTCTGCAAAAAAAATTTAAAAAAGTTTCCCGTCCTTTTTAGTTCCTGGAAGCGTGATTGTACGCTTCCCGGACTTTTTTGACTGTGGCCATCTTGTGGCCAAATAGTAAACTGCACCCACATACATTTTTTATTAAATAATTACATAACATTACATTTAAAATTAGCTGTTTACCTCCCACACCAAAAATTACCCAAATACATGTTTTAATTAAAAAATAAATAAAAAAAATTACAATAAAAAAACAAAAAAACAACAACAACATAATAGTTACCTAAGGGTCTGAACTTTTAAATATTCATGTCAAGAGAGTATATTATTATATTTTTTTTAGATTATAAGCCTGCAAATAGTGATGGACGAAAATTGAAAAAAATGCACCTTTATTTCTAAATAAAATATTGGCGCCATACATTGTGATAGGGACATAATTTAAACGGTGTAATAACCGGGACAAATGGGCAAATAAAATACATGGGTTTTAATTATGGTAGCATGTGCTAATTTCAAACTGAAAATGGCCAAAATCTGAGAAAATGATTTTTTTCCATTTCTGTCTTAATCTTCCTGTTAAAACAGATAAAAAAAAAATAATTCTAAGCAAAATGTACCACCCAAAAAAAGCCTAATTAGTGGCGGAAAAACAAGATATAGATCAATTAATTGTGATAATTAGTGATAAAGTTATTGGCGAATGAATGGGAGGTGACAGTTGCACGGATGCATAAGGTGAACAACACTGTAGGCTGAAGTGGTTAAAAGGAAATCAATATGTCTTCCTCCATATCCCTCACACTTCAGGTGTGCTTTTAAGCAATGTAAATTGTGAATAGAGAGGGTCACTGCCTAGTAATGAGGGTGCACCTGATTACCTACACCAAACCAAAGCTACGTACACACATGCGACAAACGAAACAAACTTTTAATTGACGAAAGAACGACTTAAGTAAAGTTAGTTTTTAAAAGTGTCTAACAATCTGATCGTTATAACGAACGTTACATCACGTAAAGCAACTATTGCGCTTGCGCATAAAAATGAAAAGTTCCATGGAGAAATAGCGAAATGCGCATGTCACGCCTAGTACGAACGACCGTTTCCAACTATGTACTACTTTTGCAAACTATCGTCGTTGGAAAAAATCCGCCAAGCTAGATTGTTCGCTTTTAACTTTTTCTTTAAACGATCGTCATTTGAAACGATCGGGGAACATATGGGGACTATAGTCACGTGTGTACGTACCTTAAGACTAGGATTGCATTTGACTCCCAGTATCAGGAGGAGTGGGAGAACAACAGCTACTTATACTGCTCTAGTCAAATGTAACAACCTTTTTTGGCGCCCAAGTCAAAAGTTTTGCTCACCCCTGCCCTATACACATATATTGCACAATCACTTTATATGGACCAATCAGAACAAGATAAAGGACCATCTGAGGACCATTGGCTGGCTTTAGAGAAAAAAAGAACTACAATAGAGCGGGAAAAATAATTATGGGTAGTAGTTTTGAAAAAAAATAACTGCAGCATAGCCAAAGACATGACTAATATAATGTAGTACAAAGTAATGGATGACAGGTTCCCTTTACAAGGGTGTATTTAAAGACATGACATATTAACACAGAGAAAGTATTCTGCAGTCCCCAGCAGCACACATAGCTCACATCCAGTATCTCTATCTGATTAGTCAGCTCCACAATCTCACTTTCCTACCCCTGCAAGGCAAGTCAGGCTCGCTCATTTCTCACCAGAGAAAAGATTGGATTTGCTTTCCCAAACAGGCTACAAATAACACAATAGAACCAGTGTTCCCCACAAATTCCCTTCCCTTTCACACAATGTATATATATGTAATATACACTCTGCCCTGACAGATAATTTGTCTTCAACGGGGACCGGATAAAAAAAAAAGCAGCGTTATAAAATTTGGTGTGGTTAGAGATAAAGTCAGTGACCTTTCTATTTCCCACAAGTCCCTGTGCTCAGTCAGCAGATCTGCGCTCCACAATGGAAGCTATCTGGGTTAACAACCGTATAGCTCCCAAGATTTAAGAACAATAAAAGATCATACAAGCCACAAATACAGCCAAATCAGCAAGTGACCTGATATAAAGTTAAATGGAGTGCTGATATAGTTGTAGTGTCCAATAGGAGAACTCGGTCATAGCAGGACAGTCTGCTGGCTTTGTCATGAGCATTCTTCACTTGCAAAATTAAGGCTTGTACACACATCCAAACAATATGCCAAACTATCATCGAAACTTGGTCTGTTGGAAGACAGTTGGGTGTGTGTATGTCTAGCAAATAACAAGACGACCAACTGATAACAGGTGGTTTGCCAGATCCACCCAGTGATTTACAGAGAATGTGAACTGGAAATAAAAAGTCAAAATAACCACACACAGGTCATACTTACCTCCTGTGTAGTTGTCTACTAAATCTCTTTCTCCTCTCCTGCGTCCCATTTGTCCACTGTAATCAATGGAATTCTGTGTCCTCCATTGTAAAAATGGCCATTACCCCCTAACAGCTTCCTGGTCAGCACACTGTTAAACTGTAATATCACCCACTTGAGCCATAGGGAAACATGGACATTGCCTTGTACATTCAGTTGTAACTGACAGCTGCTAATACGTAACTGACTGCAACTGGTATATTTCAGTTCTGACAAAATATTGTCAGAACTGGAAGGGATCATTGTAAGCAGAAAACGGTGAGCTTCTGAGAGGAATAGACAGTGAGGTTAGTATGTAATATTCATTTGCAGCTATGTCATGTGTTCATTTTAAATAATTTTAATCGCTTCAGGTTCCCTTGAACCTGCACAACCATCTTGCTGGTTGGCCACGTGTGTGCAAGTCGTTTAAACAACTTTACTGTTTTTGAATGAGGACGTGTTGTGCAGTTGGTCATTTCGCTTGTATGCAGTATTTAGAGACTCTGTAACAAAATGTTCAGGCTTATTTCTTCTATCCTATAAGTTCCTATGCCTGTTCTAATGTGCTCTGGATTACTGCAGCCTTTCTTAGTTGCACAGTGGCTGTATTATCTCTGTTATATGATCTAATCTTCTTTCCTCTGACGGCTTTGTCGGGCTCAGGCACTCAGGCTGGAATGTGCAGCTCTGCTTGTGATTGGATAGAAGATACACACACCTTCTCTGGGCCCCCTCCAAGCTCTGTATGAGTCACACACTGAGCTACTCTCAGCCTATCACATGCTGGTTAGCAGCCATGTCTTTTGTTTGTAAACACTGCCTTAAACTGGCAATTACAAGCCAGGATCGCAGGGAGTGGCAGAAACAGCACAGAAGGGCCCAGGAGAACATAATGAATAGAATGGTATGCTTTTTATTGTAAGAACTTTAGAGTACAGATTCTCTTTAAAGGGTACCAGAGCAGAACTAATTTGGAGAAACGGGGAGCATGCATGTACTGCAAGCTGTCCTGATGCTACCGTTCCCCACGTTCTCCTCTGTCCCCCTCTTTTCTTACCTAAATGCCCCCCAGCAGCCTCTTCTGGGTGAGGCATTAGTGTGCAGGAGCTGGCTCTAGTGCACGCCTCCTACAGCGCTCTATGCATGACATAGTCATAACGTCATGCGCCTGCGCAGTGTGCTCCTGGCCAGGATGTAGGACGTGCGCAGTCAGGCCAGGGCCTGCGCACTAATGCCTGACCCAGCCGAGGCTGCCAGGGGGCATTACACTAGGAAAGGTGGGGGATAGAGAAGAACAGGCAGAGCGGTGGGCATCAGGACTGCTTGCAGCGCATGCCTGCTCCCCAATTTCTTCTAATTAGCTCAGCTTTGTTATCTTTTAACCTCCTGAGCGTTACGCCGCTCAGGAGGTTTTGTTATTTTTTGCCGGATTTTATAATATTTGTGCCTAATGGCTGTAAATCCTCTAGCTAGCACTAGGCTAGCTAGAAGAAGTCTCCGGCACCCCCCGATCCCCGCCGCTTCCCTGTTTATACATTACCCTCCCTGGATCCAGCGATCGGCGCAGCCTTCCCGCACAGCTCCGGTCTTCACTATGGGGAGGATCGCCAACATCATGCGCAAACCCGATCCTCCCCATAGAGAGACCAGAGCTGTACCGGGAGGCTGCGCGATCGCTGGATCCAGGGGGGGTAACGTATAAACAGTGGGATCGGTGGGGAGCGGAGGGTGCCGGAGACTCTTACTAGCTTAGCCTAGTGCTAGTTAGAGGATTTACAACCATTGGATCAAATTTTTTGCTGCATGGGGGGACTCCTGGGGCCACAGAGCATTATGCCTGGCAGTGTCGGGCATACCGCTAAGGAGGTTAAGTGAATTGGTTCTTTCCTTGGTTGGTGTGTGTGTACAAACTTGTCATGTAAAAAACGTGTCTTGCAGGTGGTCATGTTGTACGGTTGGTTGTACATGATGTAAGACGTGTGTATGAGCCTTTAAAGTCCTAAGTTGGACATCTGCTAGAGATGATATTTGCATGGAGTCTGCAATCAATTCTCACATATCTCAGTTGACTTCCTCTGGGTGCTCCAGTCCAAAAACAAATGTTAAAGGGAACCTGAAGTGAGAGGGATATGGAGGCTGCCATATGTATTTCCTTTTAAACAATATCAGTTGCCTGGCAGTCCTGCTGATCTATTTGGCTGCAGTAGTGTCTGGATCACACACCTTAAACAAACATGCAGCTAATCCAGTCACTCTTCAGTCAGGGCATTTGATCTGCATGCTTGTTCAGGGTCTATGGCTAAAAGCATTCGAGGCAGAGGATCAGCAGGACAGACAGGCAACTGGTATTGCTTAAAGCACAACCAAGGTGACATGGGACATAATAAGACAGACGTGTATGTACAGTGCCAAGCACACAAATAACTATGCTGTGTTCCTTTTTTTTTCTTTCTCTGCCTGAAAGAGTTAAACATCAGGTATGCAAATGACAGTTTCTGTCTGGGTCGGGACCAGGTCGGACTGGGTCAGACTATAGCATAACCCTCACTGATAAGTAATTACAGCCATCAACACTTTCCTATCACTAAATGGCTTCTGAGAGAAGGAAAGAGATAAAAAGGGTCAATAATTCATAGATTTGAGATCTGGTATACGTCAATGAAGGTGTCATTCAATGAAACAGTAAAAACTAGATTTAAATATAGAATAAAACTGTATCTAAAAAAAGGTCATTTTTAGGATAAGGAGGATAGATACAATAGTTTTTCTCATCAGTTTATTTTCACTTTGGATATCCTTTAAAAATACATGAATAGGTCAGCCTTCATATTCTTCTCACTTCAGGAGTGCTTTAAGGTGGTAATTCAGACTGACTAACTGCAAGTCAGTAATTTTTTCACGATGTCATAGGCACATAAGATAGAGGACTTGGCCACATTTGTGATGATGATAAACACTACATTATGAGGGGAAGGGAGGGAGGGGTATTTCGGCCACACCTTTTATGGGGATATGGTGATCACACTTGTAATAGAAAAGGAGGGACGTGCTAGTAAACCCCCGGTAGGGGAAGGGGGGCAGATTTGCCGGCACACTTATTAGGGGAAGGGGGGGTTAAGGGAGTTAAAGACGAGCAGAGATGTGCTGCTAGACACTCTTGTTATGGGTGGGAGGTGGGGATAGAGGTTCTGGCAATACTTGTACTAGAAAGAGATGGTAAAGATATGGAGGGGAGGGAGATATTGTGCACATAGTTTTTATAGGGTTAGGGGAATGGTGGCTGCACTTGTTACTACGAGAAGGACTAGTGGCGGGGCATAAGGAAGGGAGTTATGGTGGCCACACGTGTGTGTGTGTGTGTGTGTGTGTGTGTGTGTGTGTGTGTGTGTGTGTGTGTGTGTGTGTGTGTGTGTGTAAACTTGAAATAGGAAGTAAGGGCAGTTATTATTGCTGCACTTCTTGTATAAACCCTCTCAGTTCAGAGGTACTTTAATTTCAGAACGTAAACCTTGTCAGTAAGCTGCAAGCCTGTGTTCCCGAACTTTGTCCTCGAGGCCCACCAACAGTGCATGTTTTGAGGCTTTCCACATAGGTAATCAGATCAAGTCCTGGTCTCTATGGATGACTATTATGGCCCATGTGTAAGTAGATTTAGTGGCTCACAAATCAAACTATGTAAAGGAGCACACAGGATGTGGTGCGTAGGAGGAGCAGTTTTATAACTTGAGGACTTGGTTGGGTTCATGTTGTGCTGGACCAAACCAAATACATTCTTAATGGATTTGTTATCGTCACTGACAAAATCAACTGCAGTCTTGGCTGTCACTCCAAACACAGAGGCAACAACAAATGAATGGCAACACACTGCAGTCTGGAAAAATGTGTGCAGTCAGATTTTTCCACAATGGACACAAATGAAACGGGTCAATTTGAATTGGCCCATAGAGAATCATGGCAGTCTTTGACCCACCCAGTTTTAGACTGTTGCTTGGTCTGTCAAAATTGTCACAGCCGTTTTTCACAATATTAGATTTTTACAATAATACTTTATACATTATTTTGTCATTTTTGCCTACTGTAAATTCTTTCCTCACCCTTTCTTATCCCCGATTTACATTCTGAAATTTATCACAGGTGGCAACATCTTTACTGCTGGCAGGTGCCTCACTGTGGAACGTGTGTATACTCTGTATACCGAAAAGCAGTGGGAATACATTCTAGAAGAATTCCGAATCTCTAAACAGCCTACAGATAAACAGAGGAACACCAAGAGCCCCAATAGTGTAGTATGTACTGACAAAGGGGGTAATGACAAAGAGTAATAGTTGTTATACTCACAAACATGGGTCACCAATAGGCAACCACTGTAAAGGCAGGTGGAGAGATTATCCTGACCCCACTCAGGAATAAGAAGTCGCTCTCTGTAGATAGTAGAAAGGGTCGCAACCCTCCACCAAGGGTGGATACAATATTATATAAAAGAGAACAGAGGCGCCAAAAGGATAAAAGGGGTTTTAAAGGAGCTTAAAAGCCAAAACTTGGTAATTAGAGGAGGCAGTGGTGGACTTACCCCCTCCAAGCAGACACAACACGACTGTACATTCAGTCTATTTATTAACGAACTTCAGATAAAGCAAAGCAACGCGTTTCACGGGTCAGTGCCCGCTTCCTCAGGCAATAGAAAAAGGAGTTACAGCATCTAGCAAAACAAACGACACTCAGCGCCTCGCGCATATGCGGACTGCGCAGCCACGGCCAGCTCCGGCGGCCATCTTGGTGGAGGAAGGAGAGCCCGGCCGGGGGGCACATTGAGCTGCGGGGACCCGGCGGAACGGCACGGAGGGCGCAGACGGCGCCCTCCGTGCAATGATATTACATGCAGGTATTTAACTTTTTGTGACATTTTCGCCTCGTAAGTCCTTTAAAGAGACCACCTCACTATCTCGTAACAGGAGACTAGAGCAGGCATAAGATTTTTCTCGTCAAAACATGTAAACGCATCTATACAGCCAAACAACATTTTAAAAAGATTCCCCAGCACATAAGGCTCAGTATTATAAATATGCCTTCACGCCAGATTAAACTCGACCAATGCAGAAGATAGCGACCACGTCTAGCAAGAATCTAGCATGGGTACACTGACTAGTGGCTAGCATTTTAGTCAATAGAGTTTTCTCCTAGGTGATACTTTAACAACTCATCAATAAAATGCCTCTTAAGCCACCAGAAAGCAAGATAATATTCAAAATAATTTGAATACTGCATTTACCCCTACTTTTTCAATTGAAAAGCGATCCACCCTTTAGCAGCCAATTTATTTAGAGGCTTGCAAGTTTTCAAGACCAATTTATTTTAGCACATTGTTTTTATTTCTTATTTGTTAATTTCCTTGCTACTGATTAGCACTGCTGTAATGTGTATGTATGGCCACTTGTCATTAGGGGGCAGTGTGAGGCAATAACAGAGGTCTTCTGCTTTCAGTTTCTATATCTTCTGCTAGCAGAGAGACATCAAAGCATTCCAAGAATTTACAGCACAACAAGTTCTGCCGGCTGAGTTCAAAAGCAGTGCACTTATCTCAAACAACATAATACCTTGGAAGCTGCTAATGGGTTAAACATTATTTTATAGAGAAGAGGAAAGAATATCTCATACTAGAAAACTGAGGAGAAAAAGTAAAAGTGTAACTAAAAGGGAAAAAAGTGATCCAAATGGATTCTTACCTCAGTAGAAAGAAGTCTCTGGATAGTCCCCCATCACCTCCACTGATCCTGCGCTGGGACCCTCAAACAGCGTGGCCACGAGTGTTCGTGGAAACGCGTGGCCAGACTAGGCAGGGCGCCTCGCGCCTGTGCACTGGCATGGCATTGATCAGAATTGGCTTTTTCTGCCAAGCCGGTGCAATTTTGTGCAGCAGGGTAGGCGTCCAGAGGGTCCAAAGCTACGTCTTGAGAAAGACGTCGGAAGCCTACTGAGGATCCAGGAGCTTCTCTCTACTGAAGTAAGTGTCTGACTTTTGCTTTTTTCAAAATGATAGATTTAGTTTAATTGAACAAGGGTCACTGGCTTCAACTTACTAAGCATTTACCAAGCATTATCACATTCGCTAATGCAGAAAACAGCTGATTTTACCAAACCGTTTGTAAAATGCTAATTTGCTAACACGGTTACAACACTGAAAAAAAAATTACTGACTGATGAGGTAAATAACTGACTTGTGCAGTAAATACCCCAATAAATGTCAATTCACAAAGAATAGAGCATTCGGTAAGACAAGTAAAATTTAAAGACCAATTGTCAGTAACAAATCAGCATTTGGCAAAGTGGACAGACAAGGAGACAGCCAGTAGGAGCCACTACTCCATTTGATCTGATGCACTATCTGGCGGGAGCAGAGGGCACTCTAGAGGCATGCATGCACGTCTAAAGGAATGCTTTTTACTCTTGAAGGTGTCACAGGACAGAAGAATGATCATAAATGCAGACCACTATCACTGTAGCAGAACACAGCTTGCTGCACAGACCTACTCCCCAGCTGGTTCTACATTGTGAGGATATCTAAAAAAACAAATGTGGTACTATACCGACCTATTTTTTTTTTTTCTCAGACAGCCCTTAATGAATTGCAGCCATTGTGTTTATGCATTGCAGGGCTAGATTAACATCTTAGGTGCTTACAAGCAAACCTCTTCCACCAATACACGTCATATCTGTCAAAAGGATGGAAACCTGAATAGTCCTACCTGAAGTCAGAGTCATTGGTTTCATAAACTGAGGAGTCGGAGTCAAATGATTTTTGGACCAACACCACAGCCCTGGTAAGTATTAGACTAAGGAGTCGGAGTCGAGGAGTCGGAGCCATTTTGGGTACCTGGAGTCGGTAGTTTGCTAAAGTTAGGAGTTGGATTTGGATGATTTTTGTACTGACGCCACAGCCCTGCGTCAATCACTTATCAATGCTGGTCTGTATTCTTACAGTTATTGGGCACAAAAAAAGCATTACAATGTGATAAAATGTATTGCCACACATACACTTGTGTGTGTCCAATACCCGAGTCTCTGCAGATTGCAGCACAGTAAATGATAAAATATCTCTTCCCCAGCAGCAAATTATACTACTTATTTTATGCACATAATTCATTTTAATATCCTAAATAATGAAAATATTACCCCATAGAATGTAGTTATTATACAATTCCCTTTCAGTATACAAAAGCAATAACTTTTTACATAGACAGTTGAAGTGGGCAGCACAGTGAGGGAAAGGGTGCATAGAACAGTATGGGTGGCACACAGACTGCAATGCAAACACCAGAACAATAGTTTAGAGATACAGGTGGCAGCAGTGCTGGCAGTGATAGCGGCATGTGGCTAGACTTGGCAGGGATGTGTGGGAAGCCACTCATAATAGGTGGCCCTTCTACAAGTGGCACAAACAGGGCCAGATTTCTAATTAGGCAAGCTAGGCATGTGCCTAGGCCCTACTACTAGAGGGGCACCTGTTGGGATGGCACAACATATTATTTATGTACTATTTTTTATTACAATAATAAGGTGACAGACAATTCACAAATTTCCACATGCGTGTTTCTAAAGCACTGTTATTTTACTTTGTCATAATGTAGAACGCGGTAAAGAGGACCCAAGGTGAATACAATGCATTAAAAGCAACTAAAATATACAGTGGGTTGCAAGAGTATTCGGCCCCCTTGAAGTTTTCCACATTTTGTCACATTACTGCCACAAACATGCATCAATTTTATTGGAATTCCACGTGAAAGACCAATACAAAGTAGTGTACACAGGAGAAGTGGAACGAAAACCATACATGATTCCAAACATTGTTTACAAATCAATAACTGCAAAGTGGGGTGTGCGTAATTATTCAGCCCCCTGAGTCAATACTTTGTAGAACCACCTTTTGCTGCAATTACAGCTGCCAGTCTTTTAGGGTATGTCTCTACCAGCTTTGCACAGCTAGAGACTGAAATCCTTGCCCATTCTTCTTTGCAAAACAGCTCCAGCTCAGTCAGATTAGATGATTAGATAGACAGCGTTTGTGAACTGCAGTTTTCAGATCTTGTCACAGATTCTCGATTGGATTTAGATCTGGACTTTGACTGGGCCATTCTAACACATAGATATGTTTTGTTTTAAACCATTCCATTGTTGCCCTGGCTTTATGAGGCCTGTGAGTTTAGGTTGATGGCCTTGTCTTGGTAGGTTTACAGTTGTGCCATACTCCTTTCATTTCTGAATGATCGCTTGAACAGTGCTCCTTGGGATGTTCAAGGCTTTGGAAATCTTTTTGTAGCCTAAGCCTGCTTTAAATTTCTCAATAACTTGATCCCTGACCTTTCTTGGACCTTTCTTGTGTGTTCTTTGGACTTCACGGTGTTGTTGCTCCCAATATTCTCTTAGACAACCTCTGAGGCCCTCACAGAGCAGCTGTATTTGTACTGACATTCGATTACACATAGGTGCACTCTATTTAGTCATTAGCACTCATCAGGCAATGTCTATAGGCAACTGACTGCACTCAGCTCAAAGGGGGCAGAATAATTATGCACACACCACTTTGCAGTTATTTATTTGTAAAAAAAAAAAATTGGAATCATGTATGATTTTCATTCCACTTCTCATGTGTACACCACTTTGTGTTGGTCTTTCATGTGGAATTCCAATAAAATTGATTCATGTTTGTGGCAGTAATATGACAAAATGTGGAAAACTTCAAGGGGGCCGAATACTTTTGCAACCCACTGTATATAAATGAGGTGGCTTACCTCAATGTTGACACACCCACATAGAAATGGATATTTATTAGTGAAAAAAGCACAGGCAACGCGTTGCCTGTGCTTTTTCACTAATAAATATCCATTTCTATGTGGGTGTGTTATCATTGAGGCAAGCCACCTCATTTATATATATTTTATGTACATTTTAGTTGCTTTTTATGCATTTTATTCACCTTTACCCCTTTCAACTGTGTCTCACCCCATCCGTGGGGTGCTCCTACACCTGACCAGTGGTGGTCTCTGACACTACCTAGTTTGCCGGTCTGTAAGAGTTTTTTCAAGAGAGCGACCTTCGTCAGGTCTCCTGGTAGCCCGGATGGAGTCGGGTTTGTGCATCTCCACCCACCTGCAGTGGTTGGTTGCCCTTCTGCAATCCGCCTTTGTGAGTATCATTTCAACACCATCTAATTTATTCATTAATCTTTGTGACGTACTGCACCATCTGGGCTCCCGTTGTCTCTGTGTTTCTTTCCATTGGATACATATACTCACCCCCAACCTTCTTGTTCGTCATAATGTATTTTGATACACCAAAATGGAGAGATCTGGACAAGTGTGCGCAGACTGTGGCCTGTATGACAGGTGTGGTGTACAGAAGAATTTACAGGGGAAAATAAAAACAAAGAATATGAAATTGTTAACTCACCTGAGATTGCATATAAATTGGACTGCTGATTCTCAAAGTCTGGCCGAGTGTTATTTCTACTACCTCTGAAGGTTGCAGGGAGAGTCAGGGATATGTGCCTGGAAGAAGATAACACAATCATGAAAAGAACTGACACACTGCATGAAGGCGGAGCTAGTTCAGTATAAGTCAGAAATCAGGAGGTTAAAGTGAAACTCCACATTAACTGAAAATTGTCAACCTATGTATTTTATTTGCCCGTTTGTCTCAGTTATTACACCATTTAAATGTTGTCCCTATCACAATGTATGGTGCCAATATTTTATTTGGAAATAAAGGTGCATTTTTTCAGTTTTGCGTCCATCACTATTTACAAGCTTATAATTTAAAAAAATTTCGTAGTATACCCCCTTCACATGCATATTTAAAAAGTTCAGACCCTTAGGTAACTATTTATGTTTTTGTTTTTTAATTGTAATTTTTTTTTTCATTAAAAATTTTACTTGGGTAATTTGTGGGTGTTGGGAAAAAAAACAGTTAATTTTTAATGTTATAATATGGCATGAAGAATTTATGTAGATGTAGTTTAACTATTTGGCCACAAGATGGCCACCTTGAGTTTTTTTTTCCTTGTGCTTCTCGCTTACTGGAAGCACAAGGAGGATGGGGAATTTTTTGTTCATAGAAAAACTGCAGTCTCAGTTTAGAAACAGTCGGTTTTTCTGCTGGCAACTTAGATCGGTGAACGGGAACCATGTTCCCGTTCACTGATCCCAGGGCTACCGGGGGACAGCACGGGGACAAGGATCACGTCTGGGCAGCTGAAATCACTAACCTACGATACACTACACTTTACATAAAATTGGCCCTAGACTTCAATAAATACATAGACATATGACTATGGTAGGGACTAGATTGTGAGCCCCTCTGAAGGACAGTTAGTAACAACACAATATACTCTCTACAGTGCTGTGTAAGATTTCGGCACTATATAAATACTAAATAATAATATAGTAAACTTATGATATAGTAAACCACTTTCCCTGGTACCTTGGAGTTTACTATAACGAAATTATACTTTAAATTTTTTTTGGTAGTCCTAACTGTTGTACTTTAAGGTAGTAGGCCTAATGAAATCAGAGTTCTGATTGGGTTTCTATGGGACGCTTTGTGCTATTAGTATTTGAAACATGTTTTTAAATAAAGTCTTGGTTCTTAAAAGCAGAGTCCTCCAGTGATTTGTAGTGTGACAGAGCAGAATCCCCTGGAAAGTGCTTTCTTTTCAAGTGAATAAACATAGGGATGTGATATGTTATTCATCTATTGTTTACTAACACCTTGTTCTCCAGCCAGCCATCACACTGTATGAAAAATGTATGTGCTGAGGGACCGTCTACGCTCATCAATTATAAAGAAAATGCTGCAATGCCTCTAGAACACCTCTAGATGTCACTGTGTTGCTGTATCTCAAGTCGCAGCCAACAAAAGAGCATCCAGATCTCAACACACAGCCTGATTTGATTTTTTACCTTGAGTTTTGCCTGCCACTTGCCTAAGTTTCTTGATAAAAAAAAAAAAAAAAAACAGGGAAGACTGATGTGGGAAGGTCAATATGGAAATCTAATCTAATATAGTATTGGCAGTCATTTTAAAGCATCACAAAGCAAGACAACAAAACTATTTTCCACTAGCTTTAATTTTTTGGTTATACAGTCTTGATTATCCATCACCGATGGGTATTGGGTGATGCCAGATAAGTGTGCTTTCTGGTTGATTGTGACTCAATGTTAAAAATAGGCCTACTCCACTAAAGAAGATAACTGTATGTTTTCAAAGCATGTTTTTTACTCCCATGTACAACAGACTGTTCAATGTTAAAAATTGAAGACCACAAAACAATGTAACAATCTTTAAAGTAAACCTGTAATGAAACAAAAATGCATCTGGGGGTTACTTGCCTCGGGAGATGGAGGCCTCTGGATCCTAATGAGGTTTCCTCTGTCCTCTTTAGCCTCGGGGATCCAGCGTTGGCAGCCCCCGGAAATCTGTACGTACAGGCGCAGTAGGGGCTGCAGCTCGCAACAATATTTACAATCTGCGCTCTTGCGCAGTATAAGCTTCCCCTTAAGATGAGGCAGAAATGCCCGAGCCAGACTGGGTCCGCTCTACTATCGCCTGCGCAGTTGATCGGACCCGATTGGGCGCGCCATTTCCGCCGGAGAGGGAAAGCTTGTAATGTACACCTGTGCAGGAGCGCAGATTGTAAATATTGCTGTGATTTTCAGGGGCTGCCAGCACAGGACACCAAGGCTGAAGAGGATGGGGGAAGACTCATCAGGATCCAGAGGCCTGATGTAAGTACCCCCCAGGGACAGTTTTCTGTCTTACTTTAATAGCTAAATTCAATGTTTTGTACATTTTTACTGACAAAACTAATAAGAACTTATTACAACAACAACAAAAAATGAAGTATGCACCAAATGATGTGGACGTGAGGGGAAGGAATGCCCGCGCAGGCACAGAAGACCCAACCTGCGCCAGGGTCACAATCTTCATGGCAGCCAGCGGGACAATGCGAAGAAACAGGGCTGCGGTGAGAACATGAGATGGCTGATATAGGATGGAAGATGCCCCAGGTGAGTAAAAGCTCTATAATTTTCGTAGCGCCGGAAGTCCTTTAAGCATAGCAGAGCCCACAAACAGCCTAAGAAGTTGGCATTCACCACTGAGTACTGCCGGAGATTTGTGCAGGTTAGTTGAGCTCCAGGTAACTGTAATAGCTACCTAGGTCAAAGTGTAAGGCTCTGTTCACATCTACACCGGATCTGGAATGGTCAAATGGAGCGGATGGCTCAGAGGGTCTGTGTGGTCCGCTTGGGGTCCAGAGCAGATGCTTTCCCACCACAGGTTGTTATTATTTACATAATGCGTACATCTTCCGCAGCACTTCACACACTTCACAGTACGTAGTTCTGTCACTAACTGTGCGTTACTAACTGGGTTACCCACTACACCACCATGCTGCCCTATGGAAAACACATAATCTGGAAAAATGATGTAGGTCGGGAGTTTGCAATGCGCTTACTGACAAGTGTGAACGGATTCTATTAATAACGGAGAATCCATTGATTGTCAGTTTTTACAACCCAGCAAAACCAACAAACATGTCTGTTTTGCCTTCTTATGTGAACCAAGCTTTAGTCATTCTTTGTTAGGGTGCATTAATTAAAGTTTTCCAGGCACATTTTTTACAAGTATACCTGCCACAGAAACACAATGGCAACTCATGAAACATCTCTTACAACAGACTGCTTTTGGCTGACCAAAGTACATTGGCAGTAATATCCATTTGATAGCCTACTTAATAACAATTTTTTTGTATTTGTTCTTTTATTTGTCCACAATAAAATTATTGAGAATTTGCCATATTTCTCTTCTTTTAACCACTTCACCTCTGAGGACCCTTTTACACTGGGGCGGTGCAGCATTTTACCGCATTCCCACCACAAGGCAATGTAAGCCTATGGGTTAAATCACATTGCCTGCGGCGCACTGTGCCAGAAGTCCCCTATCCTATGTGAAAACATACTTAAGTTTCCGTGTGGCTCATGCGGCGGACCGGAAGTCATGCAAGTCTATGGCAATGCAGGGTTTTAAAATAAAAACTTACATGGTGGCATTGCGGCGCCCATGCATGGAAGCATATTTTTACATACGCTTCCGTGCACATCTGTATTTCCAAAGCAAAAAGTGAGCGCAGGCTAACATCACTTCCTGTTTGGCTTTCAGCCAGAAGGGGATTACCGTGTAATAGGGCCTGGCCGCACCGCTGACGCTCACTGTGAAAGCAGCCCAAGGGTTTTCCCCCTTAACTAATTAACGACCGTGTCACGCCGATGGGCGTGACCACGGCAGCAGCCCCAGGACTGCCTAACGCCGATTGGCGTCAAGTCCTGGAGTTGCGGTTTGGCAGGGAACATGCGCATGCGCGATCGTTCCCTGCTGGTTTCTGCTAGCCGCGATCGTGGCTAGCAAACTATTTAGAGCCAATAGGCGAAACATTTCTCCTTTGTTCGCATTTGTACAGCGCTGCTATCTCCTGCAGCGCTATACAAGGGACACTGGGCTGTCCCTCAGAGAGGCTCGATCTGTGTGGCCCTTTCATAGGCTGATGCCTATGAGAGGCGGGAAGCAGTGCTGATCGCCATCCTATGGCGATTTAGGACGGCTCAGGAGGGAGGGGGGGAGGAAGGGAAAGGAGGGAGGAAAAAGCTTCCCTTCTTTCAAAAAAGAAAAAAAAGATTGCAGCAGCGATCAGAGACCTCCGGCAGAGTGTCCTATTAAGGACACTAAAAGGAGGCAAAAATGATTTGTGCTCTGAGTTGTAGGGCTGTGCAGCACGCTGACCAAGCTGCACAGCCCTGTATTCTAAAAAATGCTTGGTCACTGGGGGGGGGGGGGGGGGGGGGGAGGGGGTGTAAGCCTGAGGTCCTGAAGTGGTTAAACACCAGAGCAATTTTCACATATCAGCGTTGCGTCCATTTATTTAAACAATAACTTCTTATCACACTGAAATGATCTATACATTGGTTGTTTGTTTTTTACACAAATTAGACTTTCTTTAGGTCAGGGGTCCCCAAATTTTTTTAGTCAAAGGCCGGGTCAACATACTTTAGACTGTTGGGGGGCCTGAGTGTACATAAAATAATGTAGAAAAACATTACATTGAACCTAGGTAGTGTAAACAGTGCCTGAAACACCATCCCCCACACGCAAAGCAATCAGTGTTCAAAATATATATTGTATTTTCAAAAGTCCCCCCAAAACAACCCCTTTTCCCCAGTGATTGCAAGGACTGCAAATGATCTACCCCTACACACACACACATGCGCGCACACACTGCTTTTATATTACCTCTAACCACCCCACCACCACTACCACAATGGTCTTGTGCACCAGACAGTGAAGCATACCAAGGTGACAACCTGCCGTACAATTGGAGAGCAGTGTCACCTAATGTGGAATTGGATTGGAAGCCAGCGAATTACTTCTTGCTGGCTTCCATATGGAAACATCGTGCCGGCACTGCTGCTGCATCTATAAGTAATACATTTTGTGTGTGGAGGGCCGGTAAAAAAAAGCCTCAGGGGTTCGCATTTGGGCCGCGAGCCTTAGTTTGAGGACCACTGCTTTAGGTGGTACTTTTTGCTAAGAATTTTTTTCATTTTATATGCATTTTAAAGTGAGTAATAAGAAGAAAAAACACACATTTTTCAATTTTTTATAAGTTTTCAGCTAATAAAGTTTGAAAATATAACTTGCTACTGTAATTAAAACCCACACATTTTATTTGGCCATTTGTCCAAGTTAGGGGGGTGCATACAGACAGGGACGAGGTACTACGCCCCCGGGAACTCAAGTGAGATTTTAAGGGATGTAGATACTCGGCCCAGGGGAGAGGAACTAGTTAAACAATACCAGTTTCCTGGCATACGGTTGAACGATCTTTCAGGCAGCAGTAGTGTCTGAATCACATATCTGAAACAAAAATGTGGCAAATGCAGCAAACTTAAGTCAAACATTGGACGGGCATGGTTGTTTAGGGTCTATGAATAAAAGTATTAGAGGCAGATGATAAGCAGGATAGCCAGGCAATGTGCATTGTTTATAAGGAAATAAATATGGCAGCCTTCATATCCCTCTCACTTTAGATGTCCTTTGAAGTGTTTACACACATTAGATTAAACTTGGCTGAGATGGACGCTAAAAACTGCCTAGAGCAAATATTTAGGGTGTGTTCGGTGGCTTCGATACTTTGGCAAGAGACGCAGTATGGCAGATCAGCTCAACCGACACTTGTTCTCTCCCTCACTCCGCCCCCTCGTGCTGCACATTGTCCCTCCCCCTCCCTCCATAGTGATAGAATGTGTTGCTAGCCTGCAGTCTATCAATGTGTCTGTACAGGCTTGGCCATGGACTGTCTTCTGAGTGATCATGTACTGATCCCTGCCAGGTGACAGTAGTCTAAAGTGTGTATGAGACTTTAGAAGAATGTGTCTGGATTCCTCGACTCTGTAAGTGAGAAAATGAATTGAAAGCAGTAAAAGAAGCAAACAGATTCAGATCTTACAGCGCTTCTTGCACACGGAGAAGGAGCATATGGCAAATCAAATACCACTATAAAGCCTAGTTCCCCCCAGGAAATAATCTGGGACACGTCTCCATTCACATTACAGTCTTTACAATTAATCATCATTTCAGGCAACCGCACTGACATAAACAACCACTCTGTGTTTGTAATTAGAACAAACTCCATCATATTAGGTACAGAGAAAGAAGATTGAGACAATTAAGTGTTTTAACCAGTTAGCAGCGTATTGCAAGCAGCGGATGTGGCTGGATGCAGCTGCTACAGGATGATAGTCTGCAGTCAGTGGTATAAAGAGAAAGTGCACCCACAACACACTCCTCACTTCTGGATGCTCTCCTGCAAGCTCAAACACACCCAGGGCCGGTCCTAGACTTTTGTTGCCTGAAGCAAACTTGTGAGGATGCCCCTCCCCCACCCCTTTCCATCCCAATTAGGAATGATCGCACAGCATCGACATTACTCTGCTTCATTTAAAGTTCTCAGTCAGCAAGGGAGCATACACAACAACTTGAGACATGAAATGCTGCAGCTCAACACAATAGCACACTGGCAGTCTGCGACGAACAAACTGCTCACCCTCAGCCTGTCGGCCGTCCTCCATTCCTCCTCATTCAGGGCAGCAGTGCCACCTCCTCCCTTCTGCTTTGCAAGTCAAATGAAACACTGCTGCTCTCCTGCCTCACCCCCCCCTTCTCACTCACTGTTAGACTCCTCACACAGCACAACAAAGAGTATGTTTTAGCGGTATAAAGGATTCAATTGTATATATATATTCATATTTTTATCAAAATGGTAATATTCAAATAGAAAAATGATCCCAATGATAACCTCTTTTCCTCACTCGCTCTCCTCTCGCTTCTCCTCCTTCTCTGACTGTATGCTATAAGCGTAAACACACAGTACAAACATGCTGCCCCTGTAATCTCTATGCTTGACGCAAGTGTTTCACCTTCATGAGAGAACTGGCCCTCACACACCTGCCTGTAGAGGCCCAACTCTGTGCAAACACTAGAAACATAAAAACTAAAGAAAGCATATTGTATGCAAATGCCTTTCTTCTGCCCCTCCTTTCCCCAACGTCTCTAGCAGACAGTGCACCTTCAACACGCAGCTACTTAAAAAAGCGGCAAGGAAATTTGAGTTTGAGAATTGCCGCTATTCGTATATCTGTAATATCAGCTTTCACTGTGCATACATGGCTCTGGCCTGCATTTGCGCAGTTCTGAATTACACGCCACAGCAAGGAGGAGGTTTGTTGATAGATATTCAACTTCAGGATCCCGTTGAATATGTAGAGGACCCTGGACATGGAACAGGGGGGACCCCCAAGGATAACAAGCAGCACCACTACACTCAAGGAAAGTTAATCTAGCCATGGTCACCGGTTCAGAGCTACTTTACGCACCATTTTTCATTGCAAGTCAGCCTACTTTTGGGGAAGAAACGGAGGTGCTTTATACATATAGCAGCATAATGTGTTTAGTTACATGATGTGTCTTTCTGAATTTCCTGGAAATCAGCCTAAACCCAATTGACACCTCACATCTGTGCGACTTCTCAGCATTAGAATATGCAGAGAAAACAATTTACAGAAAAGGTGAGATCCTGTCACAAACCAAGAAAAGCTCTTGTATCTTCTAAGTGCTGATGCCCCATTTATTTCACAGGAAAGCAAAATATTCTGTTCATGTAACCTCATGTATGTGAAGGGCTGTGAATCTGTGGTGAGCTCACTGCAGACTCACAGCCTTTAAGCCCAATCTTCACGATACGATTCTTTGTGCGATTCGAATACGATTCTATTTACGATCCGACTAAATCCGACATGTCCGTTCGGGATTCAACTCGATTCGATTTGCCATTGCAAAACAATGGCAAATCGAATTGAATCGAGGTTCATTAGGTGAGGCAGACACTCATGGATATCAATACCAGGAAAGCTGCAGGTCCTGATGGTGTGCAAGGACGTGTGCTCCAGGCCTGTGTTGGCCAACTAGCAGAAGTGGGTACTTATCCGTTAGCCGGGCGCATCCTCTAGGTGGCGACAAAACTCCACCAGAGTTACATCTTTCCCTACTATCCATGTCGGCCTGGAGGGGGAATAGTAATTAGCGCCACCTGCCGGATGCGCCCGGCTAACGGATAAGTACCCAGAAGTGTTTACACAAATATTCAACCTCTCTCCTTGGGTGTAGTCTCTCCATGCCTGAAATCCACAACCATTATGCCAGTTCCAAAAAATCCTAGGATAACCTGACTACCGACCATTTACTGTCACTCCTGTCATCGCCAAGTGCTTTGAACGACTGGTAGCCACACACCTCAAAGGCTCCATCCCAGCAAATCTAGATCAGCAACAGTTTGTCTACCAAACAAATCGATCGACTGAGGAATCCATCTGTGTAGCTCTACATGCTGCCCTCTCACGCCTAGAAAAGCCCAACACCCATGTTAGGATGCTCGTTGACTACAGCTCAGCATTTTGAACCATGGTGCCTAGCTAGCTGATCAATAAACTTTATGCACGAGATCATTCTCCCTCCATATGTAACTGGTTATTGGACTTTCTTACATATTACCCTCAAGCTGTCAGGTTAGGAAAGCACACATCCTCCACCCTTACCCTGAGCACTGGTGTGCCACAGGGCTGTGTACTAAGTCCTCTCCTCTATGCACTTTTCTCCCATGACTGCCAAACTATCCATACCTCAAACATAATTGTTAAATTTGCAGATGACTGTAATTGGGTTTATATTAGACGAGGAAGTTCCATACAGGGAAGAAGTTAGGAAGCTCACTGCATGGTGTGACATTAACAGCCTGTTATTAAATACAAAAAGACCAAAGAAGTTATTATGGACTTTAGGACCACCAAAAAGACAGATCACATACTGATAATGATCAAAACAGAGGATGTGGAGAGAGTGTCCAGCTTTGTGTTTTTGGAAATCACTATCGCAGAGGACCTGTTCTTGGCTGACAAGGATTGTTTCCATCTGTGCGCTTCTGTCCACTTCTGGCCGCTTTTCAGCAACATGTATCAATCTTTAAGGGCTCGTTCACATCTAGCCAACACAGATGTCTGTGCGATCGGAACGCAGCGCATCCGATTGCACGCCATCTGCGCCGCTGCCCTGCTGATCCCATCCATTGACAGTGATGGGATCAGCTCTGCGGTGCGGGCAAAATGCAGGCAGCAGTACGCAAGAGCTTCCCAGCGCATCGTACAGCTGCGCAGTGCAGTAGATGTGAACGGTAGAAGGGCAGTCTATGCCCTTCTGTCGTTCCTGCAATTCAGCACATCATACGCGCTTCCATATCCGCACGGAAGCGCGCATGATGTGAACGAGGCCTTACATTGATGTGCTGATAAAAAGCAGACAGAAGCGCATAGATGGAAACAAGGCCTTAGCTGTAAATGGCAAAAAACAACAATGCCTCTACTTTTTGAGAAAACTAAGGGGCGCTAACCTCCCACAGAAGCTGCTGGTTAATTTCTACAGATGCACTATAGCGGTGATGGCTAACTAAGTTGGCACTCCAACTGTGGTGGAACTACAAGTCCAATGAGGCATTGCAATACTCTGACAGATCTAAGCATAATCGGAGAGGCAGAGGCATGATGGGATTTGTAGTTTTGTCACAGCTGGAGTGCCAAGGTTAGCCATCACTGCACTATAGAATGAGTCTGACTAACTTCATGACAACCTGGTACAACAGCAGCACCAAGCCTGGTAGAGAAGCCCTGGAGTGAGTTATTAAAACAGCAGAAGTCATTATTGGCACTGAACTACCATCACTTGAAATCTTGTGTAAGGCCCAGTTCAAATCTGCGTTTTTTGTGGAGCCGACCGTACGGATCCGCCATCAGGATCAGGTAAAAACTGTCAGTTTTCTATTTGTTCCTATGTAGCTGCCAAACCTTCCATTTCTGTTCCGCTGAGCGAAACGGTCCAGAGAAATTGGTTCCTGCTGCATTTTTTTGTCCATTCAGCGGAACGGACCACAGAACCATACGGCCGGTTTTGTTGGCAAACACAGATGTGAACTGGGCCTTAGAGGGGCCGAAAATGTTATCAAGGACCACACTTGTTTGATAATGCTTGTTTGAGCTCCTTCCATCAGGTAGACATTTTAGTCAATCTGCATACACACAAACAGAAAAAAAAAACATTTATTTCTAATTTGCCATAAACTTGTTAAACTTGTTGAAATACCTGGCATGCTTGTATAATTCCTCTATTTCTACCTTTGCTATTCTCACTATGTTCCTTATATGTACCGTGAGGCTGTCACGAAAATTAATTTCGCTGTTTTACACAATGACAAAGTGGTTGAATCAATGTGACATAACACTAAAGGTGCACATACACTGGTCGATTTGCCATCAGATTCGACCAAAAGATAGATCCCTCTCTGATCGAATCTGATCAGAGAGGGATCGTATGGCTTCCTTTACTGCAAACAGATTGTAAATCGATTTCAACCTGAAACCGTTCACAATCTGTGGTGGTGGTGCTGCCGCCGCTCCCCGCCCCACATACATTACCAGCTCCGCCGGTGCGAGTCCTGCTGTCACCGCAGCTACGTCTCCGCGCTGGTCTGGTCTCCGGCATGCTTCACTTCTTCCTGCCCGGCAGGAAGTTTAAACAGTAGAAGACCAGACCAGCGCAGAGACGGAGCAGCGGTGACAGCGGGACTCGCGCCGGCGGAACAGGTAATGTATTGCCGCTGTATTGCGTCGGTCGTCAGGCATTTGAACACCGCTATCGACGCACTCCCGACCCGAGAAAAATCTTCCGCACGGATGGGTCGACGGGAACGATGGATTTTGGACGGAAATCCATCGTTCTGTCAGCGGTGTGCGCGGCGATTTCACGGCCGTTTTGATCACTGTAATCGAAACGCCCGTATTTCGGCGGGAAAATCGGTAGGTGTATGGGCCCCTTAAGACCGTTGACTGATTGAGAAACATTGATCCCCTAGTGACATGGGCATGTTCAGGGGGTTTGAATAGCCATCTCTTAACGGCGATGCATTGGAAGAAAGAAAAACAACAAGCATAAAGATCTGAGAAACTTATAGATGACGGGGTTAGAGCATCTCTAAAATACCATAGTTGGCTTTGCAGAGTATTCCCAGAATGCAGTGGCTAATACATACCAACAGGGGTTCAATGTAGGACAACTGGGAACTTATTTAAATTCATCTTTCCTGAGTTTTCTCCTAGGAGAACATTTTTTAATTTCATTGTAAAATAACACTACTGCGACTGGAAAAGTATCAAGAAGATGAAAAGGTACTATAAAAATTATTCTGAGTATGTTACTGTTACCTGGTGGTTTAAATGGCATTTTATTGAAAAGGTGTAAAAGTATCACCTATGAGGAAACTCAGGAAAAAAAGCAATAAATCAGTTTTACTCAAACCCCCCAGGTGCCTGAGCAGGACTGTATTGCGGATGGGAACGTGAAGAAAGAGACGCGTGGCCAAGCCTGCACAGGTGCAGTAAGCCTGTCGGCCAAAAACAAAATAGCTGACAGCGGGGGACTGGAGGATCCGCAAATGACTGGGAGGGCATGGGACAGCTGCAGGGGGCTGGTAGAAGCCCCAGGTGACAAACAGTTTTGTTTTTTGAAGGCTTAAGGAGCCCTTTAATATTGGCCCTGGTGAACTAGCAACAGGGTCATGGGCACCCAAGACTCACCAATGTGCGTGAGAAGTGCCCGGCATAGTTCACAGTGCTCAGTTGAGCTGCAGAATTATGCACTGGAACTGATCATATTATTCTAACTGCATGCAGGCTTTGTACTAAAGCCTATGGCCAGTCTCCATTACAGTTCACACTCTTTATAACACATAACGTGTGAGTTGTGTAACTGATCACTGTGAACCTATCCCCAGGCTAGCATGTCTGGTCCAATCCCACAGAAGACCGAGTAGATCTGCCAGGCTGATTGGCTCAGGCACCCTGGAGGTCGGGGGGCATCTGTACACACTAGAGGTCTAGCATGTGTACAAGGCTTCAATGGAAAACATAAAAGAGGAACTGTAGTGAAAATAACGTAATGAATAAAATTGCTTTTTTTTTACAATATTAATTTATAAATGATTTAGTCAGTGTTTGCCCATTGTAAAATCTTTCCTCACCCCGATTTACATTTGGAAATTTAACACGTGGTGACATCTTTAGTCCTGCTAGTCCTTTCAGGTGCAGCTCTGTGGAATGAGAGCTCTGAAGCAGGGGGTGCAGAGGTAGCCACCGCATCGGGGTCCTTGGGCCAGAGGGGCCCCGAAGGGCCCTCCCTCAACTACAGTATTAGCTCTATATTGGTCCTGTGCTGGTAATAATCACTTCTATAGATACTTTGAATAGTAGGGATCACTAACAATCTGTTCCCCATCCCTTTCTTGCTCCTCTGACACTGTGGTTGTCCTTGGCAAGTTTTGGTGTGTCGTATCAATTGTTATGTATAGAGTGCTTGGGGGGGTATTGTAAAACTTGCATCTGGGCCCATAGCTCCTTAGCTACGCCACTGCTCTGAAGCTAGTACAAAATATGCCTGTTCTCCCAGAATGTTCAGTGTGCTTTGCTGACCATCAGCGCTGCATCTGTGTTTTTAAAATATGCTCCCATTCATTGGCTACATTCAATATACAGCAATACATAGATACAGGAAGTGTTTGATGCTGAAACCAGGAAAGTTACAGTGAAAGTGGATCTCCTGAATCATTTACTGCAGGACCCTACAGTACCTCTTTAATGCATCACAGCTTGCTCATACGGAACTATGTATGGGTTAGAGAGAAACCGTAACCAAGAACTGAACTTCATCCCAATCAGTAGCGGATACCTCCTTTCCCACGAGAATTCTTTTCCTTTTTACAAACCGATCATCAGGGGGCTCTGTATGGCTGAGATTGTGGTGAAACCCCTCCCACAGTGTGAAGTCAGCACACTGTGGGAGCCTTGTTGCATTGTGGGAAATAACAGCTGTTTACAGCTGTTTCCACCTGCCAAAAAAACAAGCCGCATCTCCTTCCACTGACATCACCTGCCAGCAGTAAAAATGTCACCATGTGATAAATGTCACAAGGTAAATCAAGGAGAGGAAAGATTTTAAAATGGGCAAACACTGACTAAATCATTTATACATAATTATTGTAAAAATAAACCATTTTTTTATTACATTATTCTCACTGAACTTCTTCTTTAAGTAATGCATAATTATATTTTCTTTTTAAACATTTAGTCAGTCTGAAGGTTTTGCAGCCCAGATGCATCTGAACTAGAACACAGCCTGGCCAACAACAGGATACAAGTGGACATTTTAGATAAACATGTTGTATTCCGCCAAGGGCTTACCACTGAAGTTGATCTAACCCATGAACGTCTATTAAACAAGTGAAGCAGCACTGTGGGAAACACACATCTGTCTTTAGATTGACAACTTGAGAAAAACAAGCCAGCCCAGGGGTATGCATACTGTTTTACAACACTTTCTGGAGTGGCAGCACAACATCCTGGAAACTTCAGTGACAGTCAAGAAGCATTCACTACCTACTGCAGACAAAAGCATAAAGTTGTTGTGCCTGATTACGCTGCCTGTGGATTTGCGCTGCCCCACATGCGAAGTAGGAGACTGTGCGGTCACATTTCCTATTTCATAATGCTGCTGATGGTAACATAATAAATATCTCCGCTTCCACACATCCTAAACTCCTCAAATTTTCCGGGTAGGGAGGGGATCCCCCGAACTACCTCTATACCAAATTGCAGCCCCTGAGCCCCACTGGTTCCCGAGATAGGTTTCTCTAATCCATCTCCTGAACCAGCGGGGCTCGGGGGCTGCAATTTGGCATATAGGTAGTACGGGGATCCTCTCCCTTCCCTGCAAATTTGAGGAGTGTAGGATGTGTGGACGCGGAGATATTTGTGATGTTACCATCAGCAGCAAAATTAACTTCACACTGCGCATGTGTGCTGTTCAGTGTGGAGGGGAGCTTCCGAACAGAGCAATCAGACATTATCAAGGTATCAGGCCACTCAGCATACAGATTCTGCATTACTTATGACCTGGACTGTGCAGGAACAAACATGAGACCATGCATCTTCACTATGCTGCCACCTGTCTGCCAACAGTTACAATGGCACACAATTCATTCATTCAATGTGGGATTGTTGGCCGTAAAATCAAATTCCATTTACCCACTGCTACTGTTTTTAGCCCATGCTTTCTTTAAAAGGACCACTCCAGCGAAAAAAGTAAGCAGTTAAAATCAGACATAACCAACAGGTTTTAAACTAGTCCATCTCTTTATGAGGTATTCTCAAGGTTTTCTTTGTTTTCAAAAGCATTCCCTGAACAGCAGTCGCTAAGTCTAACTGGCAATATAGTGTTCAAGTGAGTTGGGAGGCTGGCTGGTATGTTACTATTTAGATAGTTAAACTGCCTTTCAGAAAATGCTATTGAAAACAAAGAAAACCCTGAGCATCCCCCATGAGGAGATGGACTAATCCAAAACCTGTCGGTTCTGTCAGATTTTAACTTCTTACTTTTCTCGCTGGAGTGGTCCGTTAAGCTCCATATACAAGCTAGACAGCTGTAGCTGGAAATAAACGATAAATGTCGGGTCAGCAGAAAATTGTTAAAAAAAAAATAGAAAATGTCCCAATGACAGTAAAAAACAGTGATTTCCGTCCATGTAAACTTTTCCTTCCTGGCGGATCAGTTCGGACGATAATCTCTGTTAGACATTCGTACTGAACAATAACAAAGAATCCATTCAAAGTACTTAGGTGTGGTAAATGTTGCACTTCCGGGTCCTAATTTTCGTTGCTGAATTCAAATATCTGCCAACGTCGTTTGCTTATCGCTAACCATCTGAGATCGCTCGCTTTCCTACAACCGTGGTCTAACGTATGTACTGACATGAAGAACAAGGTGTCAATTCTCTGGTTTACCACCACTGATTGCTCTGCAGCGACAGTAAAAATGTAAAAAAGTAAAATGATGAAATTACTTCGCTGTGCTGATCAAGCTTCCTATAGAAAACATTTACCTCACCATATGGCTGCACTGATTTTACGCAGCAATAAGGGGTTCAGCTAATATGCGCTGTGGGAATTACAATACATATGAAATAAGAAGTTGTAGGACTGGGAGGCGCGGCCAATAGATCACTCTTATTATGGTGAATTCATCCGCTCGGCAGCCCCTCGCTACTGCCTGCCAGTAAATATTCCTCACTCACAATAACTGTTCAAACATGATAAGTGGCGTAGGAGATCCGTCTCGCATGCAGCCCATAAAATCATGATAACTTTCGCCGAGACATAAACATCATGTCAGCGGAGCCGGCCGCTCATTACAGACGTCGCGGGGCTTCTGTCATACATCTGCAGACGGACGGACAGGTTTTACCGTACGCCATTAATACAACTTTCAATTATTCCAGGGAACACGCTATGTTTTAACTCAACCAGATTACAATACATTTTATTCTGACGCTTGTTTTATTCGCCAAGTAAAACAAAACTGATTCAATTTCCCAGTAAAGTCATAAACTGCAGAGAGACAATAAGTTCCGGGCGAATCGTGTTATTTGAGAGGGGGAGAGATGCCAGTTTAATCCTGCGGAGGATAGTGTGTCTTACTTCCGCTGTACGAGCTGCTATAACTGATCAATGATGAAGAATGAGGCTTTTTATGCACGTTTAAAGTTGGAGAAAGGTTGGTGCTTCTATGCAGCAGAGAGGTGGGACGATGCAGCAAAGTCCTCTGGTTACAACAATAGGTGAAAAGAACACCCTTTAGGTGTCAAACGCAAGGCCCGCGGGCCGAATCTGTCCCTCCGCACCATTTAATGTGGCCCTCAAGTGTTTTAAATCTGCATGTTTGTAAGCAGTAAAAAAAATGTGGAAATCAATACTTGCTGTATGCTTGCGTTTGTACTGGCGGTCTTCAACATTTCCATGAAGACGGCAGGCCGTTACAGATATATGTAAGCAAGCACATGTACTTTTCTGGCTTATGCACGTGTGTACCATTTTATCTTTTTTCACTAATTTTCTAGTAGAGTGACAATATATTTAAAGGGAATGTCCGCGGTGGTTAAAAAACAAAACATCTACTTACCTCAATCTTCCTCCAGCCCCTTGCAGCCAGCCTGTGCCCTCGCCATGGCTCCGCTCCCCCCTGGTGGCTCAGGGTCCCCTCCAGTACAAGAGGCCTACTTACGCTCCAGCGTGCGGCTCATGGAGTCGCACTGATGTCATCCGGACTGTACTGCGCAGGCAAATAAGTTCTGCGGCTGCGCAGTACAGTCCGGATGACGTCAGTGCAACTCAGTGAGCCGCATGCTGAAGTGCAATAGGCTTATTGTACCGGAGGGGACCCCGGGCCACTGGCGGGGAGCAGAGCCACGGGGAGGGCACAGAACGGCTGCCAGGTCCTGGAGGAAGACCTAGGTAAGTAGACATCCTGGACCTTCCCTTTAAAGAGACACTGAAGCGGTAAAAAATTATGATATTATGATTTGTATGTGTAGTACAGATAAGAAATAAAACATTAAGATCAGATACATCAGTGTAATTGTTTCCAGTACAGGAAGAGTTAAGAAACTCCAGTTGTTATTCAAAGTGGTGGAGAGGGCTGTTTTCTGACTTTTATTATCTCAACTGTTATTGAACCATTTACTTTTTCTCTGCCAGAGGAGAGGTCATTAGTTCACAGACTGCTCTGAAAGAATCATTTTGAATGCTGAGTGTTGTGTAATCTGCACATATTAGAGAATGATGCAATGCTAGAAAAAACTCTATATACCTGAAAATAAAAATCTGAGAATAGTTTCTTTGCTGCTAATCTTCTAGTAATTATTCATAGTACACAACCAATTCATTATATCATATATTTTTTTTTCGCTTCAGTGTCTCTAAGTGGCAGTGCCCATCCTTACATTTTTATTTGTTTTATCTCTAAATACATGCACCCTTCCCCATCTCCCATTATGACTTGTCATATAAGTTTACTGTTTGTGCACATTCACAGTGTATATTTAAAAGCATGGTGTATTTGCTGTGCCCACCCATGCCACCGAAAGCTACAAGCAAGCACCCTTTTTAAGCAAGACAGCTGTTAGCTGTTGGAGCTGCCAGCCCATCTACTCCAACCCCATCCACTGGCCTGGGTATTCCACATTACACAGGTAACTTTCAGATGGCAACCAGCTAGTGCAGGGGACACATTCAGGTATCCACTGCAGAAATCCCCCTCCCCCCCCCATTAAATCTTAATAAACGTTGTGGCTTACAACTAAGACCATGTTTCAGATTTTGGCCTCTTACGTGATTGAGTTTGACACCCCTGCTTAAAAGCAGGGGGGATTAAAGGACTACTCCATGAGCAGTCTCCGACCCAATGGCTCCTCACAAACAATATTGGTAATTAATGCATTTTAAGGTGTACCTGAGATAAGAGGAACCACAGGGAGGGGGCAGTGCCAACTCCACCCCCTCGCACGAACATCAGTGTTATTACTCAGCACAGCGTGGTGCTGGAAGGGATAAGTGTCCAATCCACATAGGGTGATGGCTTTGCACAAAGAAATGCAAGAACAGTACATTGTCAGAATGCGCAGTGCAGAAGTGTGCCCATCTATGCACTGTCTGATGTCCTTGCATATCACACACTGATACATGTTCCTGAAATCAGCTCAACGTGAAAGTGTGCTCAGACTCTGTCTTTGGCCTGGTGCACACCAAAAACCGCTTGCAGATCCGCAAAATGCTAGCAGATTTTAAAACGCTTTTTCTTCTTTTTCTGTAGCGTTTCAGCTAGCATTTTGCGGTTTTGGGAAGCGTTTTTGGTGTAGTACATTTCATATATTGTTACAGTAAAGCGGTTACTGAACAGCTACTGTAACAAAAAACGCCTGGCAAACCGCTCTGAAGTGCCGTTTTTCAGAGCGGTTTGCGTTTTTCCTATACTTAACATTGAGGCAGAAACGCATCCGCAATCCAAAATCTGCAGCAGCCCGGGAGTATGCGTTTCTGCAAAACGCCTCCCGCTCTGGTGTGCACCAGCCCATTAAAATACATTACCCAAGCGGATCCGCACCCGCAAGCGGATCGCAAACCGCAGCCGAACCGCTCTGGTGTGCACTAGGCCTATCTGTCTTTACAGTATCAGACCCAAGGCTGCTGGATCAAGGAAGAGTGCTCATCTTGGCAGACAGGGGTCCCTGGGCTGGGCAAAACAATTAGATTGGGCTCTTTACCCGCTGACATCACAAACTTCAATTTTTCAAAATGCCATGCAGCTAATATTCCAGTTCCTCAGCACAGCTTATATTCCAGTTCCTCAGCATAATTACCCACTACAAGTAGAAACCAGTCATTATTTTACCCGAGGAAGTGGAGGCATGCAGCCAAATGAGCATTGCCTTATTTCACCTTAAATAGTTGGGCAATGCTTTCCTAGGGTTTATAGAAAGAATCAGAAACATAAAATACAAGTCTAATGCTGGGGATACACAATGCGATTTTTTTGGCAGATAGTTGGCTCGATCATTTCCGACAGGTCCGATCTGATTTTTGATCGTTCATCTGACCGATTTGCATAGAAGTGATCAGAAAATTGATCAGAAAAAATAATCGAAATCAGATCGGACCTGTCGGAAATGATCTATCGAGCTATCTATCTGCTGAAAGAAAACTCATTGTGTATTCCCAGCATAAGGGCTCATTCACACTATGTGTAGAGACTTGCAGTACACAACATGCTTCATGATTCTCCATTGCTGAAGAACAATTGAGAGCCTGTGAAGTAGACTGGAATCTTTAAAACTGTAAAAACTGTTTACCATTAAGCCAAGTACACATATCCAAGTTTGATTGATCAATGACTGGCCAATTTTATCACTTCTAGGTATTATGAAAGCTTAAAAGAATAGTTATCAGGCAAAAAAGCCCCCCCCCACTCTACTTTACCTGGGGCTTCCTTCAGCCCATTGCAGCTGACATGTCCCACGCCACAGCTCTGCGCTCAGCTGCTGGCTTGGGGTCCCCGCCGGTGCAGAGGCTGACCTCAAGGTCACCTTTACTGTGCCTGCACTAGCGCCACTGTCAATCACTCCCACGTTGTCCGTATTGTACTGCGCAAACACAGAACTAGCGTGCAGTACACTGCGGACAACGCGGACTGGATTGACAAGCGCACTAGAGGAGGTCGGCCTCTGCACTGGAGGGGACCGCAAGCTGGCGGGTGCGATCAATGATGCTACGACGGACGTGTGGGCTGCAAGGGGCTGGAAGAAGCCTCTGGTAGTAAAGCCGGCGGGGGGAGGGTGGTTTTTGCCCGATTACTTCTTTAAAGAGGAACTGTAACCAATGATTGAAATTCATCTCAATCAGTAGCTGATATCCCCCTTTCCCACCAGAAATCTGTACCTTTTCTCAAACGGATCATCAGGGACATCTTTGGCTAATATTGTGGTGAAACCCTTCCCACAGTGTGATTTCAGCACCTAGGTACTGACAACACACTGTGGGAGCCTTGTTGCATTGTGGGTAATAACAGCTGTTTCCAACTGCCAAAAAAGCAGGATCTCCTCCCCCAGACATACCCTTGCCAGCAGTAAAAATGTCGCCATGCCATGTGATAACCATCAGAATTTAGAGAACCCGAGGTGGGTTTGATAAATCCTATTAGGACACAGAGGCACATTCTGTATACAATGAGCAGCCTCTGTGTCCTTACAGCGTTCCTCTAGCTCCCCCCAGGCTCTGATGTCCCCCAATAAAAAAATCACCAGGCTAGCGACACACAGATTGTCGCTAGTCTGTTATTTACCTCTGCTTGCCATTCAGTGCTGCTCCCCTGCCACCTGTATAGCGCGGCTCCCCACCTATGTCTTTTCCCTCCCAGTCTCTGTAAGCTTCCTCTAATCGGAAGTGGGGAGCCGCGCTATACAGAAGGCAGGGGAGCAGCGCTGAATGGCAGGCGGAGGTAAATAACAGGCAAGCGACAATCTGTGTGTCGCTAAGCCTGGTGATTTTTTTAATGGGGAACAGCAAAGCCTGGAGGGGACCTGGAGGAACGCTGTAAGGACACAGAGGCTGCTCATTGTATACAGAATGAGCCTCTGTGTCCTAATAGGAGTTATCAAACCCACCTAGGGTTCTCTTTAAATCTGGGAGAGGAAAGATATTACAACGGGCAAACACTGACAAAATCATTAATAATTATTGTAAAAATTAATTACGTCACTTTCATTGCAGTTCCTCTGTTCATAGTATTCAAATTTTGGTGGTCCTCATACAAAAATTTGCTAATTATTGGCCAATCAAAATTGGATGTGTGTACACACTTTAAAGTTGGCTGATGGTGTAATGGTTAAGGGCTCTGCCTCTGACACAGGAGCCCAGGGTTCGAATCTCGGCTCTGCCTGTTCAGTAAGCCAGCACTAATTCAGTAGGAGACCTTTGGCAAGTCTCCCTTACACTGCTACTGCCAATAGAGCGCGCCCTAGTGGCTGCTGCTCTGCTCTGGCGCTTTGAGTCCGCAAGGAGAAAAGCGCAATATAAATGTTATTTAACTTGTCTTGTCTAAAGCCTGGTACAGTGCTAGTTCAGGTGCACTGCTGCAGCTGCGCAACCAACATTCCACTCACCATTCTATGATCTGACATGACACAGGTGAAAGTTACAAAATTCTGCCACCACAAGGCCAAGTTTAGGTGGATAACAGAGTCTGCACATCTTCAAACCTTTTACATAGTTACATAGTTATTTTGGTTGAAAAAAGACATACGTCCATCGAGTTCAACCAGTATAAAGTACAACACCAGCCTGCTCCCTCACATATCCTTGTTGATCCAGAGGAAGGCGATCAGGACCATAGTTTAAGAGACATATTTGACATTACCACTAGTTTTATGCTATACGCATTTGTGTCCTCAAATCATCACACTGAATGGGGTGGTCAGTATGGCAGAAGATGGCACACAACAGGTGGCAGCACGATGCACCGACACCCACTTCCCCTAATGTTAAAGAGAAACTCCAACCAAGAATTTAACTTTATCCCAATCAGTAGCTGATACCCCCTTTTACATGAGAAATCTATTGCTTTTCACAAACAGACCATCAGGGGGCGCTGTATGACTGATATTGTGGTGAAACCCCTCCCACAAGAAACTCTGAGGACCGCTGTACTTTTGACAGTTTGCCACAATGGCTATCATTCATAAAGGAGCTGTCGGTAAGGAGAATCAATGCGAGAAAACACCGCTGCCGGTATTTTAGACTTCTGGGTGGGCATTCATAAAAATGTATCCAGTTGCGATAGCAGTGCGGAGATTCCCTGAACTAGGCTGGCGGTAGGCAGGCGGTAGGCTTGCGGAAGCACAGGAAGCAGCAGAGTTGATACATTTCTCCGTGTTGTAATGTGGCCCTCACGTGTTTCAAATCTGCATGTTTGTAAGCAGTAAAAAAATGAGGAAATCAATACTTGCTGTATGCTTGCGTTTGTACTGGCGGTCTTCAACATTTCCATGAAGACGGCAGGCAGTTACAGATCTATGTAAGCAAGCACATGTACTTTTCTGGCTTATGCACGTGTGTACCATTTTATCTTTTTTCACTAATTTTCTAGTAGAGTGACAATATATTTAAAGGGAATGTCCGCGGTGGTTAAAAAACAAAACATCTACTTACCTCAATCTTCCTCCAGCCCCTTGCAGCCAGCCTGTGCCCTCGCCGTGGCTCCGCTCCCCCCTGGTGGCTCGGGGTCCCCTCCAGTACAAGAGGCCTACTTACGCTCCAGCGTGCGGCTCATGGAGTCGCACTGATGTCATCCGGACTGTACTGCACAGGCACGTAAGTTCTGCGGCTGCGCAGTACAGTCCGGATGACGTTAGTGCAACTCAGTGAGCCGCATGCTGAAGTGCAATAGGCTTATTGTACCGGAGGGGACCCCGGGCCACTGGCGGGGAGCAGAGCCACGGGGAGGGCACAGAACGGCTGCCAGGTCCTGGAGGAAGACCTAGGTAAGTAGACATCCTGGACCTTCCCTTTAAAGAGACACTGCAGCGGTAAAAAATTATGATATTATGATTTGTATGTGTAGTACAGATAAGAAATAAAACATTAAGATCAGATACATCAGTGTAATTGTTTCCAGTACAGGAAGAGTTAAGAAACTCCAGTTGTTATTCAAAGTGGTGGAGAGGGCTGTTTTCTGACTTTTATTATCTCAACTGTTATTGAACTATTTACTTTTTCTCTGCCAGAGGAGAGGTCATTAGTTCATAGACTGCTCTGAAAGAATCATTTTGAATGCTGAGTGTTGTGTAATCTGCACATATTAGAGAATGATGCAATGCTAGAGAAAACACTATATACCTGAAAATAAAAATCTGAGAATAGTTTCTTTGCTGCTAATCTTCTAGTAATTATTCATAGTACACAACCAACTCATTATATCATATTTTTTTTTTTCGCTTCAGTGTCTCTTTAAGTGGCAGTGCCCATCCTTACATTTTTATTTGTTTTATCTCTAAATACATGCACCCTTCCCCATCTCCCATTATGACTTGTCATATAAGTTTACTGTTTGTGCACATTCACAGTGTATATTTAAAAGCATGGTGTATTTGCTGTGCCAACCCATGCCACCGAAAGCTACAAGCAAGCACCCTTTTTAAGCAAGACAGCTGTTAGCTGTTGGAGCTGCCAGCCCATCTACTCCAACCCCATCCACTGGCCTGGGTATTCCACATTACACAGGTAACTTTCAGATGGCAACCAGCTAGTGCAGGGGACACATTCAGGTATCCACTGGAGAAATCCCCCCCCCCCCCATTAAATCTTAATAATCGATGTGGCTTACAACTAAGACCATGTTTCAGATTTTGGCCTCTTACGTGATTGAGTTTGACACCCCTGCTTAAAAGCAGGGGGGATTAAAGGACTACTCCATGAGCAGTCTACGACCCAATGGCTCCTCACAAACAATATTGGTAATTAATGCATTTTAAGGTGTACCTGAGATAAGAGGAACCACAGGGAGGGGGCAGTGCCAACTCCACCCCCTCGCACGATCATCAGTGTTATTACTCAGCACAGCGTGGTGCTGGAAGGGATAAGTGTCCAATCCACATAGGGTGATGGCTTTGCACAAAGAAATGCAAGAACAGTACATTGTCAGAATGCGCAGTGCAGAAGTGTGCCCATCTATGCACTGTCTGATGTCCTTGCATATCACACACTGATACATGTTCCTGAAATCAGCTCAACGTGAAAGTGTGCTCAGACTCTGTCTTTGGCCTGGTGCACACCAAAAACCGCTTGCAGATCCGCAAAATGCTAGCAGATTTTAAAACGCTTTTTCTTCTTTTTCTGTAGCGTTTCAGCTAGCATTTTGCGGTTTTGGGAAGCGTTTTTGGTGTAGTACATTTCATATATTGTTACAGTAAAGCGGTTACTGAACAGCTACTGTAACAAAAAACGCCTGGCAAACCGCTCTGAAGTGCCGTTTTTCAGAGCGGTTTGCGTTTTTCCTATACTTAACATTGAGGCAGAAACGCATCCGCAATCCAAAATCTGCAGCAGCCCGGGAGTATGCGTTTCTGCAAAACGCCTCCCGCTCTGGTGTGCACCAGCCCATTAAAATACATTACCCAAGCGGATCCGCACCCGCAAGCGGATCGCAAACCGCAGCCGAACCGCTCTGGTGTGCACTAGGCCTATCTGTCTTTACAGTATCAGACCCAAGGCTGCTGGATCAAGGAAGAGTGCTCATCTTGGCAGACAGGGGTCCCTGGGCTGGGCAAAACAATTAGATTGGGCTCTTTACCCGCTGACATCACAAACTTCAATTTTTCAAAATGCCATGCAGCTAATATTCCAGTTCCTCAGCACAGCTTATATTCCAGTTCCTCAGCATAATTACCCACTACAAGTAGAAACCAGTCATTATTTTACCCGAGGAAGTGGAGGCATGCAGCCAAATGAGCATTGCCTTATTTCACCTTAAATAGTTGGGCAATGCTTTCCTAGGGTTTATAGAAAGAATCAGAAACATAAAATACAAGTCTAATGCTGGGGATACACAATGCGATTTTTTTGGCAGATAGTTGGCTCGATCATTTCCGACAGGTCCGATCTGATTTTTGATCGTTCATCTGACCGATTTGCATAGAAGTGATCAGAAAATTGATCAGAAAAAATAATCGAAATCAGATCGGACCTGTCGGAAATGATCTATCGAGCTATCTATCTGCTGAAAGAAAACTCATTGTGTATTCCCAGCATAAGGGCTCATTCACACTATGTGTAGAGACTTGCAGTACACAACATGCTTCATGATTCTCCATTGCTGAAGAACAATTGAGAGCCTGTGAAGTAGACTGGAATCTTTAAAACTGTAAAAACTGTTTACCATTAAGCCAAGTACACATATCCAAGTTTGATTGATCAATGACTGGCCAATTTTATCACTTCTAGGTATTATGAAAGCTTAAAAGAATAGTTATCAGGCAAAAAAGCCCCCCCCCCACTCTACTTTACCTGGGGCTTCCTCCAGCCCATTGCAGCTGACATGTCCCACGCCACAGCTCTGCGCTCAGCTGCTGGCTTGGGGTCCCCGCCGGTGCAGAGGCTGACCTCAAGGTCACCTTTACTGTGCCTGCACTAGCGCCACTGTCAATCACTCCCACGTTGTCCGTATTGTACTGCGCAAACACAGAACTAGCGTGCAGTACACTGCGGACAACGTGGACTGGATTGACAAGCGCACTAGAGGAGGTCGGCCTCTGCACTGGAGGGGACCGCAAGCTGGCGGGTGCGATCAATGATGCTACGACGGACGTGTGGGCTGCAAGGGGCTGGAAGAAGCCTCTGGTAGTAAAGCCGGCGGGGGGAGGGTGGTTTTTGGCCGATTACTTCTTTAAAGAGGAACTGTAACCAATGATTGAAATTCATCTCAATCAGTAGCTGATATCCCCCTTTCCCACCAGAAATCTGTACCTTTTCTCAAACGGATCATCAGGGACATCTTTGGCTAATATTGTGGTGAAACCCTTCCCACAGTGTGATGTCAGCACCTAGGTACTGACAACACACTGTGGGAGCCTTGTTGCATTGTGGGTAATAACAGCTGTTTCCAACTGCCAAAAAAGCAGGATCTCCTCCCCCAGACATCCCCTTGCCAGCAGTAAAAATGTCGCCATGCCATGTGATAACCATCAGAATTTAGAGAACCCGAGGTGGGTTTGATAAATCCTATTAGGACACAGAGGCACATTCTGTATACAATGAGCAGCCTCTGTGTCCTTACAGCGTTCCTCTAGCTCCCCCCAGGCTCTGATGTCCCCCATTAAAAAAATCACCAGGCTAGCGACACACAGATTGTCGCTAGTCTGTTATTTACCTCTGCTTGCCATTCAGTGCTGCTCCCCTGCCACCTGTATAGCGCGGCTCCCCACCTATGTCTTTTCCCTCCCAGTCTCTGTAAGCTTCCTCTAATCGGAAGTGGGGAGCCGCGCTATACAGAAGGCAGGGGAGCAGCGCTGAATGGCAGGCGGAGGTAAATAACAGGCAAGCGACAATCTGTGTGTCGCTAAGCCTGGTGATTTTTTTAATGGGGAACAGCAAAGCCTGGAGGGGACCTGGAGGAACGCTGTAAGGACACAGAGGCTGCTCATTGTATACAGAATGAGCCTCTGTGTCCTAATAGGAGTTATCAAACCCACCTTGGGTTCTCTTTAAATCTGGGAGAGGAAAGATATTACAACGGGCAAACACTGACAAAATCATTAATAATTATTGTAAAAATTAATTACGTCACTTTCATTGCAGTTCCTCTGTTCATAGTATTCAAATTTTGGTGGTCCTCATACAAAAATTTGCTAATTATTGGCCAATCAAAATTGGATGTGTGTACACACTTTAAAGTTGGCTGATGGTGTAATGGTTAAGGGCTCTGCCTCTGACACAGGAGACCAGGGTTCGAATCTCGGCTCTGCCTGTTCAGTAAGCCAGCACTAATTCAGTAGGAGACCTTTGGCAAGTCTCCCTTACACTGCTACTGCCAATAGAGCGCGCCCTAGTGGCTGCTGCTCTGCTCTGGCGCTTTGAGTCCGCAAGGAGAAAAGCGCAATATAAATGTTATTTAACTTGTCTTGTCTAAAGCCTGGTACAGTGCTAGTTCAGGTGCACTGCTGCAGCTGCGCAACCAACATTCCACTCACCATTCTATGATCTGACATGACACAGGTGAAAGTTACAAAATTCTGCCACCACAAGGCCAAGTTTAGGTGGATAACAGAGTCTGCACATCTTCAAACCTTTTACATAGTTACATAGTTATTTTGGTTGAAAAAAGACATACGTCCATCGAGTTCAACCAGTATAAAGTACAACACCAGCCTGCTCCCTCACATATCCTTGTTGATCCAGAGGAAGGCGATCAGGACCATAGTTTAAGAGACATATTTGACATTACCACTAGTTTTATGCTATACGCATTTGTGTCCTCAAATCATCACACTGAATGGGGTGGTCAGTATGGCAGAAGATGGCACACAACAGGTGGCAGCACGATGCACCGACACCCACTTCCCCTAATGTTAAAGAGAAACTCCAACCAAGAATTTAACTTTATCCCAATCAGTAGCTGATACCCCCTTTTACATGAGAAATCTATTGCTTTTCACAAACAGACCATCAGGGGGCGCTGTATGACTGATATTGTGGTGAAACCCCTCCCACAAGAAACTCTGAGGACCGCTGTACTTTTGACAGTTTGCCACAATGGCTATCATTCATAAAGGAGCTGTCGGTAAGGAGAATCAATGCGAGAAAACACCGCTGCCGGTATTTTAGACTTCTGGGTGGGCATTCATAAAAATGTATCCAGTTGCGATAGCAGTGCGGAGATTCCCTGAACTAGGCTGGCGGTAGGCAGGCGGTAGGCTTGCGGAAGCACAGGAAGCAGCAGAGTTGATACATTTCTCCGTGTTCCGCTCTACTGCAGCTGCCTGGGAGGTCTGTGTCTCCATTCACTTTACATTGATATCGCCACATCAGAGGGAGCGGTACTTCCCGACCTCATACCGCTTGCGGTATTCTTTATGAATTTACATTTTGTTACATTTGTTCCGATAATCACCGCACAAGGCGGTGATTTATCACTCTGCTCGGTAGTGTCAGTTTTTCATGCGGAAAGAGGCTTTATGAATTCAATACTTTCCGAGTGTTCGGTAAAGTCAGCTGTTTTAAGCATTTCCGCATGCGGAAATGCTTTATGAATGATAGCCAATGTAACAAGGTTCACAGACAGGAAATAGCTGTTTACAGCTGTTTCCAACAGCCAAAACAGCTAGCAGCAGCTACATAACCTGCCCACAGCAAAAATTTCACCATGTAATAAATGTCAGAATGTAAATTGGGGAGAGGAAAGATTTTACAATGAGCAAACACTGACTAAATCATTTATACATAATTATTGTAAAAATGAAACACTTTTTTATTACACTATTTTCACTGGACTTCCACTTTAACAAACCCTTAAACAACATTGTACGCATTCAAATATCATTTGAAAATAGCTGTATGATAGCACAACCATGAAAAAGTTACCTTGGGAGGTTTGGTGCTGATGCAGATGTGACCACAGCTGTTGGTGAAGAAGGTGTTGATGGCTGCGGAGAGTCTGGGGCACGGGGTACTCTGCCCATTCTATACCAGATGCCCATATTGTTTAGCTCCCTATAAGCAGACATACAGGTACTCAGTCTCAGAAAAAAATCTGCAAACATTTTGTAACATTTTTGCTCTATACCCTGAATCCTTCTCCAATTCACCGTTCCGGCTCTTGGTCCCTCTTAATCTTCTGCCCAGGAGTGTGACCAAGCGGAAACACATTTACAATGGGCATGCACGAGTATGGTCCGCACATGCCTAATGAGGCATAGCCACTCACGTGTGCCTTTTTCCTGCATGCACAAGCTCTTCGTTCTACTAGCTATGTGCAGATCATCCTTGTGGAAGTCCTGTGTGAATGTGCTCCTCAAACCCACCAGGCCGAATATGTTTAGAGGGGCCTAACTCTGGAACAGTGGGTTGGTGAAGGATTTGAGAAGCCTCTGGACCAGGGCTGTGGAGTCAGTACAAAAATCATCAGACTCCAACTGTTCAGTTTATGAAACATCCGACTTCAGGTACCCAAAATTGCTCCGAGTGACTCCTCGCCTTCACAGCCCTTGCAGAGCTTTGGAGTGGGTACAAAAATCACCCCACTCCAACTCTGACTCCTCAGTTTATGAAACCATCATCTGACTCCAGGTATCCAAAAATTGCTCCTAATCAGACTCCGACTCCACAGATCTGCACTGGAATTCCCGCTAATTGTTTGTTTTTTTAACCCCACCCCAGGACCCAGCAAAAATACACATCAGTGGAACCCTTTTCCTGAAATGAACCACCATGAAGCGCTTCCAGGTGATGCATATTGCTCCCACAGCCATTCATTGCTGGAAAACAAAGAGGACCAGGAACACCGTTCCTGGGAAGCCATTATTTGATAATTTTGGCTCTATGCAGCCAATCTTTGGCAAGGTGATGGGGCTTGCTTCACCTCCCACTTCCATGTCCCCCACTGATGGCTCCATAGTGACAGAGTCACACATATCAAACATCCTGCCAGCTCCAAAAATAAACCCCAACTCTTTTGCTGATGGTGTATAGCCTCTATTTTGTACCACTTCTAAGCAATCCATAATTCTTCACTGCGCTCTATCCAAAACTAGAGAAACATTGAGGATAGAGATGCAGTGGTCTTCTTAGCATTGCCTAAGGGACGCAGCGATAGATCAATGTGTAAAATACCAGTGAGAAGCTTGTACTCACCCAATGAAAGTATACTGTGGTGGGGCTTGTTTAGAGCGGCTCAGAATTCGAATGTCACAAATGGCAGCTTCCGTGGAGTCTCGTGGAATGAATTTTATGCACAGTCTCTTTTTTCTAAAGGCAACTTCCTCTGGTAAGAAAAAATGCAAAGGTGTCATTATTAGATGTGTGCAGTAGGCAACATATGTTACTCATCAGCATTGCTTGTCAGATTTCTGAATGGGGAGTGCGCGTTCTTTTAAGTTAACATTAAAAATCACCCAAATCAGAATGCCAATGTAAACCTATCCACTGAAGCTGGAAAAGTCACAGGCAGAAGAAGACTGCAGACTCATTGACAGGAGAGGACTCAGGGATGTAAGATACAGTCTATATATTATCTACAATGTTGGTTGTTAGGTAAGCTCTGTCGCCACCCACCTCAATAGCATTTTGCCCCATCATTGGGCAGGAATCGTTAAATATCACAACTGACTAAGAGCACAAAATATTGTAGACATCACAGCAGATTGTCAAGATCTTCTTCTCAACAGGATCTAAAATAGGTCTCTGAAGTCTGGATAACAGGAAGACAGGATTGACATACCGTATAAGCCACACGCCCCAAGGTTGTACGCCTCTGGGACAAAATTCGGTCACCTGTAAACTAACTTCTTCACCTACATGTCTCACCTGACGCTAACATTTTTTTTTTTTAGGATTAAAGTTAGACTCTGTCAGGAACCGGCACGCCTGCGTATACGGTTCCTGACTGCGGGTTTGACCAGATTGAGAGGGGAAGCAGCCTTAGTCGAGCTACCACAAGGCTGTGACCCCTCAAACACTTCTCACTGCCACCACTAGCTGTTGCTAGACACGTCCACTCGTGTTCGGGTCAGCTTTGCACTTTAGGCCGAATATGGGAACGCCACGCACACACACACACAGTTGCAATCTTACACTGCAGTGAAGCAAAACCACAAACAGTCGTTCCGAACGATACTGTTAGCCACTCCGAGACTTCCCACTCTGCTGTCGAGCGCGGAAGTGCCCCATACACACAATGCAATTACAATCTTATACGGTAGTGTTGCTCAATCATACAATCAGGCATGGACTTATACACCGTTATACTTCAGTCTCCTCTACTAGGCTATGAGTGTTAGTTTAGTACAACAGAAGTCAAACTTATGAAATAACGATTTAATATTCCAGGAAAAAGTGGAACAATGCAGAAAATAATATATACAAAAGATTTACAAAAACAAAGTAACAGTTACAAAATAAAAGTTACAAGGATACACACAAAACAAGTTGCAAAAATAAAAGGGAAATAAACGTAAAGTGAACTTTTACCAGCGCAAATGTCCAACCGTGGAGGGACACGGATTTACCGATTCAATCGGGATCAGCTCTGGCGATGTGCTACCCCTCAAGAGAAGATAATTTTTAGGCATCTGGCCCTACTTTTTATACTGGGATATATGCCTGGAGGCTGCAACTTCATTGGGAAGGGGAGGAACTAGTTTTAATTAACTTTTCAGACATCATTTAATTCCCAGAGATCTAACTTTCACATGTAAAAGTGTATTTTCGCGCACACATCAAAGACTTTTTGAGTAAGGCTGTCATATGTAAACTCCTGGCTCAGGCTGGTGTGGTCTGCAGCCAGTCTAGGTGACACATCTGAGACAGTATTCAGACAAAAGGGTCCGACCACCTGTATAGGCTTCAAAGCAACTGTGTTTCCTAATTAGAAGCAGACAATGGTAGCTTCCCCCTGCTGGACAATGAATGCAGAGTTAATTTACATCTACATACAGACTCACATTAGTCTTCAGTTTCCTCTGGCCAGGTGACCAATTACCCTGAAGCCAGCTGGCTTCGATCAGACGTACACATGAACTAGGCAGAAAAATGAAAGAATATGTTCCTGTATTGTCCTTAACATCATCAGCACCCCAATATATCACCACAGACTCTACTTCTCATGCCCAGCACAATCTTGCTCAGTTTATGGCCACTGGTGTTAAAGAGACTCCGTAACAAAAATTGCATCCTGTTTTTTATCATCCTACAAGTTCCAAAAGCTATTCTAATGTGTTCTAGCTTACTGCAGCACTTTCTACTATCACAGTCTCTGTAATAAATCAATGTATCTTTCCCCTGTCAGACTTGTCGGCCTGTGTCTGGAAGGCTGCCAAGTTCTTCAGTGTTTGTGGTTCTGCTGTGAACTCCCCCTTCCAGGCCCCTCTATGCACACTACCTGTGTATTATTTAGATTGGGGCAGCTTCTCTCTTATCTTTTACAAGCTGGATAAATCGTCCTCTGAGCTGGCTGGGCTTTCACATACTGAAGAATTACAGACAAGGGCAAAGCTGTTTGCAGGAAGAAACGAGCAGCCTGAAACTTCAGTGCATGAGAACAGGGGGAAAGAAACACACAAATGATCTCTTGAGATTCAAAAGGAAGGCTGTATACAGCCTGCTTGTGTATGGATGTATTTTCAATGTGTGGACATACTGTACATCAACCTACTTCCTGTTTTGGTGGCCATTTTGTTTGTTTATAAACAAACTTTTTAAAACTGTTTTTAACCACTTTTAATGCGGCGAGGAGCGGCGAAATTGTGTCAGAGGGTAATAGGAGATGTCCCCTAACCCACTGGTATGTTTACTTTTGTGCGATTTTAACAATACAGATTCTCTTTAAAACTCACATAGCTGCTGAATGGTACTCTCCCAACCTTTCTTTCTCCAAAGTCATAGACAGAATTAACCGTATCCTACTATGTGAACAAATTTACGCCATTATCAATGATAGGATGCCGTACTTTCAAAAGGTGTGGGACCCATGGATTGCTCATTCTCTCTCTACAGGGGTTCCATCTCAAGTAATAAGCTAATCTTGTGCTGCATCGCTTATAGCTTATGCACTGTGATGCTGGATCCACACCATACAATTTTCTGGGAGATTTACCTGCCAGATCGATTATTTCCAGCATTTCCGATCTGAGGATCAATCGATTTTCTGAGCGATTTTCTGATCGTTTTCCGTTCACTTTTATGGCAATCGATCGGAAAATCGCTGAGAAAATCGATCGATCCTCAGATCGGACATGCTGTAAATAATCAATCTGGCAGATAAATCTGCCAGAAAACTGTATGGTGCGGATCCAGCATGAGTCTCCAAGGACTGGGAAGGTGGGATAGGGATCATTTTGCTTAAACATATGTAATCATGTACTTTGCCTCATGTGATGTCGTCTGTGATAACATGCTCTTTCCTTCTTTTCCTGTATTTTGCTGAAGACTTTTGCAATATTTGCAATATAAACAATTGCAGTGTTTCTGTTTTATATTCTTTTCATAATTATCATATGGAGGTCATGTTAGACCTCCAATTCACATTGTTTGTATCTTGTTATCTGAAATTTGGCACTCTGTGCCTAATAAAAGTCTTTTAAAACTAAAATGTACTTGAGCCAAAGTTTGCGTCAAAAATCCTGTCTACCTAAGGAGAGAGAAACCTCAGTATTTTATACAGCATACATGTCAAACTCTGACCCGCGGGCCAAATTTGGCCCCCAGAGCCATTAAATTTGGCCCTCAAGTGGTTTCTCCACTTTGCATTATGTCTGGCCCACTCTAGACCACTAGGGAAGCTATATTGGAGGTAAAGCCCTAGAACACCAAGGAAGCCATATGGTGGAGTTAGGGGGAAAGCACTAAACACCAGGGAACTGTATAGGGGAGGGAGGACCGCTACGCACCAGAGAACTTTATTAAGGGGGGGAAGATGGCCAGTAGACATTGAGGTTGGCCCGCGACTTGGTCCCAGTGTTCAATTTTGGCCCGTGACTAGGTCCCAGTGTACAATTTCGGCCCACTTTGTATTTGAGTTTGACACCCCTGCTATAGAGGCTTCTCAAGGCATTCTCTGGTCTCCCATTGCCACAAGCAAACCCCTAAAGATTAATGTGATCGGGGCCATGCTCTGCTTTAAGCACGAGTGCGGCTGCGGAGGCGCTTGTGTTATTGTACAGCAAGCAAAAGAAGAATCGCACACCACCGAAGAGGTGCAGGACCATAAACACAGTCAATAGCAAATTTAGAAGGTCCGCACACTCACTGTAGACCAAGTCCACTTTTATTCAATGAATGTGACACAATTCCATTCCATAGACCAACGGTTCATTTTGGGGACCCGGGGGGGTCCCCTTTGTCAAGGTAACAACACAGAATGGTGACAACACGTTCATTGAATAAAAGTGGACTTGGTCTACAGTTAGTGGGCGGACCTTCTGGATTTGTTATTGACTGCGTTACTGTACAGGCATGGCCGCCGTCTAGATCAGCTGGAGGGTCCCGTGCAGAGGACAGTGTGAGAAGCCTCTGGAGGATCCTTAGGTAAGTGTGAGATTTCACCAAAGCTTTGGCTTGGGTTTTTTTTAAACCTTCTGGGCGATAATCCCAAGCTGAGCTCGAGGTAAGCCGCCGCGGAGGATTTCTCAGGCCCTGGTGGGCCGATTTGCATTTTTTTTTGTTTCACTTTGCTAGCTGCGTGTACACGCCGATCGCCGCCACTCTGCGCCGATTCGCTGCTACCCGCCGCGTTAGAGGGTCCCCCCCGCCGAGACCCTGTGCGCAGCCTGGCCAATCACCACCAGGCAGCGCTAAGGGGTGGATCGGGACTCCCTCCGACAGGATGACGTCATCCCCATCGTCGAAGCCAAACCGGAAACCCCGTTCTGAACGGGATTTCCTGTTTTCTCTGATCGCCAGAGGCGATGCGCCGCCTCCCTGGCGATTTTATTGCATCGCCCAGGAGGTTAAAGTGAACAAGAGACGAAGCACCCTCATGAATTTTACCATATATATCAGTGGGAACATTAGAGAAAACCCCTACCCTGCTCTCGGTTTCATTCTACACTGTTCAGCCTGCTTCTAATCAGCCCTGATAAAATCCATGACTAAGCATTCAATCTGGCTTTGCTATAATAACTCAGCTATAATGATTCCTGAGCAGAGCCACAAGGGGGCAGGCTTGGGCTTAATAAGACATCAGAGAAGACAGACTCCGCTATAATGATTCCTGAGCAAAGCCAGACTGAATGCTCAGTCGGGGATTTTATCAGGGCTGCTAACAAGCAAGCTGAGCAGTGGAGAATGAAACAGAGAGCAGGGTAGGTGTTTTCTCTAATGTTCCCACTGATATATATGGTAAAATACATGAGGGTGCTTCGTCTCTGGTTCACTTTAAGTATCAGTTAGCTAAGGAGCTGCGAAGCGAAGTCAAAGCACTATATATAGGCATACAATTCATCCACTGAGCTTTCATTTTTGACTTAGGATGAAGCTTACGATTTTGCTAAGAGGTTGTTCATATGACATAAGTACGGTTTTAAAAGCACACTCGGTCAAGTCACGATTAACAGAGGAAGGAACTCACGTGTGTCCACTGTCTCCTGGATAGGGATGAAGCCAACAGGCAATGTGTCTTTGATATCTATCAGTTTCATATCCACCAGGACATTCCCCAGGTGACTCTGTGTGACGAGACAAAGAGGTAAGAACGTGACACAGTGACACATATGCCAAAAGATTCACAAGAACATGGAGGAAATTTAAGACTTACGTTTTCTCTGGAGAAGGCTCGGGTGAAACACAAATATCTTGTCACCTTGGACTTAAATAAACCATCTTTCCACAAATCAGCATCCAGGCCATCTGTTGTTTGAGAAACCTGTGAGGCGACACAGAACAAGCAGGTGTCAGAGAATAAAACAAGATGGAATGCAGTTGCCGTGTAACTTTACGATAGATGAGTCACAGGCTAAGCTAGTGAAGATGTAACCACATCCAGGCTGCCTGAGGCTATACATTGTTGTGGTGAAATGTGGTTTGGTGAGCTAAATGGCAATATATCTCTATTTCAGGGATATGGGTCAAGACCTTTTTCCAGTTCTTTTAGTGTTTTGATAGTGTCAGATATAGGCCAGTACTGGTTTTACACACCAAGGCTGAATCCAAAAAGTTTATTATTTATTATTACTTGTTTTCATTATATTCTGTTTTTTTTAATGCACAGATTGCTTTGAGTGACATCTCTCCTGCAGCTTGTTTTTGCTGCAAATGAAATTAATAAATTTTTGTTGTATTTTGTCTAAACGATTCTCTGTACTCATCACCTGTGAATGTTAAATCCTCAGTGGTAAATCTTAATTGATAAACAGTGAGGCCTTGAACCCACTAAAAAAAAAAATCGCTGCAGCGCTTTAAAATTGCCACAGCGCTGTGTGCAGTGATTCCAGAGTGTTTGCAACGGCGATTTCCTGACGCATGGAGGCGCTGTACAGTAACCTGTTTTGTGATTTTTTTTTTATAAAACTATTATACTTACCAGACGTCCTCCTTCCATCCATAGCCCCATCCCCTAAAGGAATAGGTCATAGGTGCTTCTCTATGACCAATCAGAGAAGCGCCTGTGATCTCTTTCTTTAGAGGGCGTGGCTACGAACAGAAGAAGGAAATACAGAGACCCACTAAGTATAATAAAGTTTTATTTAAAAGTAATTGATCTGCCCCCCCCCCCCCCCCCCCCCCCCAAAGTGCTGCATAATCGCTTTGATAAGCAATTTATGCAGCACATATATACTTTGCATTGAGCGCAAACGCACTCGAAATGCTGTATGTCCTGTGATTACCCCTACACAGGGAAATTGCTTCACTTGTGCTCCATTTTCCAGGATAAATATACCCCAGTGATAGGAATCACCGTTCCATCTACAGTGCCAACTGCTCCAGTAAAGCCAGGTACATAAGGATGGGCAAAATGATCAGAAAATTCTACTAAGGGCCCTGTCCTGTCACACCAAAAAGCGTGGTCATGGCAAAAAAACAAACAAAAAAAAAAACGCTTCCATTGACTTCAAAAGTTGTGGTTTACCCTCTGCAAATTCCAGTTCTTGAGGAATGTGCATAATAGTCAGTTTCTGACTATCTCTTACAGGAAGTGATATTCCCACATGCCGCCTCCTACCATTCTGTGTCTTATAAGGTAAAAAAAAAAAAGTAAGAAGAATAGCTAATTATTTATTAATGGGGAGACTAAACCAGAGAATATATTTTCCATTTATAGGACATGACAGCTGTAGGAATGTGCTGGCAATCACATCACTGGGGTGTTTTGTCTTGCTTTTACCCAAATTGGAATAACAAATGAAAGAAAACAAGATGAACATAAGGAAATAATTTAATCTGGAGTATAAACATTTTTCATTTAATACTGTATTTATTTTGGAAGTTTTTTTTTCTTCACTGAAAGTCATCAGTTTTTAAAAAGCAGCGATAAAGCACTTAATTTTAGGACTGAGTAGACAGGGGATAGAATCTTTGTAGGCCTTTATTGCTAGGTGTGATCCCAATCAGGGAAATATCTATAATGGGGGAACAACATCAACAACAAACCCCTCCCTAAGATGAATAGTCAGGACTGCCATCTAGCTTGAAGTTTCCTATTTCTTGTCCCTAGTAGGGATAGTCAACGAGATGCAAATACTTCCAAGTTGATGCAGAATTACGCCAAATTCTGGATGCAAATGTATGCAGCCTCAAAATAGCCCAATCCCATTCCACCTTGACAACATTCATTTGGTCCATTTTCAAGCTGCATGCATTTGCATAATCTGTACCACTTGGAACTGTTTGCATCTTACTGACCATCCCTTGTCCCCAGGATCACCAGGGTTCTTCTTAAAATGAACCCAAAGAAACAAAATGATATACTTACCTAGGGAGGATTATACAGAGGCTTACTATGTCTTCCATAAGTGGCTCCATGCTGCTGCACAGGCGCAGCCATACTCGCGCATATTTAAATAGATGGCTCTATAGATAATTTCCGATGGGTCTGATCTGATTCCGATCGTTTTTCTAATCGATTTTCTCATAGAAGTGAATAAAAATCGATCAAAGAGAGATCAGCAGATGGATCGGAAAAAACGATTGGAAAGTAAATCTGCCCCAAAAAATAATTGTGCATTTCCAGCATTACCGGTAGGTAAGTAACTATTTTTGGAAAAAAAAAGTCCATAGAGATACCAGGACAGAAAGTCATGGAAGAATTAAAAGTGCTTCTAACTTTTTTCCACACAGTATAAAACTATTCTCGGAGCCTTTTCCTGCCATGGAGTCTTCCAGCGGTCTGTGATAATGCACATCTAGTGCAAAACAATTGTCAACCGAACGGCCTCTATGCAAAAGTGTACCCAGAAGGGGAGATGTATATGGATGGATGACGAAAATTAAACTAAATTTGCATTTTACGTGTGTCCACGTCATTCCTATTCTACCCTACTTGTGCCCACGTCAAAACTATTCTCCAATGTAGCTGGTCTTTAGTATCCCCAAGCTTGTATCTAGTTCGCTTTCTAAATAGTTTCATATGAATTAGGCACTGAATCAATACAGACTGCTCTACAGACAAAAGAATCCAGATCCCAACCGCATGCAGGTGGGATCTAGATGCAAATCGCGGCTAATGTAAGTCAATAGGGCCGTGTATAGCCACATCCGGAAATCTGGGCGCAGAAAAACTGATGCAGAATTAATGGAAATAGGCCCTTAATGTAAATTTATGCAAATCATGTATGCACATTTATTCAGCTTGAAAATTGACCTATTGAACTTTACCACCATTAGATTTGGCAGGTGCACTTTTAAGAAGAACTTCTAAGAAAAAGAGGAGCGCGCCATAGTGCATTAAATCAAAAGAGGAAATTTATTCAAATTCAATGTTATACTCACAAAGAATTATGTGGTAAGCGCGTGTCAGCGCACAGCCAACCGCTTAACCTCAGTGGAGGATGACGCGCTGTGGCCAGCAGCGCGGGTCCCGATTGCCAGGGTTCCGTCTCGCTAGAGGTGGGCGTGGCTGACGCTTAGCACGCGTATGACGTCATTACGCGTTTCGGCGCTCGGCGCCTTCGCGCTCCTCTTTTTCTTAGAAGTTCTGCAAAGCACCCTACTATGGAGCGTCGCAGTGCACGTATCTGAGAAGGAAGCATCTGTATGTGTTGACTTGTGACTAGGAGCGCAAGAATCTTGTTTATCACTACGAAAGTGCACTTTTAAGAAGACTAGATTTGCATAATCCTGAATCAATAAAGAACAATTTGCATTTCATTGACCATCCCTACTCCTTACCTCTCCCACCAAAAGTCTCACCATCGTCACTCCTTAGCAGCAGAATATAGCTGCGAGACTACAGCGAACCTGTACAGCACTCAACCCTGAACTATCGGCCAACCTGTACAGCACTCAACCCTGAACGGTCGACCAACGAATATAGTCTTGTTCCTCACCGCTGATGAAATATATGCATGTGTATGCACTTTGCACAGTTCAACTCCACACATATAGATCAGCTCACCATCTCCCTGATCTGTAAGCGAAGTCTTATTTTAAAAATCAGGTCATTCGCACTAAATAAGCTAAGCTGAAGGAATGAACAGCAGGCTTTGGGAGCAGGGCGGTTTCTAGCCTCTGCACAGTCATGCAGGGACTGGGACGGGGGAAGGAGCACAGATAGTGCTGTCTGAAAAGAACACTGTCTGCGGCACTGGAAAAACTTTATTGTAAAAATCTTCTGGTTTGGTTCTTAACCAAGACCAACTGGTATATCTGGCATCAGTTAATCAAGGTGTTCATACATACATAAGATCTGCCAGTGCATCACTGCACAGAACTAGAAAACAAGTGTGTCTGGAGGTCATTTTTAAATGAAGAAAGCTCTACATAAACTGTAAAGGCCGTTACCCACTTCGTGATTTTTTCTCAAAGACTGGCAATTTTTTCAGTGATGAGTGGTCGTTTCCACAATCTTGCAATGTGGGTACAGGCGCACGAACACGTGAATGTCATTTGGCGTTGCACAGCGATAAGGACCATCACGGCAGATTGAATTTTTAAGATACCTGTCGACTCCTGCGCAAAGTACTGCGAACGCTTGAAGTCTCGTTCGCGCCTGTAGTTTCATCGGGTGATGTCGCATATACCCACCGGCAGGAAGATGGATTGGGGCGCTCATCCTCAGGTAGACGTCGCTGGATACATCTTCCTTGATCGCGAGGTGAATATTCAGCTCTACTCATCCTATTGTACACTCACTGAAGTTCACACTCTTCCATTCTTTACATTTATCCTCCAGAATGAATATCACATGACTTGTGAAAAGTTCGGTCTCTATACAGTGCATGTAACTGCCTGTAATGTAGAAATGCTACAGAGAAATCCATCTCAGGCTTGTGGCTATAATCTCCATGCTCTCTAGCACATTTTCCAGGAGGTTTAGTGTTTAGATAATGTGTTTAGTAAATTAGACAATACTATAATTTCATGGACTTTGCTAAGCCATGGAGCCAAGTTCAAAACCTCAGAAAACAGCCCACATTCCCTCTTGAGGGCATAAAGTCCATAACGATCCTTGACTTGGTTTGGCTCCAGAAGTGGATTTAGACAACATCCTCATTCATTTCTAGGACAGGAGGTAACTAATGAATAAAGCGCAATCACATGCTGCTTCTAGCTAACTGCCAAATGTAACAGCTCGAAATGTTACTATTATGCAACTGCCTGTATCCGTAAATCCTCTACTCCAGTATTTTCCATCATCATTCATTATGCACACTGTACAAATACAGATATTTACCAAGTATCCCCAGCTGTGTCAAGTTAAAGTTCCTACAAAAGGGGGATTATTTATGTATTTGCATATACCTTCAAATGCTTTCCTCATTAAAGGACATGATGTAAAATCCCACCCACAGAAGGCTGGACAAAAAGAGGGTTTTTTGGGGGGCCATTCATACATACATACATACATAACGTACCCAATGGGAATGAACTGGAGAAGTCACAGAAAAGCAAACAAAAGCATAAAAATAAAAAAGAAAGAAGACACTACATAGCAGCCTACTGCACGTTCCTTCCAAATGTGGCATCAAATGATTCTGATCTATAAATCTCAGAAAAATCTAGTACATGCGTTCAGTTGTTGGCCACATGACTTGACTACACATCTAGATCAAGGAGGTGTGCTGCCTTAAAGAGACACTGAAGCTAAAAAATAAATAAATTATGATTTAACCACTTGATGACTGAGACTGAGGGTTTGGTTGTGTAGTACGGATATCTACTAGAACCAGTGGCGTAGCTAAGGAGCTGTGGGCCCCGATGCAAGTTTTACAATGGGGCCCCCCCCAAGCACTCTATACGTAACAATTAATACGGCGCACCAAAACCTGCTAATGGCAACTACAGTGTCAGAGGTTCAAGAAAAGGATGGGAAACAGTTTGTTAAGGATTACCACTATTCAAAGTATCTATAGAAGTGATTATTATGAGCACAGGACCAATAGAGAGCTAATACTGTAGTTGAGGGGGGGCCCTTTCGGGGCCCCTCTGGCCCAAGGGCCCCGATGCGGTCGCTACCTCTGCAACCCCTATTGCTACGCCCCTGACTAGAACATTAGTAGCAAAAAAAAATTCTCATTTTTATTTTCAGTTATTGTTACGATCCATATCTGCTGGTGACTTGTTACATGGACTTCCTCTAGTCATCAGCAGAGGTCTCCACTGTCTTCATAAGACTTTGGTAATACTCATGTGGTTCCTCCTATTTTACCAGCAGGGGGCAAACCTCCTCAAGAACTGCATTACCTGGACATTGCTAAGGAGAGGAAATCCGCATCACCTGATTCCTCTGCACAGGATATAAGCCAGCATCTGAGAATCAAGCTTTGCTAGTTCATCGTTGCTTTTTAGCCTGAGTGCTAGCCTATCCTGTTCTTGTTACCTCGGTCCTGTGTATCTTATCTGCTTACCTTGTATGACTTTTGCTTTTCCTGACGATCCTTTTGCCTTGCGATTATTTGTACTGCGTTTGTTCTCTGATATTGACCCTTGCCTGTCTGACTATCCATACTGCCTGCTGTTTGTCTGTTTATATTGCCTGGTCATATGCTCCGTGTATATATTTGTAAATAGGTTGTACATACTTACTAAGCGGGGTTAGGGATTGTGTGCACACAGATCTTGTGTATATACACTGGTTGCTCTGCATATCCCAGTATATGCAGGGAGCACTTGTATATACAAATTGGGTTGGGATAATCTCCTCCTGTATCCTTTGCATACAAATTCTTGTACAGTTCACTTGTGTTGCCAGTATTGCATTATCCACATGTATGTGTATTTATATATTGCAATTCTCACAAATAAACCTTTAAACATCATCCTGGTTTGTTCTCAGTATTTCCATATCAGTGACAACCACACTCCATGCAATTCTTATGCTCTGCACTTGTTGCATTGCATGGGATCTTAACAGATGAACTAGCCATACATTGTCACTTGGAAATACTGAAGCACCTCTGTTTCCGTCATGATGGAAATGACTACAGAGCAACTTCTTGAATTCGCTACCATAGCAAGAAATGAAAAAAAACTCTGTTATCATATGTTTGCTGATGACACCTATGATGATTTGAATCAGCAAATCTCACAGGTTCAGTCCTGCATCAGAAAAGGAATCTTTCCTCATCATGAACTGGAGGATTTCTTGTCTGTATTGCAGGAATGTCGTGCTAAAGCCCAACCCCGTTCAATCGGTTATTTTCCCTCCTGCTTTCAGTTTTCCCAACCGCCAGCGCCTGCTACAGGCAACAATTTACTAACAGGGAGAGATCAGGTATCACCAGGTTATTCCACTATCCATGTTCCAGGTGACTTATCAGGCCCCATTAAAAGTGACTGGGATCCCCCATTTGATTTGTGGGGGGTTGAGTGTGCTATAAATACGTTAAAGGATGATAGGGAATCATTTTTTGAATATTACACCGCTAAAGATGGTAATTTTTTGATTGCATGCATTAAATCTGTAACAGATTTGGTTGATAAGGGTATGTGCAGGCAAGATTATGTGTTTCCTCTAATTGATTCATGGGAGAAGATTTTGCTTGGTAATCAGTATGCACAGCATCCAGTGACCCATATTAACCCTGTTAGACCCAGCAGTAAGTTTGTTTCTTCACCTTTTAAGAAACAAGTTAACTTTGACCCAGTATTTGATTGCTATCAGATTGATCATTTATTTGCATATTTAAAGAGAGATGAGAATGGGTTTTTTCATGATTTCACTATGAAAAATGAACAATATGTGAATGCATGCATATGTGCTACTCAGTCATTGATTGACCATAGACTGTGCAATCTTGAATCTGCTTCTGCTTTGATAATCGCCTGGCAAAGGATTCTGTCTCTCCATTTCTCTTCTGATCTCTCCTCTGTTAACCCTTTACCTACCTTAAATCCTGTCCATAACTCACAACCTGCAGCAGTTAGAAACCGCCCCAGAGACATTGAATTGCCTACACCTGTGATTAAAAAGAAAACTGTTCCTTTGCAGACTGCTATCAGATCTACACCCTGGTCATTCCAGCGCCCAGCAAACAAATACATAGACTCTTGCAAACTTACTCCTGCCTCCAGACTGGTTCAAAAGACAAAAACTAAACGCAAATATTTTTCTACAGCTTCCATCTTACTCATGCAATCATCAACAGAAGCCACCTCTGTCCTGCCTGTGCCAGCCACCTCTGTCCTGCCTGTGCCAGCCACCTCTGTCCTGCCTGTGCCAGCCACCTCTGTCCTGCCTGTGCCAGCCACCTCTGCCCTGCCTGTGCCAGCCACCTCTGCCCTGCCTGTGCCAGCCACCTCTGCCCTGCCTGTGCCAGCCACCTCTGCCCTGCCTGTGCCAGTCTCCTCAGCCCTGCCTGTGCCAGCCACCTCTGCCCTGCCTGTGCCAGCCACCTCTGCCCTGCCTGTGCCAGTCTCCTCTGCCTTGCCTGTGCCAGCCACCTCTGCCCTGCCTGTGCCAGCCACCTCTGCCCTGCCTGTGCCAGTCAGCTCAGCAAAGTCTATGTCTGAAGCTTTAGCAGTACCCATGTCTGTCAGTCCCATGTTTCCTCTCTCAGAAGGTTTGGCAGTGGGTCCTCCAGACATCTCAGCAGATCTCCTCCTGCCAGCTACTCCAGCGGAATGTCAGTCTGCTGTCCCAGCAAGATCATACTCCACAGCTCAGCCAAAGGCCCAGCCAGGTGCTCGATCAATAAGTCTGCCAGTTGCTCGATCTGAGGTTCAGCTAATTACTCTGCCGAAGGTCCTGCCAGCTATGCAGACAGTGGTCCAGCCAGATGCTCAGCCAAAGGTCCAGCTCTCTCGAGTTTTTGCTGATGCCCATTGCCCTTCTACTTCTGTTAGAGCTCAGACTTATGCTGAAGTTCAACCTGCACAGATGTCTGACACTCGGTTACCACACATTCCCACTGTTGTCCAGTCCTCTCAGATACCAGCTGAGGTTCTGGCACCTCAGGCTCCTGCTGTCACCCCATTTCCGCAGACTCCAGCTGAGGCCCTGAACTCTCCACCAATGGCTGACACAGAATTCTCACAGATCCCCACTGATGTCCAACTCTCACAGATACCAGCTGAGGTTCAGGCACCTCAGGCTCCTGCTGTCACCCCATTTCCACAGACTCCAGCTGAGGCCCTGAACTCTCCACCAATGGCTGACACAGAATTCTCACAGATCCCCACTGATGTCCAACTCTCACAGATACCAGCTGAGGTTCAGGCACCTCAGGCTCTTGCAGATAAACTGTTCCCACAGATTCCTGCTGAGGTCCTGAACTCTTCAAACATGTCTGGCACTCAGCCTTCACAGGCTCCTCTGGATACTCTGCATTCACAAACTGTTGCCAAGCCTTATAAACGTTTACCTGGAATCATCCAATCTGCTGTCATACCTGTCTTACTGGTGAATGACTTTCAATTTGTTACTCCCTGTGATGGTGTTCAATCCTCTGTTCCCCCTGATGGCTTCCAGTCTGCCGTTCCTGATGGCTTCCAGTCTGCCGTTCCTGATGGCTTCCAGTCTGCCGTTCCTGATGGCTTCCAGTCTGCCGTTCCTGATGGCTTCCAGTCTGCCGTTCCTGATGGCTTCCAGTCTGCCATTCCTGATGGCTTCCAGTCTGCCGTTCCTGATGGCTTCCAGTATGGCTTCTTCCAGTATGGCTTCCAGTCTGCTGCTCCTGATGGCTTCCAGTCTGCTGCTCCTGATGGCTTCCAGTCTGCTGCTCCTGATGGCTTCCAGTCTGCTGCTCCTGATGGCTTCCAGTCTGCTGCTCCTGATGGCTTCCAGTCTCTTGCTCCTGATGGCTTCCAGTCTCTTGCTCCTGATGAGGACATCCAGTCTCTTGCTCCTGATGAGGACATCCAGTCTCTTGCTCCTGATGAGGACATCCAGTCTCTTGCTCCTGATGAGGACATCCAGTCTCTTGCTCCTGATGAGGACATCCAGTCTCTTGCTCCTGATGAGGACATCCAGTCTCTTGCTCCTGATGAGGACATCCAGTCTCTTGCTCCTGATGAGGACATCCAGTCTCTTGCTCCTGATGAGGACATCCAGTCTCTTGCTCCTGATGAGGACATCCAGTCTCTTGCTCCTGATGAGGACATCCAGTCTCTTGCTCCTGATGAGGACATCCAGTCTGATACTTTCTTTGATCATGGCCTGCTGCATTTTCTGTTGGCTTTCAATTGTCTGCTTTGCTTGGTGTTCTCCAGCCTACCACTCAGTGTGCTCTCTTCCCTGGTGACTTCTAGTTTGGCATCTTGCTGGTGGTGTGTCCTGATCCACTGTAGTCTGCTGCCTGGTCTGTTCAGGTACACATCAAGTCTGCTTCCAGCCTTTTTGCCAAGTGTCTCTTGGGACCCCGGTGGATGTGAGTTTGTGGTCAAGTGGAGCGTCCTGAGGCCACTCCTTAAGGGGGGGGTAATGTTACGATCCATATCTGCTGGTGACTTGTTACATGGACTTCCTCTAGTCATCAGCAGAGGTCTCCACTGTCTTCATAAGACTTTGGTAATACTCATGTGGTTCCTCCTATTTTACCAGCAGGGGGCAAACCTCCTCAAGAACTGCATTACCTGGACATTGCTAAGGAGAGGAAATCCGCATCACCTGATTCCTCTGCACAGGATATAAGCCAGCATCTGAGAATCAAGCTTTGCTAGTTCATCGTTGCTTTTTAGCCTGAGTGCTAGCCTATCCTGTTCTTGTTACCTCGGTCCTGTGTATCTTATCTGCTTACCTTGTATGACTTTTGCTTTTCCTGACGATCCTTTTGCCTTGCGATTATTTGTACTGCGTTTGTTCTCTGATATTGACCCTTGCCTGTCTGACTATCCATACTGCCTGCTGTTTGTCTGTTTATATTGCCTGGTCATATGCTCCGTGTATATATTTGTAAATAGGTTGTACATACTTACTAAGCGGGGTTAGGGATTGTGTGCACACAGATCTTGTGTATATACACTGGTTGCTCTGCATATCCCAGTATATGCAGGGAGCACTTGTATATACAAATTGGGTTGGGATAATCTCCTCCTGTATCCTTTGCATACAAATTCTTGTACAGTTCACTTGTGTTGCCAGTATTGCATTATCCACATGTATGTGTATTTATATATTGCAATTCTCACAAATAAACCTTTAAACATCATCCTGGTTTGTTCTCAGTATTTCCATATCAGTGACAACCACACTCCATGCAATTCTTATGCTCTGCACTTGTTGCATTGCATGGGATCTTAACAGTTATACAGTTTTTTTTTTATAACATTGCATCATTCTCTAATATTTGCAGTTTACACACTACTCAGCATTCTAAATGTTTTTTTTACAGAACAGGCAGTGAACTTTTGACCTGTCCTGAACTGTTCTCTGCAAAAGAAAAAAACAATACAGTTAAGATAACAGCCTTCAGAACACAGAGCTCTCTGGACTTTGAAAGTTGGGAAGCTCAATGGCAATTTGCATAGATAACGAGTTTCTTAACTCTTCCTGTACTGGAAACAAATATTAGACTTATGTCTCTGCTCCTAATGCTTTATTTCTTAGCTGTACTACACATACAAATCATTACATCATAATTTTTTTCTCTCGCTTCAGTGTCTTTAAAATAGCACATCTGAGCTGAAAAAGTATACCAGACAGCCATACTTGGGGCTTCCTTAGACTCTATGGCACCTTGACTTTGCCGGCCGACCCACTGCCTCGGCCTTAATAGGAAAATTATATTTACACTTCAGGTTGTATGTACCAGTAATAAGAGGTCAAATTCATCAGCTGTTGGCAATTCAAAGGGCAACATGCAAAGGACCAGAAGGGATAAATATTTTCCAAAAAAGGCCAACGTGGCAGGGTGTGTTCTGAGAGCCCTGACTACATCAAATACGTCAAACTCTTATACGCTCCAATAAGTGTGATCAGGACAGAAGGAGGGGGGGACCTTTTTTTTTTGTTTTTAAATAAGACACAGACCAACTTGAACAGGAATCCTGAAGGAAAATATAGTTGTAACGATTGGGGAATTATTTCCGTGCTCAGCGCACAAGATGCGCGCTGACACTGCGGAAATCCTCCACAAGCGTGTAATTTGACAGAACCCAGGTTGGGTGCAATGCACCTGTAGAGGGTAATTCCCACCGGCAGATGGAGCTGTGGAGTGCAGACGAACACAGCCTCTGCACGGCCACAGATGCCAGATGGGAATTGTACGAGTTGAAGCAATGCAGGGCAAGATAGCCCTTAAAGAGACAGAGCACAGAGACAGAATGTATGTGTGTCCACCAATCTAGTCGCCACCCAGCAACGATGAACACACAACAACGGAACCGAAGTGGGAACGCAATCGCAAGAGTGGCGATTGCTAAAAGTGACACAAGACCGAATTAGACAGAGCACAAGTGTAGCAAGAAAGACAGCAAATAACAACGATCAGAACATCAAGGAAAATAACGCTAGCTAAACGCGAACACCGCACTCATTCGCAACAGCGAACGCGTTTAAGACACGATCACCGCGCGTTAGGCGCCCAGTGATAAGCGTGCCACCCTAACTATCACATGAACCTAGAAACACAAACAAACAACAGAAACGCTTGCTAATCGGCTGCCTTTCCTCAGCCTCCAGACAAACAGACAAGGAACAAGTCAAATTGGATCCACTGCTCCTCCGCAAGAGCGATCCCAACAGACAAAACAATTCGCTACCGCCAACCGCTGGCGACAGCGCAATCGCAAAAACAAGACACGACAGAATAGGCAGTACAAATATACACAATCCTGACTGCACTAAACAGGAATGCAAGGAGCACTCCCAAAGGGTATCTACTCTAAGCTAGCAATACTAACCAACAATGAGCAGCTGGCTGAGACTCCAGGCAAGTTAGCAGGAACAAACCATCATGACCAGCAAGGAATTCTGGGAATAAATGGTTTTTATACTGCAAGCCATAAGAGGAAACAACTAAGCAATTTGCATGACAAGTGTATGCAAATTCCTCAGCAGCAGAGCAAATCTGAAACTTGCAAAGTGAAGACAGGTCTCTTTTCCAGAGACCTGTAGCATTAAGACCTAAAAAATGGTCAAACAGCTGTCTGCCTGTGCAGACAGCAGAGCAGATCATTACAACAGTACTGCTTAGTACTTTGTGCAGGACCAGAGAATAGTGACAGGGATGTCAGTTAAGATATCTCCCTGACTGAAGGGATATGGATCAGGAATGACACCTTTTAGAGCAGAAAGTTGGGTAGTGCTTGAGCAAGAAACTTCAAAAAGTCTCCCAAAATAGATGAAGCACCATGAAAGGTTTGCCAGTAAGGGAAGGAGATAAATTATACTTCCAGGAAGAAAGTCTTGAAACAAGCTATTCATCATTAGTCATTGGAACAGAATGGAGAGTGAAGATACCTATACTTTTAGGCCTTGTTCACATTGCGTTCCGCTCGCGTGGCCTTTTTATGATGGTTTTTTTTTTCTCTGCCCGGCGCTTAGGTGGGCAATTCGTTTTTGTGCAAAGCGCATTTCTACGCGTGTTTCCGCGTTGTTCTGCACTGGGAGTCGGCCGGCCACCATGCGTACCTTTTTACGCAATCCCGCTGGTACAGGAAGCTATCGCGGACATTAACACGTACATTTTTACGCGTTAAAGTTGCAATGCGTAAAAATTTACGCATTGCACCTGTAACGCGTAAAAATGTGCTGGTCAATGTCCGCGATAGCTTCCTTTACCAGTGGGAATGTGTAAAAAGGTATGTGTGGCAGCTGGCCGACTCCCAGTCAGGAAAAACGAAACTAGCTGGCAGCGGGGGACCGAAGGAGCCATGAGTGACTGCGAGGGCACAGGATGCCTGCAGGGGGCTAGTAGATGCCCCAGGTAAGTGAAACCATCTAGGACCCTCTCTGGCTATTTTCGCTTCCCACCCTTGTGGTACTACGTAAACAGTATCGATCTCTGGTATCCCCTGATGACGGCGGAAGGCCGAAACTAGTTGGGACGAGAGCGGGCTATGCACAGTCCCCGATACTGTTTACGTAGTACCACAAGGGTGGGAAGCGAAAATAGCCAGAGGGTCCTAGATGGTATAGGACCCTCGCTATGTAAGTGATCCGTCTACAAGCCTGTTTTTATGATTGACTTACGAATAAACTTGCCTTCAATTCTATCCACTGAGAGAATCCCTCTGTTTTCTTTTCTTCAGTTGCACGGAGCTGCACTACAGGCACCCTCGTTATAGGAGGGATTCTGGAGGTGGATTGGAGTGTATATGTGTACCTATCTCAACATAATCCCTGACACTGTGGTGCTATATGACATTTCAAGTATAAAGGCTCATACACACATCAGACTATAGTCTTTGGAAAATGAAAGATCACAGACCAATCTTACCCCCTTCCATGTAGTATGAGAGCCATACTCTACACAGTCTTTTCTATGGAGCTGAACTCCACATCAGAAAAAAATCTTTGCAAGATGCTGCACACACAGATGCTGTACAGACACAAAAGATCAGTATCTGCAAAAGATCTGTTCCTGCCAAAAATCCATTCCTGCAAATTGCAATGATAGTCTATGAGATCTGCAGATCATCATACACACATGATTTAACTGACATTCATCTGCAGATCAAGCAATCATCCGCAGATCTGAAAATCCATCCAGGTGGATCTGATCTGCAGATGAATGTCAGTTAAATCATGTGTGTATGATGATCTGCAGATCTCATAGACTATCATTGCAATTTGCAGGAACGGATCTTTGGCAGGAACAGATCTTTTGCAGATACTGATCTTTTGTGTCTGTACAGCATCTGTGTGTGCAGCATCTTGCAAAGATTTTTTTCTGATGTGGAGTTCAGCTCCATAGAAAAGACTGTGTAGAGTATGGCTCTCATACTACATGAAGGGTGGTAAGATTGGTCTGTGATCTTTCATTTTCCAAAGACTATAGTCTGATGTGTGTATGAGCCTTTAGTCTACCCAGCAAAGTTAATGGCTGCACTTGGGGACCAGGAGGGGTTAATGACTGCACTGCATACAGTATTGCAGCCAGGAAGGAATTTTTCCCATTTGGGGCTAATTGGACCATGCCTGGTGGGGTTTTTTTCGCCTTCCTCTGGATCAACAGGGGTATGTGGGGGACGGGCTGGAGTTGTACTTTGTACTGGTTGAACTCGATGGACGTATGTCTTTTTTCAGCCAAAATAACTATATGTAACCCCCTCCTGTCCAATTCCTCCTCCAGGTCCCCACTGCTACTGGTATTGTAATTATTCACTTTCTTGTATGCAGCCCAGTATTTCTCCCCTTGCCGCTTTCCTTGTTAATTTTTGTGGCCAGGACTTTCAGACCTGTGTTTTCTTGGCATTTTCTTTCCTCCAAGTATCACTGACATCAGGGTAAATTGCTGCAAATGGAAATGTCACTATTAGTACACACATTACTCCGTGTGCTCAGCATTGCCCGTGACTCGTGTATAAGTCGACCCCTATACTTTTATGTAGTGAATAAGACCTAAATTTCTAGACTTTTACTCGAGTATATACAATAAGCCTCATACCCATGGTAAGATATCATCTGTCATTTTTACAATCAATTGTTTTGTGCAAGATCGTGTAACTGTCTGACAAAAATCTGTTAAAAGAGGATAAGAAAGATCAATTTTTGGGAGACCTAAGTAGCAAACATGACCAGGGTAGACACAAACACCCTCAATTTTTAAAAAATGTTCATACGAAAGACAATGTACATAAGAAGCTGGACTATAAGGTAACAAGGAGATCTTGCCTGACCAGACTGTCCTCGAAAAACAATGAACTCTGAACTCTAACACTAAATTCATTTTGTGACTTGCTGAATTGCTACATCCAGTCATCTGTCTTCCCTAGAACACAAGAATGTCAGATAAACTTGTTGGAAGTACGAATAAAAGAAACAGCTAGGTTTTAGCTGCAGCCGGTGATGTCAGAATTCAATCCTCACATGACCAGCATACCTCACTCTAAAAAAGCCTTTTCAGCTAAAGCTCAATTTTCCTTTCATCAGTTGTCAAATTAGGTAAAACTTACTGACAACATGTTCCTAAACACTTTATTAATGCCGTCTAGTATATTTCTTGTCAGCCTGACCAAAACAACATAATCTACAAGAAAATTAACACGTATGCAGAGATGAATTACACAAATATTTTTTGTTTAAATATACCCTACAGCCTAACCTTTTAAACAACAAGTTATGGGCTGCATTGATACCATTCATAATGGACTGTACCAAATTCAGTAGCCAAAGGCATCCTATCTATGAAAAGTAAAATTTCTTTATTTTTAATGAACTGGTGTTTTAGGAAGACCTATTAAAATTGCAGATCTAATCTACATGCCTTTCTTTGTGAAAATAAAAGTTGCGTATGCACTAACCTGCATTTAAGGACACCCAAGGTGAACTAATTGTTTAAATGGTGGCTACAGGCCTGTGTGAGCAGGAGTCCTTAAGGAGTCCTAAAGCTTTCTGCTCTGCCCCCCCATCCTTGTCTGTAAAAGGCACCATTTGTGCACGCAAGTTGACCGAGTCGTGCACTACTGTGCATGCTCTGGCCCAGCAGCAGCGACGCACCTCCTTGATCGCGCTCCCATCAGCAGGAGCTTTCTGCGCATGTGTGGCTAGGAGACTTGATGTAGTGCGCATGCATAGAGCACTCCCAGATACAGAAGCATGTAAAGGAAATGCACTGCTAAGCCAGCACAGTAGTGCGCAACTTAGACGATTCATGCGCACTAATGGGGCCTTTTACAGACGAATGGAGGGGTCGGCAGTGAACGGGGGGGGGGGGGGGGGCAGAAAGCATGAGGACTCCAACCCACACATGCCTGCAGCCACCATTTAAGCAGGTCAGTTCACCTCAGGTTTCCTTTCAGCAGAATAGCATGCACAAAAGTCTTACCACAGGGTGAGTAGAGCAGAATGCAAAACATTACATGCAAGGATCACACAGGTGTGTGGAGTATGCCGCACATATCCAGGAAGTGGAGTGGCAGCAGACGGCTGTGACACTATTGGCAGATGAAGTATATTGCACAAGTGACGTCAGCAGCCAGCACTTTGGGGATACTAACAGCACAACCCAGGGACATCTCGTTTTTTTGTTCCCTTCTATTAAGAAGTCATAATAAAAGACTACTGTAGCAATCCATTTCCATGAAAAGAAGAACAAACACTTATTTGTATAAACTGGGACTGTGAGGGAAAATTGTGTGGGGGTGTATCTGATTATTTTCTTAGACTTCCAGCATCCGCTTTGAGGATGTGCTTCACGGCAGCCAGCCAGTGGCACAAATAGTTAAGGCAGTACACACCCAGCGCGGCCCTTAAAAAACACTAACTCGCCCTGCGATTTAGAAACCGCCGGAACGACGCAGCAAACCACAGCATGTGTATTTTGGCCGGTAGGAAACCCAGTGACAATCTGAGGTTCTCTGTGGTGGATTTGCAACCCGCAGTCGCCAGAGTATAACATTTTGGTCGGGAATGGAAAAGAAAAGACTCCCATTGTGGGTGATTTCCAGAAATCCACATACACAAATCACATCCATATAGCTGAAAGGAATGCTAAATAGTTTAGGTTTAAATATTTACAGCCCTATTAAGTAAGAAGCTGCAAAGCATTACAGTGGTTTTAAGAGGCCTCTAATGGTGTGCGAGTGCCAGCAGCCTGTAGCAAGGCAGGCCCTCACACAGCTTGCACCCAATGCACTTTGTGGATTATAATATGTAAGGGCAAGATACGCTAAACGACTCTCTATGCTCAATTACAGATTAATCTGTCAATTTGCAACAAGCGCTATTCATTATGTGTGCATCTCACAAGTACAGCACTACCATATTCCAAAGTTACAGTGCTAAAAAGGCAAAAATGTGTTAAAATGGTGCTTGGATTAACCTGCTGGGTGTTCCAATTCCCGCGGGTGGGTTTCTTTTCGCCCGATTTTTTTTTTTGTTTTGCTCATGCAGCTAGCCTAGCGCTAGCTATATGATTGTCCCCTTTCTGCTCCCTCCCTGCCACCCTTCCGATCACAGCCAGGGATCACGCCCATAAGGAAATCCCGTTCTGAACGGGATTTCCTTTAGGGCTTCCCCCGTCGCCATGGCGACGAACGGAGTGACCTCATCGACTCCCGATCCACCTCAAATCGCAGCCTGGCGGCGATTGGCCAGGCTGCGCACGGGGTCTGCGGGGGGGGGGGGGGCCTCTTTTGCGTCGGGTAGCGGCGGATCGGTGGCGGCAATCGGGGCAAACATGCAGCTAGCAAAGTGCTAGCTGCGTGTTTGAAAAAAAAATTATCAAAATCGGTCCAGCGGGGCCTGAGCAGTGCCCTCTAGCGTCTCTGGACAAGCACAGCTCGTCCAGAACGCTAGGGAGGATAAAGGATAACTGTAGTGAGAAGAATATGGAGGCTGCCTTATTTACTTTTTAAACAATACCAGTTGCCTGGCTCCCCTGCTGATCTATTTGGCTGCAGTAGTGTCTGAATAACATCAGAAACAAGCATGCAGCTAATCTTGTCAGATCTGATAATAATGTCAGAAACCCCTGACCTGCATATGTTCAGAGTCTATGGATGAAAGTATTGTGCTAGGTACACACAATTTTCTGACAGATTTACTGTCAGATCGGATATTTCCAATATGTACAATATGATTTCTGATCAATTTTCCATAGAAGTGAGTGGAAATTGTTGGAAATAATTGATCAGTGAATCTGTCAGAAAATTACATCAAGTGTACCTGACATTAGAGACAAAGGATGAGCAGGACAGACAGGCAACTGGTATTGCTTAAAAAGAAATAAATATGGCAGCCTCCATATCCCTCTCTCTTCAGTTGTCCTTTAATAATGAGGCTCTGATTTATGAAATATAATGATATATACTTGCATTATTGCTTTTGGCTTTGTTTTAAGATACAAAGCTGTGTCTTCTACTGATTACAGTAATGATGGCCATACATGGTACAATAAAAACGTTCGATTATCCCGTTTATTCGATCTAAATGATTGAATCTAATGAAAGTTGAAAATATTTTTTTTTCGATCAAGAAATTTGAACGGTTATCCCGTTTTTACGAGAAAAATCAGATCGGACATGCTGGACAAATCTTTATATTCGATCTAACGGAATAATCGAAGTAAATTATCTTATCGAAAAAAAATGAAAAATTGTACCATGTATGGCCACCTTAAGACTGGCCTCTTATTTGCACATTCAGCCCACCCAGTATTTACTGCACATTTAGTGCTAATAAATATCTGCACATGGATGAAAAAGGAACATAGGAAGACAAATTATACTGTGAGAGAAGGGAAGACTATTTTACAGGCATTGGGAAGAAGTCAGAAACACATTTTAGCCAGTTTATTATTGCTAAAGGGACAGTTTCTACTGTACATACTGGGGGTGACAGGAACAAACTACAGAGGGTCATCAGGTCGGCGAAGAGAGACTCCTCCCCTCTTTTGCCCCCCTACACAACACAAGACTGCGCTCTAGGATGCTGAGGATTACCAATGATCCCTCTCACCCACGCCACCACTACTTCTGTCTGTCTCCGACAGGGCGGAGATTTTGGGCCATCTCCACCAGAACTGCCAGGCACAGGAACTCTTTTTTTTCCCCTGCGGCTGTCAGCCTCAAATTTTTCCACATACTCCCATCAGCGCCCCCCCCAATAAGTGGAGGCCCGGGCTGTGTCATGCCCAACCAGTCAACCACCCCAAGGGATTAAATGGTGCATCCTGCATGTCATTTAGAACTGTTATCTATAAGGACCTGAGCCCACTGACACAGTTGTTTCCGCTTTTCAGTTACACATCAATGTAAAGGTGGGTACACACGTCAGATAAAAGTCTTTGGAAAATGAAAGATCACAGACCAATTTTACCCCCTTTCATGTAGTATGAGAACCATACTCTACACAGTCTATTCTATGGAACTGAACTCCCCATCAGATAAAAAGCTTTGCAAGATGCTGCACACAAAGACCGCTGTACACATGCAACAGATCAGTATCTGCAAAAGATCTGTTCCTGCAAAAGATCCATTCCTGCAAAACGCATTCATAGTCTATGATATCTGCAGACCTCATACACACCTTGTTTAATGAACAATTATCTGTAGATCAGATCCACCAGGTTGGATCTTCAGATCGGCAGATAATTGGCTGATCTGCAGATGAATGTCCATTAAACAAGGTGTGTATGGGATCTGCAGATATCATAGACTATGAATGCATTTTGCAGGAATGGATCTTTTGCAGGAACAGATCTTTTGCAGATACTGATCTGTTGAATGTGTACAGCATCTTTGTGTGCAGCATCTTGCAAAGATTTTTATCTGATGGGGAGTTCGGCTCCATAGAATAGACTGTGTAGAGTATGGCTCTCATACTACATGAAAGTGGGTACAATTGGTCTGTGATCTTTCATTTTCCAAAGACTTTTATCTGACGTGTGTACGCACCTTTAGAGATGCTGAAAAGCAAACAGAAGCGGATACAACTGCGTCAGTGGGCTCAGGCCCTTATGCATGAAGTACATTATGTTGCTCCTGTGTTCTGTGCTTTGGTAACTGCATGCTTGTGTGCCGACCTACCTATCTATGACTTCTTCTTGAGTTATGTATTGTGCCAGACCGAATTCCAGGCAGTCATTCTTGGCGAAATAAAAGATTCTGATTCAGACTTACCAAGATCTTAAAATGGGGTCAAGATTGCAAGAATAATGGGAGGGAGCTCCATGGGCTGGTTATGGAACAAAGTCTCTTCAGATTTCTACTAAACCACAACCACTGCTCCTTCATAAAGGGAACTGTGACCCAACAATGGATACTGGTGTCTGTACATGTAAGCGGGTAAAAACAAGGTGGTCAGTCGAGAACCCCTGTTAAATTGTTGGGGGGAGGGGGAGTTGTTGTCCAATTAACTTGTTAGGAAGGGAATAAAACATTTACAAAGTAGGGCTGGGACCCAGCAAAGTGATTTGGCAGTAAATCCCATTGGTGGTGGTCGCACTAGCAGCGTTCCGATTGCTGATCACAAAACGCTATTTTTCAACAGTCTGGTAGCTATTTAAGAGCGATCGTATCAGTGGCTCCAGTAGCCAAATCACAATCCCTCTGGGAAATCGTGGCACTACTACGATTATGCAAATTGCGGGCACTTTACGTTTCTGCAAAGCGCTTGTAGTGGGTCCCAGACATTTGGCAGGCAGCCAAAGGGTTACTTTAGCGTGACTCAAAGATTATTTCAACTTGTCACAATAAATATATGATAGCATACTGTGAGATTGAAAAAAAAGAATAAAAAGATAAAATATCTAAATCCTAGTAGTTTTAGTCAAAAGTGTACCAAAGTTTGAAAAAGCCATTATAAGGGCTTCCACTTACAAGTAATAAATACTGGTCATTGTGATAAAAATAAGTGCAGATGCTTTTCCTGGGCTGTCTTCTCTCTTTAAGACTACCAAGATAGTAAGAACCAGAGTTTATAGCGGCCAAATAGGAATTCCATCATATCCAATCTCTGTTGAAAGCACTGGTGAGAGTGTATGTTGTACGTTTCTATAGACTTTCATTGTGTGTGTCGGTATAGGTCAGTAATTGCTAACCTTGGCACTCCAGCTGTGGTGGAACTACAAGTCCCATGAGGCATTGCAATACTCTGACAGCTCTAAGCATAACTCGGAGAGGCAGAGGCATGATGGGATTTGTAGTTTTGTCATAGCTGGAGTGCCAGGGTTAGCCATCACTGGTATAGGCACTGTATGCAATGTACTGAAAAGTCATACAAGATGGGCATTCCACTAACGCAACTGAGACAAAGGAAACACTGAAAATGGTCAGGTCTTAACTGATCCCATATAGCAGGGTGTCCCAGCCTCATCCTCTAGTAGGGCTAACAGTACTTGTTTTGTAGAAATCCACAAAGGTAGTTAATCAGCTCTGCTGAGATGCTAATTACCTCACCTGTGCATGTTTGTGGTTTTTTTGCAAAACATGTACTCTTGGTGGTAGAGTGAGGTCAGGGTTGGGTAGCCCTTCTATAGAGAACATAGAATTCATTGACATGCCTTTTTATCAATTTCTCTCTGTACTGGAATCTGCTCTATTTTTAGGTCTAGTGGGAACCTAGCTGCCATGGAGATAAAAATCAGGCATACATGAAATGAAGGAGCCTGGACAAAAGGGTGCGTAGATTGCCCATAGTAAAATATCGCGAAGAGTAGCGATACTGTACTAGTGAATTTCAATAGTGAAGTATCGGTAATATTTACTAATATTTTACTATGGCTAAACCTAACTCTACTCTCACATAGAACCCTTCTGTGGTGGTGCCTAATGCTGGGCATATACGACGCGTCTATGCACCGGAATCGAGCCGATGGCTCGATGCCGACGCGTTCCTGCTCGTCCGCGCAGGCGCGTGGATCGATTCCCGCTCCTCCACACGGGCAGTTCCTTATCAGCTGCTCGTTTCTTCCATTGTCCGTCCGCGGGGATCGAGCGCGGAGTCGATCTGCCGCGGTGATCGGACAGGTTGAATGTTATCAATCGAGCCATCAGCGGCTCGATTGATAACAACTATCGCACCGTGTATGTCCAGCATAACCCTAAGACTCTCCCCCACCTCCGGTTGTGCCTAACATTTAGTGACTAACCCCAAGAGCCCGATATCTCCCCCCCACACCCTGAAGTGGTGCCTAACCCTAAATCCCCCTCCATAGGCCAACTACCCCATTCCGCAAAGCTGCGATATGTGAGGCACATAATTACCGGCAAGAGGGGCCATTTGTTGTAGAAAGGCTTACAGTTGCAGACAGGAAAATGGCCTCTCTTGCTGGTAATTGGGCATCTCCTGGTGACCAAATTTACCTTCATAGCCACATATCACGGCTTTGTGGAAGCCTCAATTTGCATCAAAAAAGGTAAAATCGGGTGCCCACTAGCAGCCTCCGCCATGCTCCCGAATTTCCATCTTATGCTGCTAAATGCAGCTTTTATTAGAGGTGCCTATGGCAGCACCAGTTTTTCCATAAGGGCTCCTGCGCCCTTTTTTCCTGCTTCGAGAAATCAGATGCAGCTAAGATGCACTGGAGAACCTTTTACTGGAACAAGCTCTATAATTTGCCATTTCAGACTTTATATAATAGGCTAGTTTGTTTCTCATCCCTCCCCCTAGACATGCTTCCACTAAAACATCAGGTTTGTGGAGAACTGACTTATTAAGAACATATTGAAAATGGCAATGATGTGAAAATAAGCCCCTTGTAAACCTATTCCTCAGAGTAGCTGCCAATATGGCAGGCTCCCCAGAATAGAAAGGGGGGGGGGGGGGGGGGAGTAGTGATCCGCTACAGGGAGCCTTCAGACTAGAATCGATTACTAAAGAATCTGTTCTAAAACACACACAAATATCAATATTTTACAGTCAACTTGTATTTTGTGTTTATTGGCTCATTTGTGGCCACTCTGGCAATTCCCTTTCCGTGAGTCTATCCAACATCTGTGCAGCACATTTACATACATTTTAAACTTCTCTTGCCAGGACCGAAAACCACCCACAAATCATCTTAATAAATGTTTAGGTTTAACCCCACAAACCTGCAAATTCATATGCTTTGACAGAGCTATAAACTGCTGTGGAAATAGATTAATCATTCTATTTTAAACATATTTTATTTTTAGTATACCCTCCAAATCTAGAGGTGTCTCTAAAGGAGGCCACCTGCCAAGTTTGTTTAACACGAACCTGTATATTAAAAAGTTAGAGATAGATGCCTCATGTAGAGAGGGATGCATCTGATTGGTCCAGAGGCTTCCAGTGTCCTCCTCAACCCCATCGTAGCTGTGAATGGACCCTTTTCTCGTTCATGGCCTCTCTCTCCTGCCATGTACGAAAGTACTAGTATCCTCCTAACAGTGCAAGGAAGTTTTTATTAGTGAGATATGGCTGCAATGCAATTTTTCCTGATCTCAATTGTGCCTGCTGCATTTTTGATGCACTTGAGCTTGAATACACAGTATAGGAGTGCAGGAAAATTGCATAGCTATGCGTTTTTTTTTATGCGATTTGGCACTTCAAAATATTTTCCGATCCATTTTTCCCTAGCGCTGGAAATTGGTAATGCAATTGCACCATACACCTGATAGATCGGATGAAAATTGCAGCAGAATCTCCGTGGTGGAAAATGAGAAAAAAGCAATCAAATCGCAGTGAGGTAATTTTTCTCAGTGTGAAATAGCCCTACAATATGTGGGCTCTCGCATGTGCAGTACGGATACGCTGGTCCCAGAGGGCTTCCAAAGCCTTCCGAGGACCAGTGTGGCTCACGCATGTGCAGTACGGATACGCTGGTCCCAAAGTGCTTCTGAAACCTTCCTAGGACTAGTGTGGGCTCAAACATGTGCAGTACGAATACGCTGGTCCCAGAGTGCTTCCCAAGCCTTCCGAGGACTAGTGTGTGCTCACGCATGTGCAGTACGAATACACTGGTCCCAGAGTGCTTCCCAAGTCTTCCAAGGACTAGTGTGGCTCACGCATGTGCTGTATGGATACTGGTCCAAGAGTGCTTCCCAAGCCTATCAAGGACTAGTGTGTGCTTACGCATGTGCAGTACGGATACGCCCATCCCAGAGTGCTTTAGAAGCCTTCCAAGGACCAGTGTGGGCTCACACATGTGCAGTACGGATACGCTGGTCCCAGAGTGCTTCCCGAAGCCTTCCAAGAACTACCAAAGGCGCTGACACATCACCCCAAGGGAAGTATCTATGTGTAATAATATGTAATTGTAACTCTTATTCTGAATGCTCACTTAACAATGCAGAAAGATGGATCACAGCGGAGTCCCCTGATGACGAGCGTTCCACGATCCATCTTCCTGCCAGCAGGTACACGGGGCGGCACACTATAGGCGTGAAACGCGAGTTCAAACGATCACCTCACTTTGAGCGGGAGTCATCAGCGTATCTTAAGAATCCAATCTGCCGTGATGGTCGGTATCGCCGCGCATCGCAAAGCGTCGTTCGTATAATCGCGCCCCTGAAGAGATCATGAAAACGATTGATCGTAGCTCAAAAAATTGCCAGAAAAATCGGCTTAAAAAAAAAAATCACATAGTGGGTATGGCCTTTAACACATAAACAGGACATATTCAAAGTACCTGAATGTGTATTGTAGACATGTGGTATGAAAGCCCAGGAGTCAGTTATATTAATTGTTTGATGACCCAATTTGCTGATGACTCCTAATTTCATTTAAAACTCTAATTTATGTTGGACTCTCCAATTTTCATGCAAGTCTTTGTGAATGCAAAAGTAAGTGCTGAACGTGCACAGGCTACTTTACTAGCACTCAAAAATGATATATGCACCTATGGATCACTACAGAAACATGATTATACAAGGTCTTCATCAGAAGTGTGAAACATTTTTGGCTCTCCAACACTGCAGCCAATGATTTTATAATTTATTACAGCCACACATTACAATTAATATAGTCTTGGAATGTGTTTTTTTTGCAATCTTGTTATTAAAACCACATTTGACGGTTTCAGAATTCTGCTGACTGCTCTTGTGTTCTGTCTGTTCTGTGCTAACAGGAAGATAATTAGTCCCTTATGCAGGTTAACTGTACTTCAGTCACATGACCAAGAACAGGTCAGGTCACATGACCGCTTCCCAATGTTATGGCAGCTGTGAAACGTCAGGAAGATGGCATTCATCTCCATGGAAACGTTCCAGAGTCACAATCCTTGGGAAAGCAAGCTGCAAGGTCTCTGCTCTAGAGAGCTTTTACATGAGAGTTCTAGTCAAACTGAAAACTTCAGCTACACGTATAAAATTAAAGGATGTTTTTAGGCTTTTTGTATTTACATGTAGAAAAAAATATATAAAATATAATAAGCCGTTAAATAGAAGTCCAGACAGCAATTCAAAGACATATCCAAATACTGTATAAGGGCTGGAACCCACAGGAGCGCTTTTGGCAGCGTTTTGGCAGCGCTGCGATACGCTAGCGCTTTGCCAAAACGCTGGGCTAATGTTAATGGATGGGGCAACTTCCACAGGAGCGTTTGCGTTTCCCAGAAACGCAAACGCAGGACCTGCAGCATTTTGGGAGCGTTAGCGCTTCAATGTTAAGTATTGAACCGCTAGCGGAAACGCTCAGCAAAACCTAAACTGAGCGGTTTTGCTAGAGTTTTGCGGTTCAGCACACTGTAACAAAATGAAAAATAATTCACAGGACCAATCAGGATAAAAACGCGAAACGCAAAACGCTACGCACATGCTGAGGAAAAAAATACAATGTTGCAAAACGCGACCGAAAACGCGCATGAATGCGCTTGCAAACCGCTCAGACAAAACGCTAGCGGTTGCGTTTTGCGTTTGCTGATTTCAGTGGGTTCCAGGCCTCATAGTCTGAAAAAAGGACTTGTTTCATTATACCTGTATTGTATATTTTCTCATTTTACACTGGATGCTTTATGATCTTTAATGTAGATCTATAATTCTTTGCCCCTACCAAGTCAATACAATAAAAAATAAAACACAAACATCACAAGTGGAATCCTCTTGTTTGTAGTACAACTTCTACACTGTTCAAAAATGATTACACAGCTGTGACACTTTGACTCGCAGAAAGATGGCGATTGGTGGTAATGGAGTAGAAGAGGAAGCTGCAAATCTATCTGGACCAACACTTCACACTGCCTATAAGACCTCAACACAGGACTGGCAATGTTTATGGTTACAGCAGATCCAAAGCATGCTTTTAAGGGATCCACTGTGTCTGTTGATGCATTCTTTTGTATCCATACTTTATGGTTAGGCATCATTGTCTGTTTGTTAAAAACATGAAACACATGCTACAACAGACACTAAGGGCCTGTTTCCACTACACGCAGATTGGATGCAGAATGGATGCAGAAAAACTGACTCCAATGAATGTCTATGGGCCTGTTTCCACTAAACGCAATTTTTCTGATGCAGATTGGCATAGGCATGCATTGGAGTCAGTTTTTCTGCATCCATTCTGCATCCAATCTGCGTGTAGTGGAAACAGGCCCTTAGTGTCTGTTGTAGCATGTGTTTCATGTTTTTAACAAACAGACAATGATGCCTAACCATAAAGTATACCTGAGGCAGATTGAAACAAAAAAGGTGCTTACCTACGAAGAGGAAAGACTCTGGTTCCTTCAGAAGGTTCCCGCGTCCTTCGCGTCCCCACAGTTGCCATGTATGGACCGTCGGCACATACCTGACAAAATCTCACCAGATATATTACCGTTGCCACACCCCCCACCATGTACGAGCTTTCAGGGATGTTCCCTCCAATCAGCCTCCTTAAAGGGAACCTATACTAAACTGAAATTTTTACCAGCCCCCTGCTTCTACCAGCCCCCTGCAGCCGCCCTGTGCCCGCACCGTCCTGGAACAATCCTCCAATCTCCTGCAGTGGCTGAGGGCCAAATTTATCAAGAGTGCCTGAGACAAAATATTAGTAGGTTTTTAGAAATCCATGCAGAACTGTCTCAGGCATCTTAAGAAATCATTAGATAGAGCAGATTCCTTCTAAAACTGTTGTATAATAGGAGCTAGGAAGGTCTCTCAGACAGTGCAGTGTGTGAGGGGAATTGCTGTTGCTGAGGTAACCAACACACCTGTTGTATTGCTAGCAGCAGGCTCTGAGCGAGGAATTTAGCAGGTGGGAGGGGCACATCACAAATCACTTATAGCCTGCACTCTGCAATCATGTCTAGCCAGCAGTTCTACATCTGTAGAACTGCGTTCAAGCACTTCTTAATCTGCGCCAGTTTAGGGATGGATTTGCACTTCTCTTAACTGTAGTGCAGCTCTAGAAATCCACGCTAAACTGCCACTATTACTAGGATTTAAGAACGTTCTTATTATCATGCAGAACTGTTCTCCCTGCTGGTTAGAACAGATTAAGAAGAAAAAATTGTCGGTAATGCGTTGATAAATCTCCCCGAGCTTTTGCGACAGAGCCAGTCGCCAGCCACTACGCTTCTCTGCCTTGCGTCCTCGATCATGCTCCTGCCGCCATGAGCGTCCTGCGCATGCTAAGTAGGAAAAAAAAGCAGTGCCCAGCAACTGGCTCTGTCACCAAAATCGAAATTTAGCCCCGGCAGGGGACAATTCCAGGACGGTGCGGGTAAAGGGCGGCTGCAGGGGGCTGGTAGAAGCCCCGGGTAAGTGAACCTCTTTATTTTTTGTTTAGTTAAGGCTCCCTTTGAGGGGAGATAATGGGGCAGGGAACAGAAGGGAATGGGAGGGTGATAGGAGGGAACATTGGCACAAGTCTGTACCTCAATTTCTTCTTTGAATGCCAAACTGTGAAACCTGCAAGGCATTCAAATGGGGAACACAGGATATTTTATGACATGAGTGCAAGACGTGCAAGAATCAAGGGTCTAATAACTTGGTCATTCCCAGAGTCCACCTCAAAACCTTTAAAACCAGAACCTTCTGTCATGCTGCCCCTACACTTTGGAACTCCCTGCGACACCCAATCAGGACATCCCTGGAAGAATAGAAATCCAAACTGAAAAGCCCCGTTTATTCTGGCATTTACAAACACTTAAAGGAACTCTCGATTAACATGTTTTTCTCTCAATCTCTCTGGAATTGAGAGAGTTCCTGAAGTGCTGGTAAATGATTCATACATTTCACTTTCTTATCTCTTATGCTTACTGTATCAAATTCATTTCACTCTTAAAGAAAATCTGTACTGTAAAATTCTTACAATAAAAAGCATACCATTCTATTCATTATGTTCTCCTGGCCCCCTGTTTGCGGTTTCTGCCACTCCCTGCTGAGATCCTGGCTTGTAATTGCCAGTTTTACAAACAAAAAACATTTCTGCTAACCAGCATGTGATAGGCTGAGAGAAGCTCAGTCTGTGACTCATACAGAGCCTGCAGGGGCCGTGGAGAGGGTGTGTATAACTTCTATCCTATAACAGCAGAGCAGCACATTCAGCCTGAGCCGACAAAGGAAATAAGATTAGATTATATAACAGAGATAATACAGCCACTGTGCAGCTAGGAAAGGTTGCAGTAAGACAGACCACATTAGAACAGGTAAAGAAACTTATAGGATAGAAGATATAAGGTAGAAAATTTTGTTACAGAGTCTCTTTAACTGATGCCAAATCTGACGGCCCAGTGAACCATAAATTGGGGGAGAATCCCTCACACTGCATTTGTTAACCCTGTGTGTGAGAAAGTTCTCAGCAGCTGCCTGCAGGGCTGTGGAGTCGGTCCAAAAATCCACCGACTCCGACTCCTCAGTTTAGGATTCCACCGACTCCGACTCCACGACTCCGACTCCTCTAATTTGCATATTACAATTTTGTTGATTAAAAGTATGTAACATGAAATTCGTCTCTTAACTGCCAACGCTTAGGAATTTTACAAGACAACTGAAGTGAGAAGGATATGTAGACTACTATATTTATTCCCTTTAGACTAAAACTAGTCCTTGGTAAGAGTACTTGTAAAAGGTACAAACCGGAACAAAGAACATCTATCAGGCCCTAGGCAATGTAAGTGTGGGTACATGTAAGAATGATGTGCAGGTACTCTGCAGGGGAATGAGGAGATTGTAAACAGACAACACCTCTGTGTTCAATGTGCACAGCATTCTCAGTGGATTCCCTGCAGCTCTGTGGGGAGTGCATATGTAGAGTATAGTACTACTGTGTAACAAAGTAAACCTGAGACAGATGAAATTAAAGTTTTATACATACCTGGGGCTTCCTCCAGCCGCCTTCAGGATAATCAGTCCCTCGTTGTCCTCCTCCGCCACCTGGATCTTCTGCTATGAGTCCAGGTACTTGAGCCAGTCAGGCGTAGTGCGCATGCACACACTCCGCCGCCAGGAGCATACTACACCTGTGCAGCACTATTGCGCAGGTGCAGAATGTTCCTGGCTGTGGGAGCGGCATGCGGCCGGACAGCGCTGACTGGCTGAATTACCAGGACTCATAGCAGAAGATCCGGGTGGTGAAGGACAGCGAGGGACTGATTAGCCTGAAGAGGGCTGGAGGAAGCCCCAGGTATGTATAAAACTTTACTTTTCATCCGTCTCAGGTACCCTTTAATTTGTAGTCACCAAACCAAATTTTAACAACATATCAAATTATTTGATTTCATCAGCAAAGGGAGTGCATACATTTGCATAAATCAGCATCAATGCAGAATTATTTCCATCTCGTTGACCATCTCTATTAGTGACACAGCTACACATCAGGCTTTATTCTTACAGCATAGATGTTATTTAGTATATATAAGAGATTCCTGTGTACACATCATATATACAGTCACAATCAGATATGTATATCTGACCTTAAAAATACTTGAAGCAGCACAAGTAACTAATTTTGATTGGTTTATTTCATTTTTGTGGACTAAGCACAGCTATTACTGTATATATATACTGTATATATACATTATTTTTAATGACTATTATCTGAGAAATAGAACATTTTATCATATTTTCTATTTTAATTACAGTTACAAATTCATTAGGAGTCGGAGTCGGTGCATTTTTTCCCGACTCCGACTCCAGGCACCCAAAATTGCCCGACTCCACGACTCCGACTCCACGACTCCGACTCCACAGCCCTGGCTGCCTGTGTTTCTGACTGAACTGTCTGCAGAGACAGAGGAAATGTAACTTGTTATAAACATTTGTAATTGTGTGTGAAACCTGACACCACAGCTTTTCATACTTCTTTTTCTTTCATAGAAAAATACGCTTTAGTCTGATATGCAAAAAAACAACAACATTGGCTGTGCATTTAAGCAGATGCCCCTTTTGCAAATGATTTGCTCCAACAAAGCTAAATCCTACACACAATGAATTAAAGCTTTGCCTCTGATATTTAAAGAAAACCTGTAAAAAAAAAAAAGTTCCCCTGGGGGGTACTCACCTCTGGTGGGAGAAGCCTACGGATCCTATCGAGGCTTCCCCCATCCTCCTGTGCCCCACGGCGGTCTCGCTGTGCCCCACCGAACAGCAGGGATGTAAATATTTACCTTCCTGGCTCCAGCACAGGCGCAGTATTGGCTCTCCGCTCGGAGATAGGCGGAAACAGCCAATCGTTGTTGGTCCGCTCTACTGCGCAGGCGCAAGTCTCCTGCGCCTGCATAGTAGAGCGGACCCGACAGAGATTGGCTATTTCCGCCCATCTTCCTGCTGAGAGCCGCAACAGCACCCCTGCTGGAGCCAGGGAAGGTAAATAAATCAAGCCTTGTCAGGCTTGTCGAGGGAGGATTCCGGGACTCTTCGGGGGAGCCAGTGCTGGCCTGCCTGCAGCTACAGGGGAGGGGGAAGCCTCATTGGGACCCTGAGGCTTCTCCTTCCCGAGGTGAGTACCCCCCAGGGGTTTTTTTTTGTTACAGAGTCTCATTAACATGAAAAGCAGGAAAATGTTTACACAGCTACTTAAGACATTAAGGGCTTGATTCACAAATCGGTGCTGTTAGCACGCCTGTGAAAAGCCCCTTAGCATGTCTAAGAGGTTTTCGCGCATCGCGCGCAAAGTTGTGCGCGCACTGCACAGAGCGCAGGGCGCTCCGCGCAAAGTGCCCATTAAAGCCTATGGGACTTAGCGCGCGCAAAACTGTGCACACGGTACTTAGCGCGCGATCTGATTCAGAAAACCGGTGCTGACCTACTTAGCACCCTGGTTAGCGCGCCTAAAGACTTTAGACGTGCTAAGTAGGTTAGTACCGCATAGTGAATCAAGCCCCATTTGTATAATATCATTTTAGAACACTTGGGTATTGATAGTGTTCCATTAAATATTTCCTCTGTAACACACTCCACATTGCAACTATGTATTGATCTGAGACAAATATATGCACTTTGAGTCCTATGGGAGAAAAGTGCTTTATAATGTTATGGTATTACAAGTACAAAGTACAGTAACCATAAGCAACCGATCAGATTTTAATTTTACAGATTTTATTTTTTTCATGGAAATCCAGTGAATATTTCACATTCTACCAGTCCTCTAGTTGTACTGTAATTTCCAGAAGCTTCATGCCCAATGATTTCCAGCAAGTAGCCCCGCCCCTTTGGAACAAAGCACCATGGGATTTGGTCTATCTGTAAGAGAGAATGCCGTGACATTTTTCTGCAAGGGGAGGGGCTACTAGAGGCTTTGGACAGTTTTCTTCCCTACAGATACACTTTCCCCTCCTCTTACTTACAGTGTAGGAAGCAATAAGCTGAACACAGTACTATACTAAAGTATAAGTATAGAAATTTACGTTTGATTCACTTCATAAAAGTATAGGGGTCGACTTACAGTTGAGTCACAGGCAACACTGAGTAATGTGTGTACTAATAGTGACAGCAATGTACCCAGTGGTAAGTGATACTTTGAGGACAGGAAATGCCAAGAAAACACAGGTCTGAAATTCCTGGCCACAACAATTAACAAGGAAAGCGGCAGGGGGGAAATAATGGGCTGCATAAAAGGGAGTGAAAAATTACAGCACTTGGGGACCTGCAGGAGGTATTGGCTGCACTTAAGGGACAGGAGGGGTTAATGACTGCAATACTGTATGCAGTGCAGTCATTAACCCCTCCTGGTCCCCAAGTGCAGCTATTAACTTTGTTGTGTAGACTTATACTTGAGTCAATAAAACATTCCAGCTTAAGAGGGTTGAATATTGGAGTCGACTTATACACAAGGTTGACTTGTATTCGAGTATAAATGGTAATTTTCAATTGCAGAGTCTGGTATTTACTGTACACAATGTACATCCTTTTCTGTAATCCAATACTGCAGACAGATTCTCCTGATCTAGCTACTATGCCGAAGTATCTGAACTTACTTATATCAAACTCTTACTTAAATCCTACTATAAATCTAAATCTTTGTTCAGTTGTTTTAGTTTGAAAGTTAATAGTTCTTTATGTCATTGCTATTCACGTTACATTAGCTGGCTGGAAGCATGACTATATATATATATCCATCTACGTATGTATGTATGCGAGTCTGTATGTGTCATTTACCCTTCCAGTCTGGGAAAGGACTCCAGGAGGAGTAATAAAAATAGCACAGCTGTACAGACATGTCTATATAAAAGAGCAATATGACAAGCCGCCGGTGCCAGGCTGGTTCAACAGAAAATCTTTTTAATTTACTACAGTGCAAGTCCATAAGCAAGATCTTTCCCAGCATGGTTTACAAACGTTCAAATTCACAACACATTCAGATCTCACATTCAAGGAACAGCATGTATGGCCAAAGGTAGAGGGAAATAAAAATTATAAAAAGTAAAACGTTTCCAGAAAGTGTTGAAGTGACACTGAAGCGAAGGGGAAAAAGAAAAAAAAAAAAAAAAAACCTATGATACAATTAACTGTATACTTAGTATGGACATTAGTAGCAAAGATATGAGTCTCATATTTTTATTTTCTTATAGTCTTTTTTTTCATAACACTGCATTATTCTGTCATATTTGCAGTTTACAAACTACACTCCGTTTTTTAAAATATAAAACAGGGAAGGGTGTACAGATCATCACGATTTTCCAAAACACCTTGCGATTTAAAGGGGCACTATTGCTTAATTCTTCTTTTTTAGACCCTTTAGTATACATGTGTTTTTTTGGAGAATTGATTTTTCACCTTATGCAGTCTTTTACCAATGTATTTTTTTTACTGGCAATAAACAAATAGAGGCATGCAGTCACGTCAGTCACCTTATCCGACGCCAATGCAGCCTAAACCATTCTGCAATAGGGAGGCATCTTTTACTGGTTAGTGTGTTGTTATATTCCACCCCTCTGGCCATCTCATTTATTATTTCCCACCTTGTAACTGCACTAACGAGCAGTAACGGAGCTCACAGCAGCCGCCGTAAAGTGAAGGATGCTGCCTCTCCTCCGTGCAGCGTAGGATGTTGATGTGAGCGGCTGCGTGTGGAATAGATACGCTGCCCAAGGACCCCCTTTTCCTGAGCTGGCAATGAAACGGACACCTATTGTTGTCCGTTTCCATGGTAACCTGAATATAACCAGTAAAAGATGCCTCCCTATTGCAGAATGGTTTAGGCTGCATTGGCGTCGGATAAGGTAAAACTACTGACGTGACTGCATGCCTCTATATGTTTATTGCCAGTAAACAAATACATTGGTAAAAGACTGCATAATGTGAAAAATCAATCCTCCAAAAACACATATGTATACTAAAGGGTCTAAAAAAAAGAAGAATTTAGCAATAGTGCCCCTTTAAAAATGCATGCAATTTTAAAAAACAGCGCAGCCAGTGTGTACAGGCGCTAACTCTTCCTGTACAGGAAACAATGAGACTCTTTTCTTTCCTACTAATATTCTATACCCTAAGGTGGCCGCACACAATACAATAAAATGATTTTACGGCAATTCAATAAATAGGATCGGATCTCCTAACAAAAAATCAAAAGCTTTTTTTTGCATTCGACTGAAAAATTCGATTGGATTTCCCATTTTTTTGATTTTTTATCGATCCGGATTGCTGGAAAATTTTCTTCAATTTTTCTAAAGATTGTATGGTGTGTGTGTGTTAGATTGTCAATTTATTGATATATACACCGTAGCAATTTTCTCAGAGTCTCCAATCATTGTTATCATAATTGGGGAAAAATTGAACACACGAGTGTGGTACATTGGTCATATTTTGGAAATGTTACAATCAGTCAGAAAAATTGATAACAATTCTTGAACTGAACAGAGATTTAAAAAAATTGTATGGTGTGTGGCCACCTTCTCTTCTAAGTTGGCCAATAAATTGTATCATCCTGATTCAAAATGTCTGTCTTTTAGTGCAGAGTTCCCCAACCCTGTCAAGGCCCACCAGCAGTACATGTTTTGCAGAAAACCACAAACATGCACAGGTGGAGTAATTAGTGAGGCATCAGAGCCAACTACCTCTGAGGATTTATACAAAACATGCAGTGTTGGTGGGCCTTGAGGACAGGGTTGGGGAACTGTAATTTAGTCTGACAATTACTTCCTGTAGTGTGTATTTTTTATTTTTCTGCGTACTGTAAAATTGTTGTGCTTTAATCATTTTACCTTTCCTATCTATGTCTGATGGCTTTGCATAATAAAGATGCTTGATAAAAAAAAAATGAAGTCTCAACAGGGTTGTCTGTGTTCATTTCATCCTAGGCAAAGCCACTTTTGCCTCCCTCCATCTTGTAAATAATAATCGTAGCCTACGTTATTTCGTTCCGTAGGCACCAATAACAAATTGATTGATTAATGACGTTTTTCAAAATACGTAAGTCTATAAAGGATACACAAATGATTATCAGGACAGATACGTCTCAATGGCCCAAACTCACTGATCCCGTTTAATGAAACTTTCCTATAATTATTAAGAGTTGAAAAAATCAATACAGAAGAAATCTAAAACAATTACAGTTTAATTAGCACACTGATAGTAACTGCCATATAATGTTTATGCTATTTAGGACTCCTCTGATATGCTTATCAGCACTGCCGCACTTTGGCCCAATAGGCTGCCTGTCAAGCTTGGCGGTGCCTCTTTTGCCAGTCATCCACTAGGCACCTTGCCTATGTCTAAAAACGGTCCCCCATCTCCTGCTAGAGTGATCACCACCTCCACTGCTTGTGAAACATTAACAAAATAAGAAAGCGTTGTGCTTTGTAAATGTGGTGTGGTTTATAAATTATGAATGTACAGTCATGGTTTGCGTAGTAACATACTTCCAGCATAGTAAGAGTGAAGAAAGTCTTGATGGGAGGTGCCAAAAAAGACTTGCTAAAAATGGGTTGAAAGAGCTGCATTAATGCTAATTATAAGGGTTACTAGAGTAGCTATTTAAATAGGGATATTCATAAAATCAATCATAAAACAAACCACATGTTGTTTGGGGATCGGTGCCAGACAATACAGCATTCCAGTGACGGTTTCCAAGCTCCAAGAATCTGGATCAACCCCACAGCTGCATCTATATTACTCCAATGTGCTCTCCATGGTGATTATTAAAGAGAACCCGAGGTGTGTTTAAAGAATGTTATCTGCATACAGAGGCTGGATCTGCCTATACAGCCCAGCCTCTGTTGCTATCCCAAACCCCACTAAGGTCCCCCTGCACTCTGAAATGCCTCATAAATCACAGTCATGCTGTGAGGCTGTATTTACATCTGTAGTGTCAGTCTCAGCTGCTCCCCCGCCTCCTGCATAGCTCCGGTCCCTGCCCCTGTCCCTTCCCTCCAATCAGCAGGGAGGGAAGGGATGCAGGCAGGGACTGGAGTTCTGCAGGAGGCGGGGAGAGCAGCAGATTGACACTATAGAGATAAACACAGCCAGCTCTGACAAGCTGTTTGTCAGCAGCGTGGCTGTGATTTATGAGGGATTGCAGAGTGCAGGGGGACCTTAGGGGGGTTTGGGATAGCAACAGAGGCTGGGCTGTATAGGCAGATCCAGCCTCTGTATGCAGATAATATTCTTCAAACCCACCTCGGGTTCTCTTTAAAGTCCTGGTCCTACCAACTCTCACCTCCCTCCTTGTCAAGACACTTGTCTTAGTTTTGCTTACAGTAGAGAAAGGATATAAGGTCTACCAGGCTGTGATTGCTGTTTGTGTCAGAATTGGTGAGCTGTCCCTTCACTTCCTATCCATGAAACAGCATCAACCACACCAAAAATTAAACTGCCCATGAATCAGGGAAAAAAACTATTGATTGAAGCCATGGTTGGCTCGATTACCTCTTACTTAGTGTCCCAGCAATACTCACTGTCCTCGGGGTCCCCTTTGCTCCCCGTGCCTGCTATCTCCGCTGCCTCATGCAAGCTCCGCTGAGTGGTGCACAGCGGTTCTAAACTACAAAGGTAGGAGTTTCGAACTGAACCAGCACAGTGAAAGAAAACCTTCGTGGACAAGCACTTGCTTTCGCCCTGCTTGTGCGGTCACGCGCTGCAATTAGGGGGACCTTCCTTTTTTTATAGTAGTAAAGAGAATGGGGGTGGGGGGGTTGATGCACGATATGAAAAGGTATGCAAGGTGATGCAAGATATAAACAGGCAAGCTTTGGCTTCCATCTCCAGAAGCAAGGGCAGAGGTTTCCACAGTGTCATCTGGGCTGGCCCAAAGCTCCTTAGGGGCCCCACATTCTGAGGCTGTAGAGGTTGTAAGTTTACTGTCAGTTGAGTATTAAAATATAAAGGGCCACACGGTCACTTTTGCCCAGGGTCCCATTTTACCTACAACTAGCCTTGCCTAGAAGTCCTTTAAAAATTGGGATCCCATTTGCCTCAAGCAAAGTGATGGACCCAATAGCTGCAGCCTTTCCCTGCATTTAGCTTTTTAACTTCAATAAAGTCACAGGAATAATCTCCATTCTAATACAATCCTTCGGCTGATCACATGACTAATGCTGGCACTGGGAGTAAAAGTGAAGCAATCTCACTCAGGGATACAAACAGTCAGGGCTGTGGAGTCGGTAGATAAATTCTCCGACTCCTCTGTATTTAATAGCTACTGTATTTTATACATTCATTGAAGGAAAGGAAGGAGCCATACATGTCATTTAACCACAGAACTACTGGCTAGGAAGCCAACACTCAACTGTATTGCTGAATTAAAGCAAAAGACAAACAATGAAAACAACAAGGTTTTGCTTATTTATTATTAAACTAGTGGCTGGATAGTAATATCAGGCATACACATCAGGAACAGGAACTTTACCAGTTCAAAAATACAATCCACATTCTTTGGTAGTTTTAACTTTGAAAACAAAGCTTAACTATATGAACCAAAAACAAAGTCTGAAAAAACTAGAAATGGTTTACATTAAATTTGGAATATAGTTCTAGTTAAAGGGAACCCGAGTCGAGAGGGATATGGAGGCTGCCATATTTCAGTCCTTCTAAACAATGCCAGTTGCCTGGCAGCCCTGTTGATTTTCTGGCAAAAGTACTGTTAGTCATAACCCTGGAACAAACATATGGCTAATCCAAATTAAGCGTACCTGGTCTGCTGCATGCTTGTTCAGGGTCAATGGCTAAAAGTATTAAAGACACAGGATCAGGAGGACAGCCAGGCAACTAGTACTGTTTAAAAGGAAAAAATATAACAGCCTTCATATTCCTCTCACCTCAGGTTCCCTTTAAAGTGGATCCGAGATGAACTTTTACTCATTGCATAATTGTGTTCCTTTCATATAGTTTATAGGGCATTTCTCAAGCCAAATACTTTTTTGTTTTGTTTTAATACTCTAATTCCCTATAAACTAAACACGCCTCGCCCACAGCTCCTTTTGTGCCTTGGCACTGTAGCAAGGGCTTATGGGAGCACAGTTTGAGCAGGAGGAGGAGGATACAAGTCATTGATTGCAGAGGCCAGGGGAGGAGGGAGAAGGAGAGGGGACTGAATTTGCACACAGGCAAGCTGATAGCATCTCCAGCCCTCAGCCTGTGACAATGTGACAAACAGAACATGGATGACCTCATTGTATCACAGGAATAAATAATCATAAACTTTTGAAGCGGTTTGCAGCTAGATATGTTGTGTAAACTATCTAAACTTTAGATAAGATATATAGACAAATTACTTGTTATAGTTTATAGTTTTTCATCTCGGATCCGCTTTAAATGCAATCAAAATATTAATCAGTGTAGAGTTCTAGTAAATAGAATTGCTTCTGCCAAATCCTCTTTCATAGAAGCTCTTAAATCTGACTTGATAATTTTCAGGGCTGAAAATAATCTTTCAACACTGACTTGGGTGGATGGCATGGCTGTCACAATTCTTGCCACATCACTAATGATATCTGGATAAACAAGGATGGCTTCTTCAACACTCAGTTTTGAGGAGCAATCATATTTTTCCACTTCTTTTACTTCTTTAAAAAAACTCCTGCTGAAATTTCTTCATTTGGGCATTTACTGGTTCTTCAATACTTATGCGACGTCGCTTTCTTTTTGAAACTTCCATCTTGTCCAAGAAGGAATCAAAGTTTAACTCTTCATTTGAAGAGGCTGATCCCGAGTTACCAGTGGACCAGGTATTTCAGGTAGAAATCCCTTCATGCGAACTGCTAAATTGTAGAGTGCCTTTTTTGCTGTAGCAGCCTGGTCACTGTTCAACAAAATTTGGCTCATTGGGTAGACAAAAATAGCTGCTAACAAGATTTCATTTTCCAGTAAAAGACTCTCTTTTCTTCATTGAAGATGCAATGCCATCTGCTATCAACCCTCAACTTTTGCACAGACGATACATCAGGCTCCTCCATTCCAAGAAGAATTTACCAGGGGTTAGATCGTCGCATTGCAACCTCTTGGTGACAGTAAAGGGGTACGAAAGAAGGTTTTCCAGCTTTTATTTGTGTCCACTGGCTTTCTGTTAAAGCAACATTCTCATTATCCAGTTCTTCTAGGAAGTCTAAGTTCAAGCAAATGCTTCACCATCAAATAAGTGCTTCCCCAGCGTGTTGCTTGATCCAAAATGGCTCCTTTTCCAGCACGCCTCTTCAAAATTGCATCCGTTTTAGGGAACCTCGCAACAGCTGCTTGCCTTAATTTCCCAATCAAAGTAGCCGCATGGCGATATTTTAGTCCATCCCTTATAGCAAGCTGCAGAGTATGAACAGCACATCTAATATGGTGAATAGTAGCAAGCATCAATGCTTCTTCAACAACGTTATCCACAATGTCATCATTCTCTTCAGTTTCTCCAATACTTTCGAAGCAGTCTTCCTCTAACTCGAATATCTCGTTGTCTCTTTCTTCGTCTTTGTTCATCTTCTCAATTGTGCTCAACATATTAGAAGCGTTATCTATCACAATACAAATAATCTGTTCCTTTTTAATTTCCAATTCTTCTAGAACACCCTCCACTAACTTCTGAAGATAGTCACTGGAGTGATGTGCCCGGGTGTCTTTTAATCCCAAGGTCCGTGTTATTGTTTTGTTATTTTCATCCACAAATTTAACATTGATAGCAAAATAACTGACTCTGTGACGTGTGCATGCGTACATTTTAATGAAGACGAAATGTCCTTTCAGACCTTTCCGCAGTTCTTAGTTTTTACATTTGGCCTCCTCAATTATAAGTGTCCTTACACTTTCTCTTTCCAGAGAAACAACAAGTTTTTCAGCCATTTCTCCATTTAGGCCTAAAAAGGCTGGCTGCGAAAAGAAGGAAAGTGGTAGACTATTCTTTACTACCATTTCAAGAATGTGGGTTTTGAATTTTTCTGGTGTCATCGTAATGGTAACTGTCAGATATAAAGCATTTTTCTAATTGTGTCTGCGCTCCAGTAGATTTCTGAACATTTTTTGCCACAGAAGTGGATGCAATGTTATCATTGCCATCTTTCTCATTCACAGCTTCTAACACTTTGGGATGAAAACGCTGTAAATGTATTTTCAAATTTGAAGTTCTTGTGGGTGCATTTTCATCAGGCCCACTGAAACTGCTAATTTTTGCATCACATTGTTTTTCACCATCATCTTTTTTAATACATTGGCACACGTAATACTTCCCATCACTTGATAATGCAAAGTGCTCATAAACAGTGGACTTTATTGTGTTTGTTGTTGTCAACAGTCTTTTTGCCATTCTTAATAGGATGTCTCTTTCACTAAAATTGAAAATATGTAATAGGTTATACTAACTGGCATATACTTTGATTTTTAATATAATAGTATGCAGTCTTGTTCTATGCAAATGTACATACAACATGGCTTTATACATACAAATAAGCTATACAGGTAGTCCTCGGTTAAAGAGCAAGATAGGGACTGTAGGTTCGTTCTTAACCTGAATCTGTACTTAAGTCGGAACATTGTGCCATCTCTGTCCTCTGTTCCCCCCTGTGGCTCCAGTGTCCCCCTCTGTGTCACCCCTGCCCTTTGTACCTGTTTATACAAGTTTAAAAGCCAATTTTTCTTTGTTTTTTTTTTTTTTTAAATCGATTTTCTCAAAAACTACAAGTCCAATTTGAAAAAAAAAAATGTTTTGGCTTGTTCCCATGGAAACAGAATCCATGCCGTTCGTATCGGCAGGTGGCTCGTAAGTCGGGCTTTCGTGAATCGGGGACTGCCTGTATAGCCAAGCATTAAACCTAGATACGAGTTGTCCTATGCACATTTTAGTATTCAGAAGCATATAAACAATCTGCACTACATATAAACTTGTATACATTTCAGCACAACACTCACAAACCGAAAGATAGCAACCATGCAGGTTTATCCAGACGCGCACACAGCCTTCCCTCATACAGACAAGCAGCCATGCAGGTTTATTCAGACACGTGAACACAGCCTTCCCTCATACAGATACCAGCCATGCAGGTTTATCCAGACACGTGCACACAGCCTCCCCTCATACAGACAAGCAGCCATGCAAGTTTATCCATACACGTGCACACAGCCTTCCCTCATACAGATAGCAGCCATGCAGGTTTATCCAGACACGTGAACACAGCCTTCCCTCATACAGACAAGCTGCCATGCAGGTTTATCCATACATGTGCACACAGCCTTCTCTCATACAGATAGCAGCCATGCAGGTTTATCCAGACACGTGCAGACAGCCTTCCCGCATACAGATAGCAGCCATGCAGGTTTATCCAGACACGTGCACACAGCCTTCCCGCATACAGATAGCAGCCATGCAGGTTTATCCATACATGTGCACACAGCCTTCCCTCATACAGATAGCAGCCATGCAGGTTTATCCAGACACGTGCACACAGCCTCCCCTCATACAGATAGCAGCCATGCAGTTTATCCAGACGTGTGCACACAGCCTTCCCTCATACAGATAGCAGCCATGCAGGTTTATCCATACATGTGCACACAGCCTTCCCTCATGCAGATAGCAGAGATGCAGGTTTATCCAGACACGTGCACACAGCCTCCCCTCATACAGACAAGCAGCCATGCAGGTTTATCCAGACACGTGCACACAGCCTTCCCGCATACAGATAGCAGCCATGCAGGTTTATCCAGACACGTGAACACAGCCTTCCCTCATACAGACAAGCTGCCATGCAGGTTTATCCATACATGTGCACACAGCCTTCCCTCATACAGATAGCAGCCATGCAGGTTTATCCAGACACGTGCACACAGCCTTCCCGCATACAGATAGCAGCCATGCAGGTTTATCCATACATGTGCACACAGCCTTCCCTCATACAGATAGCAGCCATGCAGGTTTATCCAGACACGTGCACACAGCCTTCCCGCATACAGATAGCAGCCATGCAGGTTTATCCAGACATGTGAACACAGCCTTCCCTCATACAGACAAGCAGCCATGCAGGTTTATCCATACACGTGCACACAGCCTTCCCTCATACAGATAGCAGCCATGCAGGTTTATCCAGACACGTGAACACAGCCTTCCCTCATACAGACAAGCTGCCATGCACATTTATCCATACATGTGCACACAGCCTTCCCTCATACAGATAGCAGCCATGCAGGTTTATCCAGACACGTGCACACAGCCTTCCCGCATACAGATAGCAGCCATGCAGGTTTATCCATACATGTGCACACAGCCTTCCCTCATACAGATAGCAGCCATGCAGGTTTATCCAGACACGTGCACACAGCCTTCCCGCATACAGATAGCAGCCATGCAGGTTTATCCAGACACGTGCACACAGCCTTCCCTCATATAGATAGCAGCCATGCAGGTTTATCCAGACACGTGAACACAGCCTTCCCTCATACAGACAAGCTGCCATGCAGGTTTATCCATACATGTGCACACAGCCTTCCCTCATACAGATAGCAGCCATGCAGGTTTATCCAGACACGTGCACACAGCCTTCCAGCATACAGATAGCAGCCATGCAGGTTTATCCAGACACGTGCACACAGCCTTCCCGCATACAGATAGCAGCCATGCAGGTTTATCCAGACACGTGCACACAGCCTTCCCGCATACAGATAGCAGCCATGCAGGTTTATCCAGACACGTGCACACAGCCTTCCCTCATACAGATAGCAGCCATGCAGGTTTATCCAGACACGTGAACACAGCCTTCCCTCATACAGACAAGCTGCCATGCAGGTTTATCCATACATGTGCACACAGCCTTCCCTCATACAGATAGCAGCCATGCAGGTTTATCCAGACACGTGCACACAGCCTTCCCGCATACAGATAGCAGCCATGCAGGTTTATCCATACATGTGCACTCAGCCTTCCCTCATACAGATAGCAGCCATGCAGGTTTATCCAGACACGTGCACACAGCCTTCCCGCATACAGATAGCAGCCATGCAGGTTTATCCATACATGTGCACACAGCCTTCCCTCATACAGATAGCAGCCATGCAGGTTTATCCAGACACGTGCACACAGCCTTCCCTCATACAGATAGCAGCCATGCAGGTTTATCCATACATGTGCACACAGCCTTCCCGCATACAGATAGCAGCCATGCAGGTTTATCCATACATGTGCACACAGCCTTCCCTCATGCAGATAGCAGAGATGCAGGTTTATCCAGACACGTGCACACAGCCTCCCCTCATACAGACAAGCAGCCATGCAGGTTTATCCAGACACGTGCACACAGCCTTCCCGCATACAGATAGCAGCCATGCAGGTTTATCCAAACACATGTGCACACAGCCTTCCCTCATACTGATATCAGCCATGCAGGTTTATCCAGACATGTGAACACAGCCTTCCCTCATACAGACAAGCAGCCATGCAGGTTTATCCATACACGTGCACACAGCCTTCCCTCATACAGATAGCAGCCATGCAGGTTTATCCATACATGTGCACACAGCCTTCCATCATACAGATAGCAGCCATGCAGGTTTATCCAGACACGTGCACACAGCCTTCCCGCATACAGATAGCAGCCATGCAGGTTTATCCAAACACGTGCACACAGCCTTCCCTCATACAGATAGCAGCCATGCAGGTTTATCCATACATGTGCACACAGCCTTCCCTCATACAGATAGCAGCCATGCAGGTTTATCCAGACACGTGCACACAGCCTTCCCTCATACAGATAGCAGCCATGCAGGTTTATCCAAACACGTGCACACAGCCTCCCCTCATACAGATAGCAGCCATGCAGGTTTATCCAGACACGAGTACACAGCCTTCCCGCATACAGATAGCAGCCATGCAGTTTATCCAAACACGAGCACACAGCCTTCCCTCATACAGATAGCAGCCATGCAGGTTTATCCAAACACGTGCACACAGCCTCCGCTCATACAGATAGCAGCCATGCAGGTTTATCCATACACGTGCACACAGCCTTCCCTCATACAGACAAGCAGCCATGCAGGTTTATCCTTACATGTGCACACAGCCTTCCCTCATACAGATAGCAGCCATGCAGGTTTATCCAAACACATGCACACAGCCTTCCCTCATACAGATAGCAGCCATGCAGTTCATCCAGACATGTGCACACAGCCTTCCCTCATACAGATAGCAGCCATGCAGGTTTATCCAGACACGTGAACACAGCCTTCCCTCATACAGATACTGTCTAAACTTCCCCCAGACAGTGAAGAAGTGAAGCATGCCAGACCTGGAGACCAGACCAGAGCAGAGAAGACAGCAGAGACCAGGGGAGTCGCGCCGGCGGAGCAGGTAATGTATTGCGGGGGGGGGGGGGGAAGGGAAGCGGCGGCACCACCACCACCACAGATTGTGAATGGTTTCAGGCTAAAATCGATTCACAATCTGTTTGCAGTAAAGGCAGCCATACGATCCCTCTCTGATCAGATTCGATCAGAGAGGGATCTATCTGTTGGTCGAATCTTATGGCAAATCGACCAGCATATGGCTACCTTTAGAGTTCTGATCTTCTAGTGGAGATAGGACAGTGGAAGGCTCCAGGAAGCGGCAGGGGGAAGGAGCACTTACAACGCAACTGAACTGATAATAAACTGATGGACAATTTTATCTATACTCCTCCTATTTCCTTAGAATCCCATAGTCATGTTGAAAGTTTAAACTAACATCACAGCTGAATTACAGCAGTTTTTCAAATGTTTTATGCCGGGAATACAAGGGCCGATTCTGGCACTCGATTCTGCGCCCGATCATTTTGCCCCCTTGATTTTCTTATCTTCCGCTCGTTTTTCTTCTCTTTTTTTAATTAACATCAATGGTAAATCGAGCGACAAAGCGATCGAACCATGATCGGACATGTCGCAAATTATCTATCTAACCATCTATATGGCTCAGAATCGAGCCATGTATTCCCAGCATTACAGATTCAGTCTTTAACTACTGACTATTCATAAACTTCACTTATACAAGTGTTTCTAGTCCTGCAAAATGAGTTATCAGCAAGAGTTAGGCTTTCTCACACTAGAAGACGAGAGAAAAACATATATCCTACTGGGAGAAGAGGAATCCTCAGTGACAATCGCTGCACACTATGTCACAGCATGCCACAGACTGAGAGGAGCATAACGGAACTGTAAACCTAAAAAATGTCCACAGACTGCTTAGCCATTGTCCCCCTACCACCCCCCCCCCCCCCCCCATGTCCCCTTTTCCCCCTTGCTTTGGCAATACCTGTAATGAATCTTGGTCATGCCAATAAAGCTATATTTGATTTGATTTGATTTAGGCTAGGTCCACAGTGGGCATTGTGTTCCCTGTAACAGCGGACACAACACAGTGGAGCTGCCATACCTTAACTGTGCGTTACGTCCCATTTAGCAAAGCATACAGTCAATGAAAAGCATGCTTCATGGTCACCTAACGTGTTCGTCTTGCGGTAATATTATGCACTGCATGCATTGGGCTTAATTCTTACAGCAGAGAAGTAATTATGACGGTTTGTGAATTGGCAAAAATCAATTAACACTTTGCACTCTCACATGCAAATGTTCAAACAAATGCATTCACAGATTTACTCATCCAGGCACAACTGTTATCCCTACAGCTAAATTAAAAGCCAGGGTTTTAGTTCATAGAAGAATGCATTCTTATGCTTAGTCACCTATACTGCGTAGAAGTACCCAGGTAAACATAGGTGTCCTAACTCTGGCCCTGTAACATGCATAGTGCAGACATGCAAACACATTCATTGCATCAAACCTATCAATGGATTAGGAGCACACATCCTAACTTCCTCTCCTGGGAAAGACAGTGCATCTTACCAATCGCACAAGGGAGCTAACGTTATGTGTCCATGTGCACCATTCTTCTGTGAACTAAAACCCTGGCTTTTAATTTAGCTGTAGGGATAACAGTTGTGCCTGGATAAGTAAATCTGTGAATGCATTTGTTTGAACATTTGCATGTGAGAGTGCGAAGGGTTAATTGATTTTTGCTGTTTCTAGCCACACCCCCTTCAGCACCTCCCTTTCCCTAATAATTTATTTAATGTCCTAACTAGAGGCGATGTGCCTGGATATATGTAGGTTTGTGAATTGGGACATTTAAGCTGGCATTTTTTTATTTTTTTTATTCCCATTTAAATTTAGTAGGAGTCTGAGTGGGTTCATTTTTTGCCAACTCCGACTCCAGGTAGGCAAAATTTCCTCTGAATCCTCGACTATGACTCCGCAGCCCTGCAAACAATAAAGACCAGACAAAAATCTTCACAATTCTCCTGTCTTTATTGCCTTCTGTGCCTTGCCGCTCTGAAACCCATCAGCAGGGCAGGAAATGACATCAAACGTCCCTCAAGCATAAAAGTGGGCTATGATAATAGGTGGCCACCAGATTCAACCATCGGTGTGAGCCCTCTCAGATCAAATCGGATCAAAGGGAGGTTGAATCCTTCCACACACTGTACACACACTGTACACAGATTTTCAATAGATTTCAGCATGAAAACCTTTGGAGCTGCGCAGTGCCTGCTCGGTCTTCCCAGATTATGTGTCCCCTCCCCCCAGGCTGTGTAGAGTGTTGGCAGCGGAGTTTACACTCACCTGCAGGGATAGACATTCGAGTAAGTAACTACTCAAATTCAAAATTAAAATGAGTCTTGAATGCCTCAGGTGTGACCACCCAGAAGTCCGTCGGCTTCTATGCGTCTCAATCCACTCGCACATGGGACGCGTTGCACGACTTGGTACTGCACTTCCTCCTTCCGGCTTGAAGGAAGAAGTGTGGTAGCGAGTCATGGAACACGTTCCATAGGTCGCGTGCAAGTGGATTGAGACGCATAGAAGCCGACGGACTTCTGGGTAAGTAACCCCCCCGCCTCCCGTGGTCACACCTGAGGCATTCAAGACTCATTTTAACAACTTTAAGACCGCAATGATTGAAATCTACGCTCTGTTTTGGTGGCTACCTGTCTGGCAGGGCATAGATTTCAATCAACCAACGCTGCGTGTTCTCGCCGCTTTCTTCGCTCCCGTTGATCTCGTCGATGTTTCCCCACCACCGCTCTCTTTTTTTGCCGTCTCTATAATGGCAAAGCCCTGTGAGCAAGTCAGGAGCCAATTTCATTGGCTCCTGACCATGTCTATCAACGTAAGTCGCTCCCATTGGCTTACATTGGTAGGCAGGGTCACGTGCCAATGAAAGCGGCTCCTGACCAGCTCACAGGAACTCTGCCGTTATAGAGATGGCAGAGTGGGTGGCCCAGGTTCCCGATGTGCGGCGGTGATGGCAATTGCGGCGGCTATGTGCAGCAATTCGACGTTATTCGGCGGTGTTCCACCGTTTCTGGCACCAGCGGTCTCTGGTCCTTAAGGGGGCAGAGACCGCTGGTACTTAAGTGGTTAATTTCAAATCAAATTCAAGTAGTTGCTTACTTGAAAGCCCATCCCTGCTCACCTGTCTGCAGCCACATGTCTTCTCTCCATTGCTGCTGGGGGGCTCCTCTCAATGTGTCAACTTTCCATCGCCTGTGTCCCATGACAAACACTAGAGGCCAAACAGTAGAGGCACAGTGGCATGTACATTACGTGACCAGGCACACACTGGGCCTCTAGTGTTTGGCCTCTAGTATTTGCCACAGGACACAGGCAATGGAGAGAAAAGACAGGGAAAAGAGCCCTGGGTGAGGGGCATTGAGAAGACACACAACGGCAGTCAGGAGAGAGTAAGCTCTGCAGATAACACTTTGAATGTTGGTCGTCTCAAAATAAAAACGCCACTCCCGACCGGGCAATATCTTTCATCTGGTGCAATCAACCGATTGTACTGATTTCAATCAAAAATAAATCGATTAGGCATTGTTTTCGGCATCGATTTCTTGCAAACGCGATCAGGGAGATCAAATCTGCCGTTATAGATGGGGAAAATCGCTAATTGTATGGCCACCTTAACATGGGCAGCAATGAGAACCTAACTGGTGCCAAACCTCCTCCCAGACTATCAGCACAAAAAAAGGTAAATAATCACTAAGTGGTGCTGATGAAATGCCAAAACTTACAGCAAGCATCCCTAAGATGTTCCTTATTGCTTCAGAGTTTCCAAGTGGCTCCTGGCATGAGAAAGGCTGGAAAGCACGGCTCTCCAGCAAGTTGTGTTTGCATTCTTGTTCACATTTATTTACACAGGTTTATACAGAAAAGCCACAAACGCAGTAAAAAGCAGAAACAGATGCTACACGGGTTACGTACCACATCGTAGCCTGTGGGCGCCCGATTCCTCGATGCTACAACGCCGACACCGGTGATGGGATCCATAGACAGATCAGTGAGAGCATCGGAGAGGTCTCGCACTTCAGGCATTATTGGAGGATCCTGCAGAGGGAAAAGGATTATTTGTAACAGAGCTCTTGTTGCACAATCCACTCAAGCCTTCTTATAATGGAATTCCAGCACAGAGCATATAAACAAATGACATTCCTAGCAGCCCAAGTACAGCTCATTGCCTCATAAGAGGACAACATAAACATACCACCACCACCAAGGTTTTAGGACTGGCTTCTAATAGTGTTATGTGCTATAGTGTAGCCTAGGCAGAAGGCATGCTGAAGGTTCAGAATAAGCTATACTAAATGCTTCAAAAGAAAACTATAATTGCCACAAGCAAAAAAAATCCCCCTAACAGAAATGTCCACTGACCCAGGGAGGGAAGGACAGAAAGCCAAAGTCAGCAGCTGCTGTTAAATGAGCCGGCTAATTATTCAAAAACTAGAAGTTGTCTGGATTGCCTAAATGTAATACTACCGTTGTCAGTGGATATTTGCATGTTACTGTCATTTTGCTCACCATTAGGTAAAGCAATCCTGAAGCATCACAAAATACGAAAGTTAGATACTTACCTCATTAGTGAGAAGCTTGTGAAAAGTCCAAAGGCTTCCCAGAATCCTTTCCATGCCACCAATCCAGCGCGGAGTCCCTCTTTATCTTCTGTCTAGGAACATGGCCACAAGCCAGCTCACATGCACTGGGCATGTGCTAGTACTTTCCACACATGCTCAGTAGAATGAAGCCACTCCTGCAGAGCTTTTTTCCTTCACAGAGTGCTTCATTCTACTGGGAATGCGCGAACCGTGCTAACACATGCTCAGTGTGGATGTGCTCATTCACGGCCGCGCTGTCAGACAGAAAAAGCATATTTGATGAACTGAGTCAAATATGTTTAGAGAGACCCTGTGCAGGATTAGTGGGCTGGAGAAGGACCCGGGAAGCCTCTGGACTAACAGCTTTTACATTTTTTGCTACTTTAGAATTTACCGGTAACACTAGGAAAAATAAAAAATGGCGTAGTGAAAAACATTCATAAAAACGTCCTCAGACCCATAGAGGTCTCCGTTCTCTGTGGTACACATACAGATCTAACGCACTAGATTTTCTGACTAGCAAAGAGGATCAATATACAAAGTTAGTTTATGGCAAAACCGGTCGGGCGTAGCTAGAGCAGAGGACAGCAATGTGCCCAGCGGACAGCTGTGGTAGTACGACTGCAGACTAAAGCCAATATGGACATACAGCAAGATGTATTTTTTAATAATTAGGAATAAAAAAAAGTTTTAAAAAGATACTTTCGGAGCTTCTTTATTATTGCATGTTTAGTGTTGCTGGTATATACAGTATAAATTGGGAGCCTGAAACTACTTACACCAGTTGATTGGGGTTATTGCTAGGTACACACCATACAATTTTCTGGCAGATTTACCTGCCAGATCGATGATTTAAAAAATGTCCCATCTGAATTTTTTTTAGATTTTTTTTTTTATCAATTTCATAGAACTGAACGAAAATGGATTGAAAAAAACGATTACAAATGATTGGAAAGTCGATTGAAATTCAGATCGGACATGTTGGAAATAATTGATCTGGTAGGTAAATCTGCCAGAAAATTGTATGGTGTGTACCTAGCATAAGGGATAACTGATACTATTGTTCTGTATGATCATCAGTGGATGTCAGACTTTTCATGGAACTGGATGTTTTTGACATAGACTGGTTTTCAGTGACTAACACCTTCTAATAGGCTGCTTATTTCTGGATTTGAATTTGTGCACTGATCTTTCATTCATTGCTTGTACTTGGGTAAAAATTACTTGTTTAAAAAAAGAAAAGGAGAAAAAAAAACCTTCATGAAATCTGCATTTCAGATCTGCATAAGTAATCCATTTTTTAAAAGCAATAAAGGGAAGGTTCAAGCAAAAAAAAAAAAATGAGTTTCACTTACCTGGGGCTTCTACCAGCCCCATGCAGCCATCCTGTGCCCTCCTAGTCACTTACTGCTGCTCCAGTCCCCCGCTGGCAGCTTTCTGACCTCGGAGGTCAGGGCCGAATTGCGTACATTTTTACACATTCCCGCTAGTGCAGGAACATTAACGCATACATTTTTACGCGTTAGTGGTGCAACGCGTACATTTTTGTTCCTGCACTAGCTGGAATGCGTAAAAATGTATGCAATGTGGCCCTGACCTCCGAGGTCAGAAAGCTGCCAGCGGGGGACTGGAGCAGCAGTGAGTGACTACAAAGGCACAGGATGGCTACATGGGGCTGGTAGAAGCCCCAAGTAAGTAAAACTCATTTTTTTTTTTTTGCTTGGACCTTCCCTTTAAAGTGAAAATCACTCCGCAATTTATTGTTAATGAAAAATATCTTTCCATTTCAGGGGAAGAAAAGGGGGGAAACTGAGAGCCCAATATCCTGTAGTAAGTTAAACCAAGATAAGGACAAAGTCAATAGAGGATTAAACTCACAAACCAGGGTCACCGCAAAGGCAACCACTATAATGGGGGTGGGAAGAGTAGACCTGACCCCACTCAGGTTAAAGGGAAACTGAAGTGAGAGGTTTATGGACCCGGTTCAGGTTTATTTTCTTTTAAGCAACACCGGTTCCCTGGTTGTCCTGCTGATCCTCGTCCCCTAATACTTTCAGCTATAGACCCTGAACATGCATGCAGCAGATCAAGTGTTTCTGACATTGTCAGATCTGACAAGATTTGCTGCATGCTTGTTTCTGGTATTATTTAAAAGGAAAGAAATATGGCAGCCTCCATATAAGTCTCCCTACAGGTTCCATTTAAGACGACACTTTCTGTAGATAGGAAAGTTAGGGTAACACCCCTCCACCAAGGGAGGACTAGACTATGAACTGAAGAGTTTAACAGAGGCACTTCAGTAGTATAAAGCTGGCCATACACTGGCCCGATTTACCGCCGTTTCGACAGCAGATTCGATCACTGGGATCGAATCTGCTGCCAATCGTTCACGCTACACGCCGAATTTCGATCCATTCCGTCCGATCCCGTCGATCACGCCATGCGGAAAATAACCGTCGATCGCCCGCGGGTAAGGAGCGCATCGCTAGCGGCGTTCGAGTGCCCGACGACCGACGCAATTGAGCCGCATACATTACTTGCTCCGCCGGCGCGACTCCCGGGTCTCCGCTCTTCTTCTCCGTCTCCGCTCTGGTCTCCGGCATGCTTCCCTTCTTCCTGTCCCGGCAGGAAGTTTAAACAGTAGAGGGCGCTCTACTGTTTAAACTTCCCCCAGACAGGAAGAAGTGAAACATGCCGGAGACCAGACCAGACCAGAGCGGAGAAGAAGAGCGGAGACCCGGGAGTCGCGCCGGCGGAGCAGGTAATGTATACGGGATGGGGGGAAGCGGCGGCAGCACCACCACCACCACAGATTGTGAACGGTTTCAGGCTGAAATCGGTTCACAATCTGTTTGCTGTAAAGGTAGCCATACGATCCCTCTCTGATCAGATTCGATCAGATAGGGATCTGTCTGTTGGTCGAATCTGATGGCAAATCGACCAGTGTATGGCTACCTTTAAAGTGATTAAAAACTGTTTAAAAAGAGGAGGTAGAGGTGGACTTACCTCCTCCAAGCAGACACCAAAAATCGTTGGTTTTAAACATACAACATTTTATTCATAACACTCCACATTTGCAACACGTTTCGCAGGTATGATCCTGCTTCATCAGACAATATAATGGAACAGTAACAGAGTGTTATGAAAAAAATGTTGTAGGTTTAAAGCCAACGATTTTTGTTGTCTGCTTAGAGGAGGTAAGTCCACCTCTACCTCCTCTTTTTAAACGGTTTTTAATCGCTTTTATACTACTGTGGCACCTCTGTTAAACTCTTCAGTTCTTTCCATTTCAGGCTCGCAGCAAATACTTCCATGAAGCTCAGACAGCAATCTTTCAGCCATAAAATCAGCGCTCCATTGCTGAACCCTTACCAGGGTACCTGAACATGTGACAGAAGATAAACATGTGCACATACTGTATAGTACTACTCAACTTGCCCGTGCTCACTTTTTTTTTATTCCAATAGTTAATAAACCTGTGTATTATTGCCACAGAAGTCAGACTAAGGCCACATACACACATCAGACCATAGTCTTTTGAAAATGAAAAATCACAGACCAATTTTACCCCCTTCCATGTAGTATGAGAGCCATCCCTTCACAGTCTTTTCTATGGAGCTGAACTCCCCATCAGAAAAAAATCTTTGCAAGATGCTGCACACACAGATGCTGTACAGGCACAAAAGATCAGTATCTGCAAAAGATCTGTTCCTGCCAAAGATCCGTTCCTGCAAAATGCATTCATAGTCTATGATATCTGCAGATCCTCATACACACCTTGTTTAACAGACACTCATCTGCAGATCAAATCCACCAGGATGGATTTTCAGATCTGCAGATGATTGTCTGATCTGCAGATGAATGTCAGTTAAACAAGGTGTGTATGATGATCTGCAGATCTCAGACTATGAATGCAATTTGCAGGAACGGATCTTTGGCAGGAACAGATCTTTTGCAGATACTGATCTTTCGTGTCTGTACAGCATCTGTGTGTGCAGCATCTTGCACAGATTTTTTTCTGATGGGGAGTTCAGCTCAATAGAATAGACTGTGTAGAGCATGCTCTCATACTACATGGAAGGGGGTAAAATTGGTCTGTGATCTTTCATTTTCAAAAGACTATGGTCTGATGTGTGTATGAGCCTTTAGTAGAAGCTCTTCTGAAATCTAATTTATGGCCATAAAACTTCTGTGTAGAGGTTCAAAAACTCCAACATTACATCATTTCACAGTATGGGAGATGGAAAAAAAAATTAACAGATTTTAAGTCACACTTTCTCAGGTGTGTGATTCAGACACTACTGATGCTAGAATGATCAGCTGGACTGCCAGGAAACTGGTATGGATTACAAATAAATATGGCAGCCTCCATGTACCTCTCTCTTCAGTCCCTCCCTCCTTCCTGCATGAGTAATGACAAGAACTAGAAACACAGCAACTCCTCCAACAAACCAGGTGTAGTCGGCCAACTCAGAACCCATCTGACATTTTTAGCTGTTAGAAGCCAGGTGGAATTACTATAAATCTGAGCTTACAGGATTTCCGTTTATTCAACAGTGAAATTTCAAGCAGACATTTAAATATAATTTGAAATACAAACATGTAAACTATATTACTAGCTGAAAGATTTGCGGTTTTGTTTCTGGCAGTCCTGCGATCCAGATACTCCTGCCAAACAATATCAATCAGGTGGACAAACTCCTTCCTGTACATTGCAGTTACACAGCACAGCTTGGTCACATACATTCCTGCTTTTTTGACTGGACGCTAAAGTAGCATTGGCACTGGATGAGGCCATCCATATGCTCTGTTCTCTTACCAATCACTCAATGATAGCACAGTAGAATAGGCTAGTGCACATGAGTGTGTAGCCCTCTCTCCCCAGTCTATCCTGCAATGCATGGTGATTTCATGGTATAGGACCCATAGGTGTGATGAAATCATTTCCCATTAAAATGCCCACTATCTAAAGGTGCATGTACACCTCTAAAGGTACCCATACCTCAGAAGATTATGGGCAGATTCAACAAAGAGACAAATGTATCTCTAATCGAAACTGATTAGAGATAAAATTGTCTCTTTGTTGAAGCTGCCCATATACTGCAGGTTGATTCCCGTCCAATTTTAGCCTGAAATCTTCAGGGAATAGGGTGGGCCCACCGTGTCTGCCCCGCCACTGTAATGTATAAATGTGCCCCCCCCCCGGTGTGTGCATTATACAGTACCTGTCCTGTGTCAGCCTCCACGTGGTGTTTATAACCTCCGGGCGGCTCTCCGTAAACGCCACTGGCTCATAGCATCTGATGTCAGACGGTATGCGCCGACGTTAGACGCTATGTGCCAGTGGCGTGACACAGGACAGGTAATGTCAGGTAATGTATAAATGCACACACAGGGCAAAAGGCACATTTATACATTATGGCAGCGGCGGCGGGGGTTTCGATGTTTGTTCCCGATCAACCAACTTCAGCTCGACATCTTGCACCAGGCGAGATTGACTAACGCAACCAATTTCGGCCCAAAATTGGTCACAACGCATGTTAGTTTTGAAGTTGGACGTTATATTGAAATGCGTTGTATCTCTTGGTGCGCCGTTTTCATCGCATACTGATAGAACGAAAACGGCGCATGCGTCACATTTTTAAAAAAAAAATCTAAAACATCACTGAGCATGTCCAAACAGTCCAGCATAGCTAAAAACGCATATAACGCACAACATGCAGCACTTTATAAATATTGCTACACGTTACACACAATGCAACGTGAGCACTGTGAATGTCGCACAGACTTTGTATTGCTGTGCGTTAGTCTACGTTATTCCTTTTTATAACGTGCGACTTTAACCTCCCTGGCGGTTTGTTAAAATCCTTTTTTTTTTATTTATTTTTTTTTTCATGTAGCGAGACAATGTCTCGCTACATGATAGCCGCTGCTGAGCGGCATCCCCCCAGCCCCTCCAATCGCCTTCGGCGAACGGAGATCAAGAGATCCATGGCGACAGGGCGGGATGACGTCACCGACGTCGTGACGTCAAAGGGGAATCCGATCCACCCCACAGCGCTGCCTAGCACTGATTGGCCAGGCAGCGCACGGGGTCTGGGGGGGGTGGGCGGCTGCGGCGACGGGTATAGCGGCGGATCGGCGGGTAGCGGCGGCGATCGGAGGTTACACGCAGCTAGCAAAGTGCTAGCTGCGTGTAACAAAAAAAAATTATGCAAATCGGCCCAGCGGGGCCTGAGCGGTGCCTCCCGGCGGCATAGCCCGAGCTCAGCTTACCGCCAGGGAGGTTAATGTCGCACTGTGAAAGCAGCCTAAAGGCCAACAGATTTTGAATACTATGAACAGATTGAGTAGGTAAGCTCTCATTATTATATTTCCTTTCTTTTCACACTATTTTTTATTCCAACCGTGTTTTGTTTTTTGTTTTTTATCCCCTCTCTCTCTCTTTGACTCATTTTTTTTCTCTCTTTTTACTCTAAATCTTCACTGCAAATCATGATGTGACTTATAAGCCCAGCTCAAAGAGCTTGCTGCTGAAGCTTATTTCCCTTGCCTGGCCGATATAGATATGGAGGTGGTGAAAGTTGGATTGGCCGATACACACCCAACGTTTATTTGGCCGATGACTGGCCAATTTTACCACTTCCAATGTTCTCCCCAGAATTTTTTTTCCAGCCGAGTAGCATGAAAATGTAGCCGGGTGGAGCAATATGAGAGAATGCAGGACCAGTGCTTATGTGTGCAACTCTGCTTACACAATAGGAGGAGGTGAGTCAATGACAGCCGGGTGCTCACCATAGCTAGCCGGGTGACGCACCTGGCTAAAAGAGCCTGGGGAAAACACTGACTTCCATGTAGTATGAGAGCTTACCTACAGTTTGTTGATAGTAATCAAAATTGGTTGGCCCTCATACTACATGGTGGTGGTAAAATTGGACAGTGATTCACAAATCAAAATCGGATGTGTGTATTGTAGGCAAACAGGCTTGTTCATGGCTGCTTCACCACGTTCAGAAAGGGGCCGGACATGAATTGATGGTACCAGCACTAAACCATTCACTCCATTTCCTCCACAAAAATAATTGTACAAATTTCCAATGAGCCAGTATTTAAAAAGAAGCCCACTAACCATCTCAAGTAATTGTTATTCCTCTCTACATATCTGTTCTATGGCCAGATAAGCACCAAATCACTTCCTAAAATAAGCCATGTAAGGTGACATAACCTTCTCCCCACTGTGTCCACCAGCGTTATACCATGTAAGGTGACATAACCTTCTCCCCACTGTGTCCACCAGCTTTATACCATGTCAGGTGACATAACCTTCTCCCCACTGTGTCCACCAGCGTTATACCATGTAATGAGACATAAACTTCTCCCCACTGTGTCCACCAGCTTTATACCATGTCAGGTGACATAACCTTCTCCCCACTGTGTCCACCAGCTTTATACCATGTAAGGTGACATAACCTTCTCCCCACTGTGTCCACCAGCGTTATACCATGTAAGGTGACATAACCTTCTCCCCACTGTGTCCACCAGCTTTATACCATGTCAGGTGACATAACCTTCTCCCCACTGTGTCCACCAGCGTTATACCATGTAATGAGACATAAACTTCTCCCCACTGTGTCCACCAGCTTTATACCATGTCAGGTGACATAACCTTCTCCCCACTGTGTCCACCAGCTTTATACCATGGAAGGTGACATAACCTTCTCCCCACTGTGTCCACCAGCTTTATACCATGTCAGGTGACATAACCTTCTCCCCACTGTGTCCACCAGCTTTATACCATGGAAGGTGACATAACCTTCTCCCCACTGTGTCCACCAGCGTTATACCATGTAAGGAGGCATAACCTTCTCCCCACGGTGTCCACCAGCTTTATACCATGTAAGGTGACATAACCTTCTCCCCACTGTGTCCACCAGCTTTATACCATGGAAGGTGACATAACCTTCTCCCCACTGTGTCCACCAGTGTTATACCATGTATGGAGACATAAACTTCTCCCCACTATGTCCACCAGTGTTATACCATGTAAGGTGACAAACTCCTCCCCACTGTGTCCACCAGTGTTATACTAAGTAAGGTGACATAACCTTCTCCCCACTATGTCCACCAGCGTTATACCATGTAAGGTGACATAACCTTCTCCCCACTGTGTCCACCAGCGTTATGACAATTTCAAATGGAGAGATCAAACAATTAGGAAAACATACAGTGGGTTGCAAAAGTATTCGGCCCCTTTAAAGTTTTCCACATTTTGTCACATTACTGCCACAAACATGCATCAATTTTATTGGAATTCCACGTGAAAGACCAATACAAAGTGGTGTACATGTGAAAAGTGGATCAAAAATCATACATCATTCCAAACATTTTTTACAAATAAATTACTGCAAAGTGGGGTGTGCGTAATTATTTGGCCCCCTGAGTCAATACTTTGTAGAAGCACCTTTTGCTGCAATTACAGCTGCCAGTCTTTTAGGGTATGTCTCTACCAGCTTTGCATATCTACAGACTGAAATCCTTGCCCATTCTTCTTTGCAAAACAGCTCCAGCTCAGTCAGATTAGATGGAGCTGTTTGTGAACAGCAATTTTCAGATCTTGCCACAGATTCTCAATTGGATTTAGATCTGGACTTTGACTGGGCCATTCTAACACATAGATATGTTTTGTTTTAAACCATTCCATTGTTGCCCTGGCTTTATGTTTAGGGTAATTGTCCTGCTGGAAGGTGAACCTCTGCCCCAGTCCCGAGTCTTTTGCAGTCTCCAAGAGGTTTTCTTCCAAGTTTGCCCTGTATTTGGCTCCATCCATCTTCCCATCAACTCTGACCAGCTTCCCTGTCCCTGCTGAAAAGATGCACTAGCCGAGCATGATGCTGCCACCACCATATTTGACAGTGGGGATGGTGTGTTCAGAGTGATGTGCAGTGTTAGTTTTCTGCCACACATAGCATTTTGCATTTTGGCCAAAAAGTTCCATTTTGCTCTCATCTGACCAGAGCACCTTCTTCCACAAGTTTGCTGTGTCCCCCACATGACTTATGGCAAACTGCAAACGGGACTTCTTAAGCTTTCTGTTAACAATGCCTTTCTTCTTGCCACTCTTCCATAAAGGCCAACTTTGTACAGTGCATGACTAATAGTTGTCCTATGGACAGAGTCTCCCACTTGAGCTGTAAATCTCTGCAGCTCGCCCAGAGTCACCATGGGCCTCTTGACTGCATTTCTGATCAGCGCTCTCCTTGTTCGGCCTGTGAGTTTAGGTGGATGGCCTTGTCTTGGTAGGTTTACAGTTGTGCCATACTCCTTGCGTTTCTGAATGATCGCTTGAACAGTGCTCCGTTGGATGTTCAAGGCTTTGGAAATCTTTTTGTATCCTAAGCCTGCTTTAAATTTCTCAATAACTTGATCCCTGACCTGTCTGGTGTGTTCTTTGGACTTCACGGTGTTGTTGCTCCAATATTCTCTTAGACAACCTCTGAGGCCCTCACAGAGCAGCTGTATTTGTACTGACATTAGATTACACACAGGTGCACTCTATTTAGTCATTAGCACTCATCAGGCAATGTCTATAGGCAACTGACTGCACTCAGATCAAAGGGGGCTGAATAATTATGCACACACCACTTTGCAGTTATTTATTTGTAAAAAATGTTTGGAATCATGTATGATTTTCGGTCCATTTCTCACGTGTACACCACTTTGTGTTGGTCTTTCATGTGGAATTCCAATAAAATTGATTCATGTTTGTGGCAGTAATATGACAAAACGTGAAAAACTTCAAGGGGGGGCGAATACTTTTGCAACCCACTGTATTCAGAAGCTCTACTCCACCTTAAAGCAGAACTGTAAATTGGTATAAAACAAAGTATTTCACTTAGCTAGGGCTTCTGCCAGCCCCGTGCAGCCTTCCTATCCCGCGCCGGTCCTCCACAATCCTCCGTTCTCCCGCACCAGCTACTTTTCGTTACCATCGCGCCCCAAGCCACGCATCTTTTTTCCGTGTTCCAGGCGGCAATAGCGTCCTGTGCTATTTGCGCATTACAGTATAGCAGCATGGAACGCAGAAAAAGAGGCGTGTGGCTTGGGGAGCGCAGGCGCAGTTGCCGTCGACTTACAGTGGGATGCGAAAGTTTGGGCAACCTTTTTAATCTTTATGATTTTCCTGTATAAATCGTTGGTTGTTACGATAAATAGGTCAGTTAAATATATCATATAAGAGACACACACAGTGATATCTGAGAAGTGGAATGAAATTTATTGGGTTTACAGAAAGTGCTCAATAATTGTTTAAATAAAATTAGGTAGGTGCATACATTTGAGCACTATTGCCAATTTATTTATTACAAAACCTTTAGAACTAGTTATTGGAACTCAAATTGGCTTGGTAAGCTCAGTGACCCCTGACCTAAGAAAGAGTAAGGGGGTCAATTGTAAGTTTCCCTCCTCTTTCCATTTTCTCTAAGGAGTAGCAACATGGGGGTCTCAAAACAACTCTCAAATGACCTGAAGACAAATATTGTTCACTGTCATGGTTTAGGGGAAGGATAGAGAAAGCTGTCTCAGAGATTTCAGCTGTCTGTTTCCACAGTTAGTAACATATTGAGGAAATGGAAGACCACAGGCTCAGTTCAAGTTAAGACTCGAAGTGGCAGACCAAAAAAAATATCGGATGAACAAACGATGAATGGTGAGAACAGTCAGAGTCAACCCACAGACCAACACTAAAGACCTACATCATCATCTTGCTGTAGATGGAGTCACTGTGCATCGTTCAACTATTCGGAGCACTTTACAGGAGATCCTGTATGCGAGAGTAACGCAGAGGAAGCCTTTTCTCCGGCCACAGTAGAGACAGAGACACTTGAGGTATGCTAAAGCACATTTGGACAAACCAGCTTCATTTTGGAATAAGGTGCTGTGGACTTATGAAACTAAAATTGAGTTATTTGGGCATAACAAGGGGCGTTATGCATGGAGGTTAGAACAACACATCATTCCAAGAAAAACACCTGCTACCTACAGTAAAATATGGTGGTGGTTCCATCATGCTGTGGGGCTGTGTGGCCAGTGCAGGGACTGGGAATCTTGGTAAAGTTGAGGGATGCATGAATTCCACTCCGTATCAGCAGATTCTGGAGACCAATGTCCAGGAATTAGTGACAAAGCTGAAGCTGCGCCGGGGCTGGATCTTTCAACAAGACAACAACCCTAAACATTGCTCAAAATCCACTAAGGCATTAATGCAGAGGAACAAGTACAGCGTTCTGGAATGGCCATCTTTGTCCCCAGACCTGAATATACTTGAAAATCTGTGGTGTGAGTTAAAGAGAGCTGTCCATACTCGGAAGCCATCAAACCTGAATGAACTACAGTAGAGATGTTTTGTAAAGAGGAATGGTCCAAAATTCCTTTAACCAGAAACTAGACTCTCACTGGAACCTACAGGAAGCGTTTAGAGGCTGTAATTTCTGCAAAAGGAGGCTCTACTTAATATTGATTTCATTTCCTTTTTGTGGTGCACCTGCCTAATTTTGTTTAAACAATTATTGCACACTTTCTGTAAATCCAATAAACTTAATTTCACTTCTCAAATATCACTGTGTGTGTCTCCTATACGATATATTTAACTGACATTTTTTTAAAACAAATTTTATTAGAATTTTAACCGAGTAACACCCCATTGGGTCAATCCACATCCACTAATGTACAGTTGTCCTTTACAAAATATTAATATAAGGTAATCATCTTAAAATAATCCGTACATATAACTGAATTGTACATTCTTTTATAGATTAACCCCCAATAAACCCACCCAAAGGCATCCCTCCCCCCTGTCATTCCCGACCAGTTAACCTTATCTTTTGTAACAAAGAGTTTCAAGAAATATCTAGTTTCCCCAGCGTGCCTAACAAGTGTTCCGTTAAATACCACTTAGTATATTTAAAATGTTCCATCAGGTTTTTGATATCCTGTTGAGAGTGCGTCATTAAAATGAATCATTTCCATTTCTTGAAGAAAGACTTAGTTTTTTTGTCTTTGTGGATCATTGCGTCCAGTTTGTCCAGCTGGAATAAATGTAAGAGTTCCTCTTTCACGTCCCAGGTTGAGGGGATACTTGAATATATCCATTTATTGAAGATTACTTTTCGCGCCGCGATTATGGTCAAATGAGCTAGTTTGCTCATACATTTTTGAGTAGATTGGTGATTGCCTTCTAATGAAGAGGGAGGTTCTTCATAATTAAATTATAATAGTGGTACTAGTTCCAGTTGGATTTTACACATTTGCTTAATATACTTTAGTACTTTTTTCCAAAAATCTACTATTACTGGGCAGCTCCACACACACAATGAAATATGTCTGTGTCAGGATAGGCACACTTAGGACATTTGAGAGTATAATGGGCCGGGGGGGTTCTGTATTTAATATTATTATTATTATTTTATTATTTATTGTATTTATAAAGCGCCAACATATTACACAGCACTGCACAATAGATAAAAGGGTTAACATACAAGGTAGGACATACAGGAAACTCACAACAAAACGATCATGCAAATGATTTGATAATACAGTGTCATAGGTCAAAATAGAGATTGTTCTAGTCCACAAAAGGGGTGATTGTCAGTAAGATTGCATAATCAAGCTGGAAACACTGAGGGAGAGGGCCCTGCCAGAGGCTTACAATCTAAAGGGTGGGGGTGGAGACAATAGGTGCATCTGTTAAGAGGATGTCTAACAGAACATATTATGGTGCTGGTGTAGGGGGGGTATGCGAGCATGAAAGGGTGAGTCTTGAGAGCTTATGTGAAGGTATTAAAGGTGGGGGCGAGTCTGGTGGCTGGAGGGAGCGAGTTCCAGAGAGCAGCTTATTGCGGGTGGACCTGGCATTCCAGAGGCCACAGGAAACGGAGTGAATGTCTAGGGGTAGAATGGATAGGAATAAGGTTATGCCGAGGGTGTGTGTGGGTAGAGTGTGTGGGGGGGGGGGAGGGAGGTGCATGGGGGTTGAGGGCCAAAAGGGAGTCTAAGGACAGAAGGGGAGAGGGTGTGGGGAAACAGAAGGGGGACAAGGTGTAGAAGGAGGTGGAGGTAGAGCATGTGGTGATGGGGGATAGCAAGATGGGGAGGGAGATAGCTGGGAAATGGTGGAGGGGTCAGGGAGTTAATAGGAGTGAAGGGGTACATTTTGCACTGAAGGGATAAGGTAGGATGGGGTGTGGAGAGTGGAAGCATAGACAGGTGGACAGCAGTTAGACCAAGATGAGATAAATGTCACCAATGATGTGGCTGAAGGGGTTCAGCAAAGTTGCATCAATAATCAATCTGGTAAGGAGCAGTCCATAGGAGATCAGTAGTGAAGTTGGCAGATCATCAATGATGGCAAAAAAAAATCCAGCTGTGTTTGATTGGTAGATGGGGTGTCTGGTTGATAATGACGTAACTTGTCTGGAGGTCGGCGATGGATCAGTTTGTGGGGAGTTCAACAAGTTTAATATTGAAGGCATATTTTGCCTTGTGTATAAATTTGAGGTGAGATTCCCTCCAGCTTTCCCCAATAACCAGTTTATGAACTACTTTGAAACCCTCTAGGATTTTCGTTGGGAGGTCATTGTTCTGTAATTGTTTAGACCAGCTGGCCAAATTATTCAATGCTTGTTTGGAAACGGACTGTTGTTGGATATCTGCCTGGATTGTGGACAAAGACATTTTGGGGACGTGAGGGGCCAGGAACTCGTCTAAACAGTTTAAGGTGGAGATTTTTTTAATATTGGGCCCTTTTGCTTTCTACAAAAGATCCCAACTGGCTATAATATAGGAAATGATGACGGGGGATGTTAAATTTAAATCTAATGCCCACAAAAGACAGTAAACTACCCGATTTTAGATCAAGCAATTGTCCTAGCCTGTGTATCCCCTTGTCTCTCCATTCAAAAAAGCCTCCATGAGCTAAGCTTGCTGGAAATTCAGGTAGCCCACATAGTGGCATGTATTTGGAAATCAGGTAAGGCATATGGAATAGTTGACATAACTCTCTCCAAGTCACTATTGTATCGTTAAAAGATCTTACTGCTTTTAATTTTTGGTGGGAGATGCTTATGCGATGTATGCAGTAGGCCAGCCAATGACCAGGGTTCAGCATATGAAGATTCAAAGGTATGGTTGGAGAAGATACTCGAGCCGTTTATCCAGCCTCGCACATGTCGAGTTATACAAGCCAGGTTATACCGCCTGATATTTGGTATGGCTAGGCCCCCCAAATTTTAGGGAGTTGTAGCTTGGAGAGAGCTATCCTTACCTTTCCGTTTTTCCATAAGAAGCGGGAAAATGCTTTGTTGAGATCTTTCACGTCAGAAAGTTTCAATAATACAGGGATCATTTGCAGGGGGTAAAATAGTAACTGACATTTTTAATAGTAACCACCAACGATTTAGACAGGAAAATCATGACGATTAACAAGGATGCCCAAACTTTCGCATCCCACTGTAGAAGTTGACCGTAACAATAGTAGCTGGCGGCGGGAGAATGGAGGATCGTGGACGACCGACGCGGGACAGGACGGCTGCACGGGGGTGGCAGAAGCCCCAGGTAAGTGAAATTTTGTTTTAAACTAATTTAATGTGTGTACACATGCCATATTTTTACAAACAATGGGCCAGTCAGACCCTCCCACGGGACAGTCGGACTGCCGACAGTAGCACATGAGTACAAGCTGTTGGCAGACTGATAAGACTGTTTTTGACCGATCCGCCTGCTGACAGCCTGTACTCACGTGCTACTGTCAGCAGAACGACCGCCCTGCGGGAGGTTCTGACGGACCCGTTGTTTGTAAAAAATACAGCGTTTGTACGCACCTTTACAGTTCCGCTTTAACAATATAATCTATCAACAGGATTGACTCCTCCCCATTCCTTTCACAGAGTAACTGAGCATGCAAAGCCAGGGAGATTAAATTCTATAATTGTTATAAAAAATAGATTTTCTTCTGAGGTCAAGATACTTTTGCGAAAGATACACAAGTCAACTTGTTGAGGCAAGCAATCAGTTGAATAGCAGTGATCACTTCTGTCCACTCGACTTTTATTAAGATATCCTCACAAATCTGGAAAACCACTGAACCACTAGCATTGTTCTATTTAAAGTAACTCTATGTGACAGTCAATCCCTTGCCACTCCTTCCCCTGCCCACTTGATAGAGAGTTTCCAAACTGTCCCGTATAAACCACAAGTTGATTGATGTTGGGCTAATATATCCCCACAAGATCTGATCTGGGTGATGGAATCATCAAGAAAAATCTATACGTTTGGCCAGCATTAGCAGCTGTTATATGGATGCTCAGCTGTTGCTGTTAATGTTATCCAATACAGTTGATAACTATGTCATATTCCAGACACTACTTTATGCAGCTCTAGTGTGCCCTAGCTGTCAGCATCTACATTGGATAACATTGGCAGCAACAGCTTAGCATCTCTGTAGCTCTGACATGAAGAAGCTACAGGGGATTCCAAGTAAACCAGCAAAGCTCGGACAACTTGTACGACTTTTCAAGACATAGCATATGCTACGTATGCCAATGGACCAATGGAAGATTTATATAAATGAACTACAGTACAGTACATCCGAACAATACCAGTTTCCTGGCAGCCCTGCTGATCTATTTGGCTGCAGTAATGTTTGAATCACACCAGAAACAAGCATACAGCTAATCTTGTCAGATCTGACAATAATGTCAGAAACATCTGATCTGCTGTATGCTTGTTCAGGGTCTGTGGCTAGAAGTATTCGAGGCAGAGGATCAGCAAGATAGCCAGGCAACGGGTATTGTTTAAAAGGAAATAAATATGGCAGCCTCCACATTCCTCTCACTACAGTTGTCCTTTAAAGGGAACTTAAACTGAAAAGGATGTGTTTTTTTTTCCTTTTAAAATAATACCAGTTGCCGAACTCTCCTGCTGAACCTGCGTCTCTAATACATTTAGCCACAGCACCTCAACAAGCATGCAGATCAGGAGCTCTGACTGAAGTCTGACTGGATGAGCTGCATGCTTGTTTCAGGTGTTTGGTTCAGCTACTACTGCAGCCAAAGAGATCAGCAGGATGCCAAGCAACTGGTATTGTTTTAAAAGGAAACATCCATATCCCTCTCAGTTAAAGTTTCCTTTAAACTCAGCCCCGGTAACCGATAAGGACTGCCTCAGTCAAGAATCTAGCCTGCACCTAGCGTATGAACAGAGGCGCCTAACGTCACCTAAGCTCTTGCTTGTCAGATCTTTGATGACCCCAGAGCTCACTGTTCTCCCCACTTTCCTTAAAGTGGACCTGAACTCAGAACTCCTCTCTGCTCTAAAAAATACACAACAGCACAATAACCTTTAAACAAAAAACATGTATGTGTCACAGCCGATACAAATCCTGAAATAAATCTGCACTGTTTCTACTTCCTGATTCATGGAAGCAGACATATTGTTTACAGCCTGTGCTTTTAAATGAGCTTATCTGCCATAAGCAGTCATGTGACACAGGGGAGAGATCAAATTACAACCAGTGATTAGACACAAATGAGGGGGAGTTACACAGGCTAAACTCTTTAACCTCCTTAGCGGTAACCCCGTGCTGGACACGGGGTAAGCCGCCGGAGAGTGCCGCTCAGGCCCTGCTGGGCCGATCTGCATCATTTTTTTTTTCAAACACGCAGCTAGCACTTTGCTAGCTGCGTGTTTGTTGCGATCGCCGCCGCCCGCCGCCCATGCGCTGCTACCCGCCGCGATGCATGCCCCCCCTGCATACCCCTTGCGCAGCCTGGCATATCGGCGCCAGGCTGCGCTATGGGGTGGATCGGGATTCCCTGTGACGTCACGACGTCGATGACATCACTCCGTTCGTCGCCATGGCAACGGGGGAAGCCCTCAAGGAAATCCTGTTCAGAACGGGATTTCCTTATGGGCAAGCGGCGCCGAACGGAGGGGACGGGCAGACGCCGCGGGGAGGGGGGGGGGGAAGCATGTAGCTAGCGCTAGGCTAGCTACATGCTAAAAAAAAAAAAGTGAGCAAAAACCCTCCCGCGGCTGCGCAGCCGCACGATTCATACCGCCAGGGAGGTTAAATACATACCAGGTGCATTTCTGTTATGCTTTCCTTGTGTCCTGTGCAAGGGTTCAGGTCCACTTTAACCACAGCAAGCTGGTCCATTGTGTGCCGCTTGTTGTCCCTCACGCTCCTCCATAGCAAAAAACATGTCGCTAGCCTTCAGGCTAAAGACGCATCTGTACAGCATTGGGCCCTGAACTGTCGCCTGAGGGATTGATTCCCGCTGCCAGCCGGGTGACAGTTATCCATAGTGTGAATGTAGCTTTAGGGTATAATGTGCTTTATAAGTATATGTGTCATTGAGTTAACACTCTCCCAGAGAATTAGAAAGTCCACAAACCTGTCACATACAGGAAGCTGGTTTGGAGCAGTACAAGGTTTTGGCATCCCACAAGTTAAAACCTGACTAAACAAAACACAGTTCATTTTACTGACGCTCCACCTTCCCTTACTGAAAAGCGTTGTGTTTTATGGCTCTAGATTTATACGAGATAGTTATTAGTATCAGTTATGCCTCAGGATAACACTATCCACATTTTAAAGGGCCAGTAAATCTAAATTAAGGAATTTTATTATATAAAGAAGCAGTTTTCTAAGAGCTTATTAGATCTAAACAAAGGCAAGGCATTTCGGGAAAGGCCACAATGGGTATATTGTTCATCCTGAATAGTGGGCACTGTCAGAGCTGTTCATTCTCATTCCAATGGCACCATTCCCACCCTGTGATACATTGCTCTCCAGGTCAGGCTCACAGTGAGGGAAAGAATTATAGAACGTTCCCCTAGAGGACAAAACACCGGGGAAAAGTAGGGAATTAGGCAAGAGTTCATTATAGTTGAAAAAGTAAACCCAACATGGCCTATTGACCATAATTGATATGGACCATGGGTCTTTTTCCATGGCAAATCAAATAAAGTGCCAAGCAATCACAATTTTAACCCCTGTTGTCAATGCAATTTTTATTTTAACAGTGTAGTTGTATTTGCATTTTTTCACAACGTTAAACTACCAAAAAATTAAAAAGAAAGCTTGCAGGAAAATCACACAGCAACAAGTGATGTCAGTAGGAGCGCAAAGAAAAAACATACACCACACTTGTTTCGGTGTGTTTTTTCTTTGCTCTTGTACTGACTTAACCCAAGTGCAATTGATGAAAACACAGCAGGGTAAGCATTTGCGATTAGGGAAATAATGAATTCCATAGCAGGGAACAGCAAAGGAATTGGTGGACCTTAATTTCTATTATTTGGGCTGCGGCTGTCTTAAAGAGAATCTGTATTGTTAAAATCGCACAAAAGTAAACATACCAGTGCGTTAGGGGACATCTCCTATTCCCCTCTGTCACAATTTTGCCGCTCCCCGCCGCATTAAAAGTGGTTAAAAACAGTTTTAAAAAGTTTGTTTATAAACAAACAAAATGGCCACCAAAACAGGAAGTAGGTTGATGTACAGTATGTCCACACATAGAAAATACATCCATACACAAGCAGGCTGTATACAGCCTTCCTTTTTAATCTCAAGAGATCATTTGTGTGTTTCTTTCCCCCTGCAGCTATCTTCCACTGAAGTGTCAGACTGTTTCTTCCTGCAGAGTGCAGACAGCTCTGCCTGTATGTAATTCCTCAGTATGTGAAAGCCCAGCCAGCTCAGAGGAGGATTTATCCAGCTTGTAAAAGATAATAGAGCAGAGAGAAGCTGCACTAATCTAAATAACACACAGGCAGTGTGCAGAGAGGGGCCTGGAGGGGGGAGATGCATCACAGAACCACAACACTGAAGAACTTGGCAGCCTTCCAGACACAGGCCAACAAGTCTGACAGGAGAGAGATAAGTTGATTTATTACAGAGATGGTGATAGTAGAACGTGCTGCAGTAAGCCAGAGCACATTAGAATAGATTTTGGAACTTGTAGGATGGAAGAAAACCGGATGAAATTTTTGTTACGGAGTCTCTTTAAGGGGTTCTGTGGAGGGGTTAAATAAACAAAAACTGACACTTACCTGGGGCTTGTATCGCAACCCCCCCCTCGCAGCTGTTATGTCCCACGTCGCCCTCCTCCGATGCTCCGTTCCCGGTCTAATATTCGTCTAACAAGACGAATAATGCTCGCTCCAGCACATCATCGGGAGCTTACTGCACAGGCGCAGTACAACGTTCTCTTGTACAGCGCCTACGCAGTAAGCTCCCAATCACGCGTGTGGCCGCACAGCCGCAGTCTAATTAGACGCCTGATTAGACCAGGACCGGCGGCAGGGAATGGAGGATTGTAGGAGGACGGCATGGGACATGACAGCTGCAGGGGGAGGGGGGGATAGAAGCCCCAGGTGAGTGTCGTTTTTTGTTTATTTAACCCCTCCACAGAACCCCTTTTAAGGATACCCAAGCCATGAGGATAATAAAAACCGGGCGGGGTGGAAGCAGGCATGTATTTGATGCCATCCTCATGCCCACCGCTCCCCCCTTTCTCCTCTGCCTCCCCTCCTTTCTACTCTAAAATCGATGCCGCAGCTCAGACCATGTCGGGCAGTAGTGCACAGGCGTGCGCAGCCAGTAATCTGCCATCTGTTCCACTCCAGTGTGCCGCTATCCCCTTTCAAAAGATTGCTGACTGTGTATGCCTCCTCAATCGCGCTCCCGTAGGCGAGAGCATTCTATGTAAAGACTTAAAGAGAACCCGAGGTGGGCAGATGGAACACAGGCAGGTTCTCTGCCTCATGACATGCCACTGTGTCCCCCCACCGCCGCTCTCTGCCCCGAGTGTCTCCCTCTCTCCCTGGCCACGCCCCTGCAGCTCCCCCGCCTCCCTGCACGCTGGGAGAGAGAATCAATCTCTCCTTTCAGCGTCATGACCCAGAGGTCATGAAAGTGAAAGTAGGCCAGTGCAGCCCACAGGAGTGGCAGAGAGCAGCAGTTTTGGCAGCTACCTGATCCGCTTGGCCTCCCAGATAAGGTAGCATTTTTATTTTTTTTTCCATTTTATGAGCCCACCTCGCGCTCTCTTTAAAATGCACATGCTCAGAATGCTCCCGGCCATGGGAGCGTGATCGAGGAGGCCCACACCCGAGGCCGCGCATATGTAGTAGCTGCAACTAACATCAACTAGGAAATCGATCAGAGGGGGCAGCGGGCACACTGAAGTGGATCAGACACACAGTAAAGGAACCTGATAGAACTGTGGGAACTGAAGGAAGCCTCAAGTCTCAACTTGAAGTGGTAATACACACACAGATTGAGCTTCTTCTTTGATCAGAATATGATCCCTACCTTACACAGCACATCAATTTTCAATAGCTTTTATCAAAAACCTCTACCATTAATGGGCACTTGTACAAATTGTGGTCCAAAGAGGCCCTGAAAGAAGATCTGCTGTTCCCCACAGCAACCAGAGATGCTCCTTGTTTCTAATGCAGTGAGTAACCAGAACAAATCCTCCAAAGACATATGAGGTGACATGATGAGATAGACATGTGTATGTACAGTGCCAGGCGCACAAGTAACTAGGCTGTGTTCCTTTTTTCCTTTCTCTACCTGAAAGAATTAAAGCGACTCTGTAACAAAACTTTCATCCTTTTTTCTACTATCCTACAAGTACCTAAACCTATGCTAATGTGCTCTGGCTTACTGCAGCACTTTCTACTATCACTGTCTCTGTAATAAATCAACTTATCTCTCTCCTGTCAGATTTGTCACCTTGTCTGGAAGGCTGCCACCTCTTCAGTGTTGTTGATCTGTTATGTACACCCCCCCCCCCTCCAGGCCCCCTCTATGCACACTCCCGTGTGTGTGTGTTATTTAGATTAGGCAGCCTCTCTGCTCTCTCTCAGTGAGAGAAGAGAGCTTTACAAGCTGGATAAATCGTCCTCAGTTAGGCTGTGAAAGGAGCTGGGCTGTCACATGCTGAGGAATTACAGACACCGGGCAGAGCTGTCTGCAGGAAGAAACAAACAGCCTGTCACTCTTCAGTGGATGAGAGCTGCAGGGAGAAGAAGGTAACACACAAATGATCTCTTGAGATTCAAAAGGAAGGCTGTATACAGCCTGCTTGTGTATGACTGTGTTTTCTATGTGTGGACATACTGTACATCAACCTACTTCCTGTTTTGGTGGCCATTGTGTTTGTTTATAAACAAACTTTTTAAAACAGTTTTTGACTACTTTTAATGCAGCGGAGAGCTGCAAAATTGTGACAGAGGGGAATAGGAGATGTACCCTAACGCACTGGTATGTTTACTTTTGTGCGATTTTAACAATAAAGATTCTCTTTAAAAAATCATATACGGAAGTGACAGTTTCTGTCCTGGCCAGGACTGGGTTGGACTATAGCATAACCCTCACTGATAAGGGATTACAAGCATAAAACACTTTCCTGGCAGTACATGGCTTCTGAGATCAGAAAAGAGAGGTAAAGTGTCAAAAGTTCATAGATTTTATCTGGCATACTTTAATGAATGTGTCATCGAGCAGAGACAATGAAACAGTAAAAACTTAAAAAGTAGATTCAAATATAAAATATAAGTGTGGGATATCTAAAAAAAAAAAAAAAAAAAAAAGTCATTTTTAAGAGGCGGATAGATATAATTGTTTATCTCATCAGTTTATTTTCATCTCGTGTTTCCTTTCAGACCACGTTGATTGTTCTGTCAAACTAACATTTTTCAACTCTTGCTGAAATACCACAAGCAGCTGATATTTCAGGAACTTACATTTTAGAAAACAAGTGAGGTAATTACTTGAACAGACCATTTTACCTGAAAGGAAAACCAGGAAACATCAAGATGACCTCTTAGGGTAGGAAAACCTCAAGAAGGAGCAAAGAGACCTTGTTCTAAACTGCACAACTGACAGGTACTCATTAATGTCAAGCTTTTAGGAGCCGTAGCGACCCAGTCAGACAATTTACCTCAGTCACTCCTAAGCCACTAATTAGCGTTGGTGCAGAGTGATGGCGTCCATAAGTTAGACCAGGACACAGAGGAGCTTACTTGGAGAACTTGATCTGGGCACTTAAGGTGAATGCGCTGAATGAAGAGGGGGCGAATCTCAAATGGGAAGAGGTCAATTTTGGTATGGTACAAAAGTGATATGGAAATGTTCTTTACATCACATGTACTCTTTGCCTTGGAAGGCAACCAAAAGTGACAGGAATATGGATGGGGCCACTGTCACTACGCTGATTCTCTGCATCTAATCGTGACCTCGCACAGGTAGAATTTAATGCAATTTAACAATTGATTCCAGGGCTGTGGAGTCGGTCCAAAAATCCACCGACTCCGACTCCTCAGTTTAGGATTCCACCGACTCCGACTCCACGACTCCGACTCCTCTACTTTGCATATTACAATTTTGTTGATTAAAAGTATGTAACATGAAATTCGTCTCATAACTGCCAACGCTTAGGAATTTTACAAGACAACTGAAGTGAGAAGGATATGTAGACTACTATATTTATTCCCTTTAGACTAAAACTAGTCCTTGGTAAGAGTACTTGTAAAAGGTACAAACCGGAACAAAGAACATCTATCAGGCCCTAGGCAATGTAAGTGTGGGTACATGTAAGAATGATGTGCAGGTACTCTGCAGGGGAATGAGGAGATTGTAAACAGACAACACCTCTGTGTTCAATGTGCACAGCATTCTCAGTGGATTCCCTGCAGCTCTGTGGGGAGTGCATATGTAGAGTATAGTACTACTGTGTAACAAAGTAAACCTGAGACAGATGAAATTAAAGTTTTATACATACCTGGGGTAACCTCCAGCCCCCTTCAGGCTAATCAGTCCCTCGTTGTCCTCCTCCACCACCTGGATCTTCTGCTATGAGTCCAGGTACTTGAGCCAGTCAGGCGTAGTGCGCATGCACACACTCCGCCGCCAGGAGCATACTACACCTGTGCAGCACTATTGCGCAGGTGCAGAATGTTCCTAGCTGTGGGAGCGGCATGCGGCCGGACAGCGCTGACTGACTGAATTACCGGGACTCATAGCAGAAGATCCGGGTGGTGGAGGACAGTGAGGGACTGATTAGCCTGAAGGGGGCTGGAGGAAGCCCCAGGTATGTATAAAACTTTACTTTTCATCCGTCTCAGTTACCCTTTAATTTGTAGTCACCAAACCAAATTTTAATAACATATCAAATTATTTTAATTTCATCAGCAAAGGGAGTGCATACATTTGCATAAATCAGCATCAATGCAGAATTATTTCCATCTTGTTGACCATCTCTATTAGTGACATAGCTACACATCAGGCTTTATTCTTACAGCATAGATGTTATTTAGTATATATGTTACGGCCAGAACCCGAAGTGTGGCCACTTCTAGTTCTGGCCGGCCACTTCGGGTTCTGGCCGGCCAATGCGCGAAGTGGCCGCAGCGCAGCGGCCAATGTTAGAAATGGAATGTTTCCTTTTAATATTAATATAGTTTTCCGGCCGTCTCTGGCCAAAATGTAGCAAAACAGTTCGTTCATTGAATGAAATGAAGCTGGCGGCTCCGCCTCCTCTCCTCCGCCCCTGCCTCTTCTCTCTCTCTCTCTCTTCGGGCAGCCGGCGGGGAGACGCGTGTCCCCGAGAGTCGTTCGTGGCGCCAGGAAAGCAGACCGGGGAGTCTGCAGACATTGCTTCTGCCAGCACCCGCTCTGCAGGGACGAACGACAGGAATGCCTGCCGCGACGAACGACTCTGGGGGGGACACGCATGTCCCCCCGCTGCCAGTATCGGGGAGAAGAGAGAGAGGCAGGGGCGGAGGAGAGGAGGCGGAGCAGAAGCCGGGCGGCTTCATCCTTCTACATTGCCGCCAGCTTCATTTCATTTAATGAACGAACTGTTTTGCTACATTTTGGCCAGAGACGGCCGGAAAACTACATTCATAATAAAAGGAAACATTCCATTTCTAACATTGGCCGCTGCGCTGCGGCCACTTCGCGCATTGGCCGGCCAGAACCCGAAGTGGCCGGCCAGAACTAGAAGTGGCCACACTTCGGGTTCTGGCCGTAACATATATAAGAGATTCCTGTGTACACATCATATATACAGTCACAATCAGATATGTATATCTGACCTTAAAAATACGTGGATTGCTTTATTGAAGCAGAACAAGTAACTAATTTTGATTGGTTTATTTCATTTTTGTATACTAAGCACAGCTATTACTGTATATATACATTATTTTTAATGACTATTATCTGAGAAATAGAACATTTTATCATATTTTCTATTTTAATTACAGTTACAAATTCATTAGGAGTCGGAGTCGGTGCATTTTTTCCCGACTCTGACTCCGACTCCAGGCACCCAAAATTGCCCGACTCCACGACTCCGACTCCACGACTCCGACTCCACAGCCCTGATTGATTTCAAGTAGATCATCCTACAACTTTCAAAACAGCCTATATGATCCATTCAACATTGCCTAACTCTCCCATTCCATAAAATGGATACATCTGACAAAGCACTCACCACTAAGGGCGGGTTCACACAGGCAACTGCCGACGGCCGTGCGAGGAGCTTAGTGCCGGGATCGACTGCCTCCTGCATTGCGATTAATGGGGGCATTTATCTCAGGGCCCTTTCACACTGTGGTGGTGGAATTTGGCAAATTGCCCCACTGCTACCGCAGCGTACTAAAAGTCTATAGGGAAGTTCATACTTCCCACCATTGTGGTAGCTGCGCCGGAAGTGTCCAATTTAACATGAGTGATTTTAAGTGACCGCAAGCACGCATCACTTCCTGTTTGGACAGATGACAGACAGGGAACACCATAGGCCTGAACGATATATCGTTTTTGGATCGAAATCGCGATCCCGGAAATGCCGATTCCGGGATCGCCATGGCAACGATATTCACCCCACTCTGCAGCCCGTGCAGCGGTCCCCTCTGCCGCTCTGTGCAGCGGCAGTTTGCGGTGGCTCATTGCATACATTTCTCCGAGTGGAGGCGGGACACTATCTCCCACAACTTCCGCCCACTGTGCAGCCAATCAGCGGAGCGGGCAGCAGGCTCCGCTCCGCCCGCAGGCTCTCCCACTCCTTCTCCTAACATTAGCTGGGCGGGTGGCAGACTCCGCCCACGTGGCTGTCAATCACACCGAGTGCTACGAGTGGCAGACTCCGCCCACCCCGGCTCGCAGGCTCTCACACTGCATCCCGGCGGCTCAATATTCCCTGCACCTCCACATCAATCATAAGCTGGGCACAGTGGCGTAGCTAAGGAGCTGTGGGCCCCGATGCAGGTTTTACAATGGGGCCCCCCAAGCACTCTATACATAACAATTGATACGGTGCACCAAAACCTGCCAATGGCAACTACAGTGTCAGAGGTACAAGAAGGGGATGGGAAATAGCTTGTTAATGATTACCACTAATCAAAGTATCTATAGAAGTGATTATTATGAGCACAGGACCAATAGAGAGCTAATACTGTAGTTGAGGAAGGGCCCTTCGGGGCCCCCCTAGTCCAAGGGCCCCGATGCGGTCGCAACCTCTGCAACCCCTATTGCTACGCCCCTGGCTGGGCAGGTGGCAGACTGAGTCTGCTGCTGACAACCACTTATTTGTACTGGGTGATTTGTGTCACTTTTTATTTTTTTTTTTTAAGTGGTATGATGAGCAGCTCTCACTTGGCAACTCCCTCCTCCCAGTGCTTCAACATCATTTGCCGGGCGGGCGGCAGACTCCACCCGCATGTGTGACAATCAAACTATGAAACATGGCCAGCAGACTCCGCCCCCACTCCTGTCAGTCAAGTTTTGTATGCCTCTGCCAGGCTGCAATGTGTGTCAGCATGATAATGATGATGACTGCTGTGGTGTGGCCCACTGTGTGGTGATCAATTCTGCGAAGCTGAAGTGGGGGGCCTAGGGGCACTGTTGAATTTGAAAAATCGTGAATCGAAATCGAGATTTCTGACAGAAATCGTGCAATTCAATCTTTTCCTAAAATCGTTCAGGCCTAGAACACCATGTACTAACGCAGTGTTCCCTGATGGTCTGTTTTTGGTGATGGGCTAACGCCAATTTGTAGTGTGAAACCAGCCTCAGCGTGTTTACTGTCATTTGCTGCCGATTGTGCGAACGTCGTGATCGAAATTCCTGAGACACTGCGTGTAGCAACCAACTGCGGTTGTGTTCGGCTATTCAGTGTCCCCCTTGGGGCTCAAAATGCGATGGGTATTCAGTGTCCCACTTGGGGCTCAAAATGGAACGGTATGAAACAACTGCAGAGTAACCAAGCAGCTCGGGGTGACCCAAACCACTAGGAATGTATAGCAACTACAGGAAACGGAAAGCAAGTATGGGGAGTCTGCATTTTCCACAGATGGAGCAGACAGCAATGGAATGAATTTTAGCCTATCATAAGGCTGCATACAACATCCATTTTGCAAGACACCCATTTATTGTGATCACTGGCTGCTGCTGCCGCTGTCCATTCGGTCCCTCCACCCAAGAAACAACAGTAAAACGATCGCGAGGCCCCAGCAGAGGCATCTTGAGCTCCCATTTGTTGCAATAGACTAATGGGAAGGAAGGGAGGGAGGATTTTCATTGGTTTACTACTTAGTGAATGAAAGAGAATACTCCCTGGGGAGGGATGATTCCCATTGGTCTATTGCATCCAGTGGGTGACTGAGATGCTTCTACTGAGGCCTCAGGATCAGTATACTGGCGCTTCTTCATTGTAGAGACCCAAACGCTAGTGCCAGCTGTGTCAAACCAGCAGATGGCAGGTACCGGGTGGGAGCAATAGAACAGAACTGGATGAAGAACTGAGGCCCAATGTAAGAATTCATCAGTTTAAATGGAAAACAGATCTGTTTTTGATCCAGAACAGTGTGAAACTGAGCCTTATACATATCTGTACAGAGTGTACTCATGCAGCATGGTTAAACCAGACAAGAAAAGCTAGTCACTACACTTTTATAAACCACAATATATTCAAAAATAAAAAGTAACCCCCTCTACTAGATGAATTGTACAGAATTCTTCTCATACCGTAAGTACCGTAGTTAGATCAGGAAGTGACTACAATGTGACCCTCACTGAAAAGAAATTCCAACTATAAAACACTTTCCTAGCAGAAAATGGTTTGAGAGCAGGAAAGAGGTAAAAACAGTCAATAGTTCATAGATTTTAGCTCTGGCATACTTCAATGAATATGTCATTGAGCAAAAACAATAAAACTGTAAAAAAAAAACCTAAAAAGTAGATGTAAACATAAAATAAAACTGTGGAATATCTTTAAAAGTCTTTTTTAGGAAGAGGAGATAGATACAATCATTTATTTCATTAGTTTATTTTCGCCTCGGGTTTCCTTTGAAAGAATATTACAAAGAAACATCCATGAAATAACCAATACATGCTGGTGACACAATTCATGCTTTACATCATAAAAGTGTCAACCCTCAATAACCCATAGGCTTAGGTTAACATTACTAAAACCTTACAAAGAGTTGTAATGACTATCTCTGAGGCCTGTTCTCTGAGTGATTCTAATGTCAGATTATGTTCAAGTGGATAAGATAATTGGGCAGAAGTGGGACTATTGATACTTCTCAAATTGCAAAGAAGGTGTCTGGCAGGAGCTAGAAAGGAGTACTACCAATCGTTGTCTCAGGTCCACTTCCTCTAGGCAAATATTTAATAATGTTAAAGAGGGCATGAGGACAAAAGGCTTTTGTAAAAGGTCTGAAAGCTTAGTCTGTAAAGCTTGCCAGGAGAGGGCAGCATCATAGGAGGTGGTGCAAGGTGCCAATCTGGCCACCTGATCTCCAACAATAGGTGGATTATGTCTTATCAAAGAGCGCTATTTTCCGCGGCATTATATACCATTTAAAGGGAACCAGAGACAAAGCACTCATGTATTTTACCCTATATATCAATGAGAACATGACAGTAAACACCTACCCTGCTCTCGGTTTCATTCATCTATGCTAAATCTGCCTTTTATCAGCTCTGATAAGAATCCCCTAACTGAGCATTCAGTCTAGCTTTCACCAGAATGATTATAGCGGAGTCAGTCTTCTGTGATGTCTTTTTAAGCCCAAGCCTGACCCCTTGTGGCTCTGCTTTGCTGGTTTGAGGATAAATAGCAGAAAATCAGAGCCACAAGGGGGCAGACTTGGGCTTGAAAAGACATCACAGAAGACCGACTCAGCTATAATCATTCCGGTGAAAGCTAGACTGAATGCTCAGTCGGGGATTCTTATCAGGGCTGATAACAGGCAGATTTAGCAGAAAAGAATGAAACAAAGAGCAGGGTAGGTGTTTACGGTCACGTTCCCATTGATATATATGGTAAAATGCATGAGGGTGCTTAGTTCTCTGGTTCTCTTTAAGGTAAATTTTCTGTAAAGACTGGCAACAGTTTATACACAGTGGACAATTCTAGATGCCGATTATTTGCGGCAAATCTAGTTTTGAGATCATGAGACCATGTAAGAAGGTATTTATTGAGGTTTACCTCTATGTCCCTCATGAGTTTCCTATAGCAATACAGTTATTCCACCTTTATAATTATTTGGCTGTTCAAAGAGGCAGAAATGTTTTAGGTATGGAGAGGATATATGAAAATTTATCCCCTTAACCCAATGGTTTAGTCTAATATAAGTAAACAATCGGTTTGGTTCTCAAACTATTGGTTAAATAATTTTAATTCTAAGGCTGGATCCACACTATAAGCGCGCTTTTGTGAGCGCTTGTGATTGCTTAATGCTTTGCGAGTGCTTTTTAAAAATAGCTCCCATTCATTTTCATTAAAATCACTGTAAAATTTGCTGCGATCGCACTAAGCAATCACATGCGCTCACAAAAGCGCTTATAGTGTGGATCCAGCCTAAAAGATGGCCAATAGTCCAGATGTCGTTTATTGCAATGACTAACACCTTGCCATTTAGAGAAAATGATATTATTTATAGATTGGCTACTGTAGGCATAGGAATAGTCAACAAGGTTGAGCATTCTTCTGAAAACTTGTATGATTTTGCAGAAAACTCTCAGACCCAGAGGCGTATCTAGAGGGGTGCAGGCATGGCTTGTGCCATGGGCGCCACAGTACCATGGGCGCTTCTGTGCTGCACCACCATGTCTCCCATCACTCATACCTTAGATCAGATTAATTTTGTTAACTGGGGAACATGTAGGGCCCACTTGGGTTAGTGTTAGAAAAGAGGGTAGAAAGGGAATAAGAAGAGCTATTTCCAAAAAAGTAACTTCAGCAATATCCAGAGCCAAAATACACAAGCAAACATAACAAATGTACGCAAGAAAAGATACTGTTTTTAGAGAGGAGGGAGGGCTCAATTTCAGAGTTTGCCATAGGCTCTATATTACTCAGATACACCCCTGCCCAGACCTTAATCGTGACCTGTTGAGTAACCTAGTGGAGAGGTAAGGAGATCCAATTAGGATACTCATATCATCTTGAAATAGGGCCATGCTTAACTGATCTTTATTTTTAGCCCTGGCTGTGTTCAAGCTATTTGTCTACCAGAATATAGAATAGTGTAGAATACATGCATAGTAATATGTCTCCTTATTAGGGAGACCTAACTCTCCTTTAGGCCAGTTTCACACTGCATATTGGTGTTAGCGGAGCGATCCGGGGGCCACACCACACTGTGAAAAAACTGCCTTGGAGAATTACAGCGTTAATATTTGGCAGATATGCTTTTTTCTAAATAGAGGAGGAGATTGAGATGAAACATTAATGATTAACTGGGATTTACTTTATAATACTATACTTTGGAAAAGTCCTCTAGACCTTCCAACTTTCCAATACAGGGGTGCTTTAAAAGAAGGATTGGGTACCAAAGCAGCATACGATTTGTATTTTAAGGACAAGTACAATTATGCACTACTCCCACACTCTCCTAAATTGTTGCTTTGTTATTGAAGTATTGTAATCTCCCTGACGGTCGGTATCCCCAAGTCAGTCTCGGGGTTGAAAAAAGCAGCCAGGAGTGATATCCCCAGGCCTGACTTGTAGTAGCCGCTGGGAGCTCTGTGCATAGCATGCAGTGGGTGTTTCAACTCACCTTCCCCGGGATCCAGACATCGGCAGCTATTCTCCTTCCTGTCTATGGAGGCTCTACTTTCCCCTGGTGAGATCGCCGTCTGTCGTCATAACGACAGCGGCGATTTGACTACAGGGTTACAGTGCCACCCGGAGGACGGAGGGAGAACTGCATCACTGGATCCCAGGAAGGTGAGTAAGAGCAGGGGCTGCTGCAGGCTCTCTAGCAGTATGATTTTGTTTACCAGGTTTTAGGGTCTTAAAGGGGCACTATTGCTAAAATGTTAAAATGTAAAATATGTGCAAACATAGACAAATAAGAAGTATGTTTTTTCCAGAGTAAAATGAGCCATAAATTACGTTTCTCCTATGTTGCTGTCACAGTAGGTAGAAGAAATCTGACAGAATCAACAGGTTTTGGACCAGTCCATCTCTTCATAGGGGATTCTCAGTAAGGCTTTTATTCTTTAAAAAGATTTTCCTTAAAAAGTATTTAAACAATGATGCTGGCCAGCTTCCCTGCTCGCTACAGTTTTTTGGCAGTTGGACAGAGCAATTGCCATTCACTAAGTGCTTTTGAATATAAATAAATTCCTGAAAATCCCTCATGAAGAGATGGACTAGACCAAAACCTCTCACTTCTGTCAGATTTCTACAACCTATTGTAATTGACAGCAACATAGGAGAAAAGTAATTTATGGCTCATTTTACTCTTGCAAAAATGTACTTTATATTTAAAATTTTTCGCCACAGTGCCCCTTTAACCACCTGAGGACCGCAGTGTTAAACCCCCTAAAGACCAGGCCATTTTTCTGAAATTGGGCCCCTGCAACTTTAAGGCCTCGCTGCAGGGCCGCACAACTCAGCACACAAGTGATCCCGCCCTTTTCTACCCACCAACAGAGCTTTCTGTTGGTAGGTTCTGATCGCCCCCCAGATGTTTGTTTATTTTTCCACAAATATGTTATTTTTTCTTATTAAATTTACCTATTTTTTAGATTCCCCCTCTCTCCCTCACCCCGCCAGCCAATCAGCGTGATTGGCTGTCATAGGCTTCAGCCTATGACAGCCGATCACTTCCCTGCCTCTGGAGGGGACAGCCATGTCACACGGCTGTCCCCAGTACAGCACTGCCTTAGATCGCAGCGCTGTACACGGTAATTCTCCTAGCGGCTGCTGGGAGACTGAAGGCGGAGCTGAGCCAATACAAGCAGGGATGCACACGCATCGGCGCGCACGATTTCCTGCAAACCACGCCCCAGGGACCTTCCGCCGATTGGCGTTAGGCGGTCCTGGGGCTGCTGCCGCGTCCACACCCATCATGCTTGTTCAGGGTCTATGGCTAAAAGTATTAAAGAACAACTAGTGCGATAGATAGATAGATAGATAGATAGATAGATAGATAGATAGATAGAATAGATAGATAGAATAGATAGGAGAGAGGGAGAGAGAGTTTTTCAACATACAGTGTAAAAGAGGCATAGGGAAACTTTACACATCAGTTGTCCTTTCAGTTATAACTGACAGCAACTAATATAGTGCAAAAGGGCCCTTACGGTATAATTTTTCTCACTTCCTGAAAGTTAGTTAGGCATACATCTTTAATAGGGACATAAACACCAATCAAAAACATTTGTGCCGACTAGACAAGAGATTATGGTAGTAGCGGAATTCTAGCAGCACCAGGGACACTAACCTACCAAGACTCCCCATACTGCTAGGTGTCGCCACTCCGGGGGGATACAATTTGACAATCCGTTCTGGGTGCAGTCGGGGTAAGGCTCATGTCACACTAAGGCATTGCTTTCCATACCCTGTAAAAACAGGATCACAGGGGGAAAGTTGCATTGTAAAGCATACAGTAAAAGTAGGCTTCACTGCAACCATAAACATGCACATTTTGTAAACGCGCAACATGCTCCTCACTATTTCTCCAGTGCGCACTGCCATTGCGTCGATTTGGCCGCTCCATTACAATATAATTACGTTACAATTGTTATGCGATTATGTTGCCTGTCGTAACGTGTCAGTGTGAAAGCAGCCTATAACCCTGTTCAAAGCATCATCACTTGCTCTGTTTAGCCAGCTTGCCTCTGGGACTGGCACTAACTTTACAGTACACTACGCCAGGACTGATCTGAGCTTTCTGTACTGTACATGTAATGTTGGCACAATGACAATCCTTCCCTGAATGCTTCTCCCGCTCCAGAAAGAGGTCACTGCCGGGGTCGCTATATAAATAGTGGTGCGAATACAATCATGCCAGCTGGGAGTGGTGCTGTAAATGTGGAGACTTATATGAGGGGCCACCTGCCAGCTGCAGCTCAGCCCAGGAAGCCAATGCTGCTTTCCACTGTACATGCTTTGCTGCATCTTGCAGATCATTTGCAACCTACAAAAGGCAAGGACCTGATAGACTGCTAGGGACTAGAAGAAGCCCACAATAAGTGAATCAACCCCCTCCCCCCATAAGACTTCACCAGCAAGATGACAGCTTCTATGCATGCAAAAATGAATGAATAAAAACCAGACAGAAATCAGCTACGAGGAAGAAGAAGGAGAAGTGAAAACAGACTGCAGTAAGCATGTCTGCTACTACAAGATAAAAATGTCACATTCACTTTCAAGCAGGGGTCAGCGCATACTGTCAGAAGAAACTCACCATCAGCATAAGCACAAATAAACAGTTTCTGCTGTGCACATTGGGGGTGACATGAAAGTATATAATCCAGTGTTCTCCCCAGGCTCTTTTAGCTGGGTGCTCCACTCGGCTAAATTTGGTGACCACCCGGATATAATCGGCCCACCTCCTCATCTGCCTCCGATGCTTTAAGCAGAAAAGTACTAGCCCTGCTTTCTCGTGTCGTGCCCCACCCAGCTACTTTTTCATGCCACCCGGCTGGAGAAAATTTCTGGGGAGAACACTGTAATCAATAACGCATGTGTACTCAGGGCCACACTATAACTACAGTAACACTTTAACTGTTAGAAAGACACAGAGTCTTCATTTCGTAGTTCGGAATAGAAAGACCCCACTCACAGATGCAGTACACTTTTAAAATCGTCATAAAACTCATATTCACATCTGCACAGGACCTTGACCAATGTTGTTCTGGGCTCCCATATATTCAGTCTGCTATCTTATTTTTAAACTTTGCTTTCTGTAGTAATGCGTGTGCAATCTGGTTCTATAGAGTGTGCTGAAGTGAGCTGTGGAATGCCCAGCTGGAAACTACAAAACACAGATGCCTCTGTTCCTGGAGTGCCTAGAGTCTAGACAAAGCAGTTGTAGAGTGAAGCACCAAGGCCCTTATACCACTGGACACAGGAGACCAACCTGAGTGAGTAACCATGTCTGTCATCTACAGCTGCTCTACCTTTTACTAACAGACAACTGGAGCAGACAGTCAATAGTTATCCCACGCCTCTGTGGTGTATGCCTCCATGTGAAGGACTGAGAACTCAAAGCCAAAGTAGTGGTGACTGGGAGCACCCCCAGATAAGTCCGTAAATCAATGCAAATGAGGCTGGCAGTAACTTTGTGTGTTTTTTTACTTTTATTCAAACAATATGAGCCAAAGTTTCGTGATCAGAAGGTCTCTTCCTCAGGGCAAGCAAATACATCATAGCTATCTAATTCATAGTAGTCATCAGCAAAAAGGCCAAGAGACACTCACTAGCAAGCGATGTGTATAGGATAGGACAGTGATAGGCGAACTTGGCTCTCCAGCTGTTAAGGAACTACAAGTCCCACAATGCATTTGTCTTTATGAATTATGACTGTGCCTGTCAGACTCCTGCAATGCATTGTGGCACTTGTAGTTCCTTAACAGCTGGAGAGCCAAGTTCGCCTATCACTGAGATAGGACTATACAAATGACCAATACATATGTTTGGCCAGTAGGGGCAGACGCCCCAGCGGCATTTCAGAATCGCAGTACGCAATACGCATCTTTGCTCCACTTTTTATCACATTGGTTCTGACAAAAATTATAGTACACACTGCCTGTTCCACCAACAATGTTTAGTGGCTAGTCTAACACAGGGCCAGGCACTTCCCTGCAGACATTCCCTCTGGGTGCCTATTTTGAGCAGTGTTTGCCTGCACACCCTTCCTGGTGCTGGATCTTCCACACAGCTGGTTGCACTTAACAATGAGGCAGAAAAAAAAAAACCTTATGATATAATGAATTGTATGTGTAGTAAAGATAAGGAATAGAACATTAGTGGCAAAGAAAATAGTCTTATATTTTTATTTACAGTTATATAGTTTTTTTTTAGAACACTGCATCATTTTATCATATTTGCAATATACAAACCACGCTCTGTATTTCAAACTATGAAACAGATCAGAGCTAATGACCCTATGAATTCCCCTGCAATAAAACCTTATCTGAAGCTGTCTCTCACTGTTTCTTTGAAGTATACGTGCTTCCGAAAATAGGACAGTCTCAGACCAAAGTTGGGTCAGAGAGTTCAGAGAAGCTCTTTTGCATAGATAACAAATGAAGTTTCTTAACTCTTCATGTACTGGAAACCATACAAGACTGTTCTTTGCTACTAAATGTTCTATTTCTTAACTGTACTACACATACAATTCATTATATCAAAAGTTTAGTTTAACTTCAGATTCCCTTTAAATTCAGGAAATGAGTGCGTCATAATGTATTCCCTGTATGACGAGAGGTCCCACATGGGAATGGAACTGCAACCGCATCAAGGAAAATCGTGGAGCATGCCATGTTGCCATTCCATGTCACCTGCATTTCTGCGCGTTCAAGATTGCAATCCCATTCATTACAAAAGAATGGTATCTCAACCACATCAGCAAAAAGCCTTTTGCAGCTGCCACCTGCGTTGTCCACAGAGCATACATGGAAAGGAAGCCTTATTCATGAGGTTTAAAACTCCAGCAGAGTACATTCTCCAGCTGTCTATATGTTCACCCTGTAGTGGCTCAGCTAGGGACTAAGTTGTGCCACTCTACACCAGTGAGCAGTTGGACTGTAGCGTTCACCAGTCTAAACCATATAGACAACCTGGCACTCCAGACCACCGTCTAGTTATATTTTTATGGTACATTTATAGAACTATTTACACCATTTATTGTCCCCAAAGAGGCACAAGTTTAGTGTCCTTACCACAGTCTCAGCAGACACACAGAAATACCAATTATCCTGTGACACGCTGCTTGCTGAAGGGAATTCAAACAAAACCCAAGAACAGGATACCAACACCCTACAGAAAATGTGACGACGGGATTTAAACTCGGACCCCAGAACTGAAAGCCAGCAATGCTAACTACTTATCCAGCATGCTGCCCATAAACACGCATCTACTGTAAGTACAAACACAGGTACAGCTACATACAATATACAGTGTGCAAGATTCAAACAAAACTGTGTATATATTACTAAGAAATTAAAAAATAATACAGTTCCCTCAAGAAAGTCTACAGAAAATGCAATTTTAAATAAAGTGTTTGAAAATGTTTTACAATAATGGATACAAGTTGTAATTTATTTGTTGGGGATGGGGGAATACTTTTATTAAATGATGTGTGGAATTCTTTAAAGTTTGCCTATATGCAACTGTTTATTGGGTGAGACACCTGCCTGAGTGGAAAATTATGTCCACCACTTCCTCCCTCACTTTGGTTCACACATAAATACACATTTCTGGCCCAGTCCTGTCAGTTTTGCATTACTATTTTATCAGTTTGCCATGACTGGATTGGGACTGCACACCATTTGTGGGGGGTGAACACACCTAGAAGAAACTGATACAAAACTGATAGGATTGGAAATACATTATTTTTATGTGCAAACACAGCCATAGAAACACATACAAAACTGATGCCAACTGTCAAAAACTGACAGGACAAGACTGGAAACCTTTTTATGTGTGAACCAAGTCTAAGCTACTCCCAACTGACCAACTGTCACCACCTCTAATCGTCTGATATTGGTGACAGGATTAAAGGACACCAGTCTAGTAACCGTAGGCTAATAGAAGTGAGGGGGGGGGAAGGACTGGCAACAATTTACATCCCCGAGCATCACTCCATATCCAGTTGGGCATAGCTGCACTTCAAAGAACAACTCTACAGCCTTTCTGTTCACTCCTCACTTCTATTTCAACAGTGACCTCCTTTTCCCCATGACCTCTCTGCTTCTGGCATATCTCCTTATCTCAGGCGATTTCAGGGGCTTCAAAATAGTAGTAAAAATCCTCTCATTCCATAACCACGATCTAAAATCAGCAAGACAAACTACACATCGCGTAATACTGTAACAGCATGGATGTAAGAAAACCCGTGTAGTTGTGAACACTCTGTGCTTGCCACTCGTGACACCACCACCCAATACTGGAGAGGCTCACCAGATTATTATTATTGCGCAGTAAGTTGGAACAATTAGCCCCTGATGAGTCTGTTTGATGACGAAACGCGTAGGGCGGAGCCAGTACGCCAGACGCAGACACGCCCCCTAGGCGAGCAAGCGGAAGCCCGGAGTAGTGTGGAGATTCCGACCGGCAGGACGCCGCAGGGATTCAGGAGTACACCTACAAGGGCCCTAGGAGAGCCGCTGTGACACGCTTGATAGCGTTGTGGAGCTTGTAAGTAGTTAGGAGGCGCGAGAAGCGCGGCTATGTGCTAATTGTTCCAACTTACTGCGCAATGAGGTGTTATTTATTATGTTTTTAGTTGCAATTTTATGAAGATATTAAACCTTTGATACCAGCATACGGGTGTGCCTCACTGATGTGTCTGGGTGAGACATAAACAAAGCGAGAGATCCACCTGCAGAGCGAGGTGGTTATAATCTGGTGAGCCTCTCCAGTATTGGGTGGTGGTGTCACGAGTGGCAAGCACAGAGTGTTCACAACTACACGGGTTTTCTTACATCCATGCTGTTACAGTATTACGCGATGTGTAGTTTGTCTTTCTGATTTTAGATCGTGGTTATGGAATGAGAGCGCAGTGGATTTTTACTACTATTTTGAATCTTCTTATCGGATGACCCCACAGCGAACTCAGTGGACTATTTCCTGGAAGTGATTAGTTTAGAGGTTCTCTTTCTTTTCCCTCAACTAAACAGTTTGGCACGGCCTATTGTTGCCTATAAGATTTCAGGGGCTTGGCGTGTGGGGAATCCAGGGGGAGGAGTCAGTAGCATCAGCAGTATGCAGAATGAGTGGCAGATGAGCAAGTGGCGCTAATGTTAACTTCTAAAGCCTGTACACACATCAGATGAAAGTCGTTCAAAATAAACAACTGATCACCTGACAGTCATCAAAGGAAATGGAAGCGAACAACTGCAAAAGACAACAATAAGCTACGGATCTCGGTCACTTTAGCCAATCTGATCAGATCGTTTCAGCCGACGATTGTTCATAAGAGTGTGCAGGAATCAGTAGATCATGAACAATGCATCTGCCAAGTGCAGCTGCGTGAAAATAAGTCTTGTGATCCTGTTCTTTGAAAGTTGCATACACCCAACGTATTTGTGCATCAGTTGGTAGCAAAATGTCGGTAAGAAGAAAGTGCGTATGGCTGTTTGTTAATGTATTTATATCCAATTTCTGCATGTTTGGATCTTAACTCCCAGATGTTTCATTAACGTCCCTTCTGGTACACCCCATTCTCCGTCTGCATGCGCAAATTATCTGACAATTCGTCTGCAGTTTTCAGTGTCATGTGTACACACATCTAACAATGTGTTGCTCTTGCCTCTGCCTTCCATATCATCGTTCTTTTTGAACTACTTTCATCCGATGTGTGTACGAACCTCAAATGGTGGTGAAATTGGGACACTCGGAAACAGTGCACTAATGCCAAAAATAAACACACTAACATCTACCACCTAAAAGTAGGACAACCACAACTGTCAAATGCTACAAACACACTTCAATTCACCTTGACCAAAACTAACATTCTAGATCAGTGATCTGCAAACTTGGCTCTCGAGCTGTTAGGAACTACAAATCCCACAATGCATTTGCCTTTATGAATCATGACTGCGGCTGTCAGACTCCTGCAATGTATTGTGGGACTTGTAGTTCCTTAACAGCTGGAGAGCCAAGTTTGCAGATCACAGTTCTAGATCATTTCATCGGGAAATCTAAAATGTGTACTGCCTGATGTCGCATGAAACAGGTCTCCTTAGCCCCTGATATTACGTGTGCAGCCCCTGCTTTGGTCGCTGCTGCCATAGACGTAATGTTATTATGGCTATAACGGTAGTGGCTAGATCAGGCATGGGCAAACTTGGCCCTCCAGCTGCTAAGGAACTACAAATCCCACAATGCATTTGCCTGCATAAGTCATGACTGCGGCTGTCAGACTTCTGCAATGCATTGTGGGACTTGTAGTTCCTCAACAGCTGGAGGGCCAAGTTTGCCCATGCCTGGGCTAGATAGTGTACTGGTTAAGGTTCAGTAGGGAATCCTAAAGCAAGACTCCCTAACACTGCAGGGTGGCCTCTTGAGCGCACCCTTAGTGGCCCTTGAACGCTTTGAGTTGGACAGGAGAAAAGCGCCATATAAATGTTTGGATTATTATAACGGCGTTGGGGGGAAACTTTGTAATTTGGGTCCCGACAGTAGCTGAACCCCAGAATTACACCACCAGAGGTTCGGTAATCACTCTGCCTAGTGCAGGGAGAGTTTCTTGGTTTCTACCCACGCCCAGTACAACAAAGCCACCACCACACATACGCAATGTCGCTGATCTCCCCTGTAGCAATCCACTAGGACAGATTTCAGTCCCTCAATCACTCTTATTCTGTGGGATCTTCAAATGAAGATCCTGAAGCATGGTACCGCTCACTTGCCCCCCACTCCACTGAAAACTGCTTGGCCAAAAGTTGAACAGCATTGGATGATAGCTCTAAAAATACTGGCCTAACCAATCTGTAATGGATTGTTTTAGCAACAAATATTTCAATTATGTATGTAGGTTCATTTATGCTAATACTAGTTTACAAAAATGTCACTAGTCTACTTTATGGAACCCAGCAGGAAACCTCATAGGGAAACTCTGCTAACGAGATCGCGTGGATGGTACCCTCTCAAACTGCTAGGTTTCAGATAGGTTGTTGTAAACTACACTCACACTGTTCAGCCAATCACAATGCTTTGTGCTGTAGATGGTGCTGTGATTGGAGAACTGTTCCCTATTATTATTATTGATTTATAAAGCGCCAACATATTCCGCGGCGCTGTACAACCCTATGAGGTTTCCTGCTGGGTCCCCTGAACTAGACTGGTGCCAAAGAAAATATACACTTAAGTATAAAACATGCCTTCATAGAAATAAAAAAAAAATGCACACATCAGAACGTCAATATGACATGAACTATATGACATTTCAAAGGTACACATATCAGTTTCGCTCTCATGATACACAGAATTAATTTGCGCATACCCTGACGAACCCCGTCAGTAACAGAATGATGTAAACAAACACACAACACACGTGTGCACCTTAACCAGGGGCAGGCTTCACTTCCAAAAGCAGGCCTCTCTCTCCTTCAGCAGCACAGCAAATATTGGGACATTATCTCTTCTGCTGTTGATGCTTTTGTCATTCAAATAGCAGGGCAGACACTCAGATAACAGGCTTCCTGTGCAGCTAAACAGCCACTTGATACAGCTTCACCCAACAGCAAAGAAGTGCTGCTTTTGTCTCTGTGCAGACATTGCACACAGAAAAAAGGGGAGATTTCAGGGTGAAATTCAGGCTCGGTTGCCGTGGAAAAGGGAAGGAAGGGAGGGAGGGGGGATGAAAACGAGGAGGAAAAAAAACATAAATACTGCAGTGCAGGAAATTGAGGTATTCTCTTCTCTCTGCACCGAAGCATTCTCTATTTCACCGGTGAGCTGAGACATCAGTGCGGCCACGCAGGGGTTAATAGCATCTACTCTCCTAGTGGTCTCAGGCCTGGTGGGTCTCTGCAAAGGATTTCAATCCAGTCAAAGCCTTGTGATCTGCTTTTTCACCGTGGATCTGCGAATGGCAAAGGCGTCTAAGGCACAACAGAGGCTGGCTGCTTTGGAGATGGGGTTGGGGGTCTGGCGGACACTTAACTGTTAAGCGTGGAAAATCGTCCCTTCTTTTCATGCAAAGGCAGCTGTTCATTGCCAGTCGAGGAGGGAGAGGAGCGGAGGGAGGTCTGGGAAGGAGGGGGAGAGGCTGAGCAGAGAAAGAGAGAGAGAGAGAGAAAAAAAAGAGATATCATACACAGGCAATAGAGGAGGGGAAGTGTGTGTCCTTACCCTGTATGTGACAGGCTCAGGGGAGATGACCCTTTACCCCACCCCTGTCCAAGCTGCAGACTGGCCTGGGAGCTTTTATCAGCCACCTCCTGGGCATTTAAAGTTAGTCCTCACAGCCAAGCAGCAGCACTATCACAGTGTTGTGGACATGTGAGGGTGTGCAGGCAGGAGGAAGCGTGCAGCCCCGTGTGGTCAAGATGTGCAACTGCAGGGGTGTGTTTACATTGTCAGAGGGAACTGTGTATATACTGTACTAGCAACTGTTCACTGAGGCATGGCTGTGTCTGCTCATGTGTGCACATGTCATAGACATACATTTTTCACAGAACACATTTTGGTCAAAAACAAGCTTTTTTTTTTACAACTTACTTGAAATGTATTAAACGCTTTCTTTCTTTTTTTTTTTTCAAAGGTGCTTATTTTTTTTTTATAAAGAAATTATAACAGATCATTGATCATATACATTTTATAACACTGGTTATATAAAAGCTGTTTCAGGTCACTGGTAAAGCTGACTATACACTGGTCTAACCCTAAAACCCCCATTCTGGACTGGCACTTAAGAAGATCCAGCCCCTAGCAGCTGATATGTCCCTCACCAAAGCTCCGTTGTCCTGGGGTCCCCCTCCGTTGCAGATGCCGTCTTCGCGATCACGCTCACTTTGCTTGGAGTGTTCTGCACAGGTGCAGAAGTACTGCGCATTACACTCCAGACCACGTGAGCGCTCTCACGAGCAGTGCACCCTCGTGCTCGCTTAGGCACAAAAGATGCCGACCTGGTCAGGTTAGCATCTCCAATGAAGGGAACCCCGGGCCACTGGCTAGGACCGGAGCTGTGGTGAGGGACATATCGGCTGCCAGGGGCTGGAGGAAGCGCCGGGTAAGTGGAACTTTTTTTTTACCTCGGATCTTCCCTTTAAATCCCCCCCCCCCTTCCCCACCGCAAATAACGTAAAAAAAAAAATACAAATACATTTGTAAGACAATACATTTCAAAACGATAATTTACAAAATGATCATTCTCAAAACGAAAAATTTCAGTTAGAGGAGCCCGGTGCCCGTTATTTATCGGACATCCAAATGTCAGCTTTCAGAGCCCAATAGCTGATATTTTGCATAAGCATCTATGGGGCACCCAAATATTCCATTAGCTGCAGCCACCCAAATTTCCAGCTTTCCCTCTTGGATCATAATCTGATAAGAGAGATCTAGCTAATCGAATCCCTCCACACAGATTTTCAACAGCATCTGTGAAGCTGCGCAGTGCCTGCCGGGCCCCGCAGGTGTGCACCGCACTCCTGACCAGCTGATCCAGCAATATCTTCCGTCTGGCACCATAGAATGATTTAATCGATTTTGGCCAGGCATCGTTCTTTTTTTTTTCTACCAGATTTGATTAAATCTGCCAGATATCAATAAAAAATTATTAACCAGTGTATGACCTTAATTGCTGCTGTGATCACTGTACTGTACATCCGAGGAGGAAACAAAAAAACAAGATCTACTTACCTGGGGCTTCCTCCAGCCCCTGGCAGCCTATCTGTCCCTCGCCGCAGCTCCAGGGTCCCCTCCGTTGCAGATCCCGACATCGCCAGGTCTGCATCCTCTGCACCTGCGCGAGCACACGGCCGCACTGCTTATGGTCGCGCTCCTCTCGTCCCTGGGAGGATTTGCGCAGGTGCAGTACTTATGCGCCGGTGCAGAACGCTGCAGGTCACGTGAGCATGATCACGAGCAGCGTGGCCACGTGCTCACAAAAGGCACAGAAGATGCAGACCTGGCAAGGTTGGCATCTGCAGCGAAGGGGATCCCGGAGCTGCGGCGAGGGACAGATAGGCTTCCAGGGGCTGGAGGAAGCCCCAAGGTAAGTAGATTTTTTTCTTCTCCACGTACCTGTTCTTTAGGACAGGGCTTTTCAACCCTGTCCTCAAGTACCACCAACAATGCATTTTTTGCAGAAAAACACAAATATTCACAGGTGAGGTAATTAGTGTCTCAGCAGAGCTGATTAACTACTCCTGTGGATTTCCACAAAGCATGCACTGTTGGTGGTACTTGAGGACAGGGTTGAAAAGCGCTGCTTTAGGAGTCAATGCACAGCTCTAGGCCACATACAGACATCAGACCATAGTCTTTGGAAAATGAAAGATCACAGACCAATCTTACCACCCTTCCTGTAGTATAAGAGCCTTACTCTACACCGTCTTTTCTATGGAACTGAACTCCACATCAGGAAAAAACCTTTGCAAGATGCTGCACACACAGATTCTGTACAGACACAAAAGATCAGTATCTGCAAAAGATCTGTTCCTGCCAAAAATCCATTCCTGCAAATTGCAATGATAGTCTATGAGATCTGCAGATCATCATACACACATGATTTAACTGACATTCATCTGCAGATCAGATCCACCAGGATGGATTTTTAGATCTGCAGATCTGCAGATGAATGTCAGTTAAATCATGTGTGTATGATGATCTGCAGATCTCATAGACTATCATTGCAATTTGCAGGAATGGTTTTTTGGCAGGGACAGATCTTTTGCAGATACTGATCTTTTGTGTCTGTACAGAATCTGTGTGTGCAGCATCTTGCAAAGATTTTTTCCTGATGTGGAGTTCAGCTCCATAGAAAAGACTGTGTAGAGTATGGCTCTTATACTACAGGAAGGGTGGTAAGATTGGTCTGTGATCTTTCATTTTCCAAAGACTATGGTCTGATGTCTGTATGTGGCCCTATTCGCGACTTGTCTGCCATGAACATTACCGGTACTTTTTTCCAGAAACAGTAGCATTGTTTAGTCTACTGGCTTTCACTGTGGCTACTTTCCACTGTCAATCACAAGTGCGTGGGTGGAACGCAATTGTTTTCTCTTTGCAATAGTCCTACATTTTTGTGGCAATACTCAAACAACTAAACTGAATGGAAATTGCACTAAAAATGCTGTAGGCAGTGTGTTGTGACTCCTTTAAGAGAAAACCAAGATTTGCCTGATAACAGTAAGTGTCCTTGCGATGGGCAAAACGCTGGCGCTCCAAACACCAGATTGAGACATACGGGGTTTCCACTTGTGCCAATGTGGTGTTGGTATGCCCTAGATCGTGATGTGCCCTAAACGTCATGACGTAGCAATCACACTAGTACTAATATGCAATAGAACTTTCAGTCTCTGAAACAACTGATAAAACTGCTGGTTTCTGAGACATGTGTAGTTGCCCTATAGTATTGCATAGCCATGCCTGGGAGCATTTCAGGAAGCTCAGAGAAGGACTGGACCATTCTCAATACCGGGTGCACATTTAATTTAGTACTGCAGCAAGCAATAGTTGAGTGATATCCCACCGCCTCCTGTCACTCGACTATTACTTGCTGTAGTGCTAAAGTAAATGTGCACCCCGTATGGAGAATGGTACAGCCCAAACAGAGAATTAAGTCCTTCTTGGAGCTTCCGCTGCTGCTTCTGGGCAGGACATCGCAATATTATAGGGCAACTGCACATGTCCCTGAAACCAGCTGTTTTTATCAGCTGTTTCGGAGACTGAACGTTCTATTGCACATGAGTAACGCGGCCCTAGCGTGCTGATGTGGGATTGCTACACCATGACGTTCAGTTCCCTGTGACAGCAGGATCACAATGGATCGGGACAGCGTTGCCACACGTTATCCTCGCCTTGCATCGGATACATTGAAGCGTACAGTCAATGAAAAGTATACTTCACCTTTAGCATTTAGCAGTAAAGCATGGCATGCAGTGCGATACCATACTGCAACACGTTATACCACAATACATCCGGCGCACTATGTACATCGCATAGGTGGTGCATTGCGGTAAGCCGTGTTACAAAGTGGCTGTTACACCATGCCACTGTGAACGTGGCCTAAAGCTGACTAGGTGCGTACACACATCTAATCTTGATTGGCAAATTTTCCACGTATTATAAAGCCCACTACACACTTTCAATTTTTATTTGCCAACCACTGACCATTTGTACCCACCTCCATGTAGTATGAAAGTCAACAGATAATACTATGAGCAGATTGTGTAGGTAAACCCTCAGGCTAGGTACACACTTAGCAGAAACGCTAGCGTTGCGGAAAACGCTGAGTTTTTGCTGCCAATGGAAGTCTATGGGCCACAGAAAAAAAAGGCATATCAAAAACGCATATGCGTTTTCAATGCGTGTGTTTTCAAAAATGCTGGTTTTGTTGCATAATCTGCAAAAACGCATCAAAAATGCACATAATGAAAGTCAATGGAAACACAATGGTATGCGTTTTCATGCATTTTCCATGCATTTTCCTATGAGTTTTTGTAAAAAATTGTTTTCTGGTGTATTTCCGCTTCCTGTTGTCTTCCTAGTGATTTGCATGAAACGCACAAGAAAAGCGCATGAGTTTTGTATATGCGAACCGCAAAAGCATTAAAACGCACGCAAAATGCTTTAAAAATGCATCTGCGGTAAAAAAACGCTAACGCAACAAAAACGCATTAAAATTGCACAAAGAACGCACACGACATAAAATAAACCAGGACATAAAACGCAGCCTTTCATGTGATCTTATGTGTGCACCTACCCTCACACTTGTGAGGATTAAAGGTGCGTACACACGTCAGATAAAAGTCTTTGGAAAATGAAAGATCACAGACCAATTTTACCCCCTTTCATGTAGTATGAGAGCCATACTCTACACAGTCTATTCTATGGAGCTGAACTCCCCATCAGATAAAAATCTTTGCAAGATGCTGCACACAGAGATGCTGTACACATTCAAAAGATCAGTATCTGCAAAAGATCTGTTCCTGCAAAAGATCCATTCCTGCAAAATGCATTCATAGTCTATGATATCTGCAGATCCCATACACACCTTGTTTAATGGACATTCATCTGCAGATCAGCCAATTATCTGCCGATCTGAAGATCCAACCTGGTGGATCTGATCTACAGATAATTGTCCGTTAAACAAGGTGTGTATGAGGTCTGCAGATATCATAGACTATGAATGCAGTTTGCAGGAATGCATCTTTTGCAGGAACAGATCTTTTGCAGATACTGATCTGTTGCATGTGTACAGCGGTCTTTGTGTGCAGCATCTTGCAAAGATTTTTATCTGATGGGGAGTTCAGCTCCATAGAGTAGACTGTGTAGAGTATGGCTCTCATACTACATGAAAGGGGGTAAAATTGGTCTGTGATCTTTCATTTTCCAAAGACTTTTATCTGACGTGTGTACCCACCTTAAGGCTCCAGGAAATTTGGATGCAGGGCAAAAACATAAACTGTCTCACTCTGCTCCTGCAAAACTCCCAGCGTTAAAGAGACTCTGAAGCAACATTAAAATCTCTTTTTACCTTATAATCAACATGGGCATGTCTGCCCCTGCTAAAATGCCGCTATCCAGCGGCTGAACGAGGGGTCTTTACCCCCAAATCCCCTCCGTTGTTCCCAGGCAGTGCTTCCTGCTGAGGCAGGGCTAATGGCCTCTCAGCGCTGATCGCCGCCTCTCCCCCACCCCTCTCAGTCTTCCTTCACTGAGAGGGGCAGGGGAGAGGCGGAGATCCGCCGCTGATAGACGTGCATGGAGGCAGAGCTACAGCCATTAGCTCTGCCTCCATGAGCAGCAAAATCTACGACCAAGTTGGTCGTGGATTTTGCAGGCAGGGATTTGGGGGGTAAAGACCCCTTGTTCAGCTGCTGGATAGCGGCGTTTTAGCAGGGGCAATCTCTTTAATTACTATTCCCCCTCCCGGACACTGTGGACTGTGAGATAACACATAACGCTATTGCTGGCAAACGAATTACGCTGTTTTTAAAGTAATTTGGGCTTGGTCTTTTAACCGCACCTAAATTACCTTCAGAATGCCACTATAGCCATAAGTCACATTGCGACCTATGGCGGGCCATGGCGCTCCCAAGTTTCCCTGCACCATTTTGCACATGCGATGCGTTGCAATGGTCCCACAATTGGCCCCGGTGCATCAGGGTCCACTGTAATAAATACACTGACCACATGGGGGGGACAGAATAAGCCACTGGCTGTTCCTGTGCCCCCTATGTGGTCAGTGTTATGATTGGCTGTTCCCATGTCACCTGCCTGTGTTTACCTATGTGGGCTGTTTAATGACTGGCTCTTCCTGTTCCTGTGTCCCCCTGCATGGCCAGTGTAACAATTGGTTGTTCCTGTGTCCCCTAGTGTGGTCAGTGTATAATAACTCAAGCTGAGGTGTGCACTACCAGACACCCCACGTTACACCCGAGTTATTCATGACTGGCAACACAAACACCGCAACATGCACACTGCTGCAAGACACTAATATTAAAACTTCTTTGCGATTAGTGTGAACTAGGTGTTAATTGTAGAAGCGAGCATTAAAGCAGAACTGAAGATTTAAAAAAAAAAGATTCACTTACCTAGGACTTCTGTCAGCCCCCTGCAGCCGCCATGTGCCCCGGCCGTTTCCAAACGATCCTTTGTTCTCTCGCTGCTGCTCACTTTCCTTCATGTCAACGTCCACTTTTCACCTGCGCAGCCCTGGTCGCACACATTTTCGTATGCATCCCGTGACCAGGAGCGTCCTACGCAGTGCGAGAAAATCTCTCCCAGCAATAGGAGCATAAACGAGGACGCGCACAGCCAGGGCCACGCTGCGCAGTGGACGGCGACTGCCAGAAGCAAAAGTGAGCCACAGCGGGGGAACGCAGGATCGTTTGGTAACTTCGCAGGCACAGGTCGGCTGCAGGGGGATGGCAGAAGCCCCAGGTAAGTGAAAGCTTTGTTTTTTTTTTTTTTTTTAGTTTTCAGTTCTGCTTTAAATTTGACTTTCTCAGCAGGGTCTGAACTGGGAATCTGAACAGGGCTAATAGGATGTGAAAGCTTATGGTTAATTAATCAAACTGCCAGTGCATTGATCATTAGCTTCCCACATATGATTAGCCATGTGCAAATTTTTGGTTGAGCCTGTGTGAGTCTGGTCATTGTAGAATACAAAACTGAGCAATATATATATACATATCTAATGCACACAGGTATCAGAGTCCCAGCTATCACAAGAGCTAACAATTGGTTTATACACTCACCCACTACTGCTTCTTCTAGAAGGACCCATCCACTTTTGAGTAGAAAGAAAACAGCCTCTCCATAGATTCTCTATTGAAATATGCAGAAAGATTGCCTACTTTCTACTCAACAGCTCCCCTATAGTTTGGAATGTGAAGTGGAAATCATAAACCAAATGATCTTGCAACCAGGGCATAGCAATAGGGGTTGCAGAGGTAGCCACCGCATCGGGGCCCTTGGGCCAGAGGGGCCCCGAAGGGCCCTCCCTCAACTACAGTATTTGCTCTCTATTGGTCCTGTGCTCATAATAATCACTTCTATAGATACTTTGAACACTGGTAATTATTAACAAACTGTTCCCCATCCCCTTCTTGCACCTCAGACACTGTAGTTGCCATTGGCAGGTTTTGGTGCGCCGTATCAATTGCTATGTATAGAGTTCTTGGGGGGCCCCAATGTAAAACTTGCATCGGGGCCCACAACTCCTTAGCTACGCCACTTCTTGCAAGTGTAGTTGGGCAAATCACATACCATACCAGAGATGCTTGAGATCAGAGTAGTAGGGGGCCTGAGGACAGTGTCGGACTGGGAGCTGGGAAAGCTGAGGAAATCCACTTGCTAGCCAAGCAGCAGTGATGATGAGGTGTTGCTGCTCACAATGAAGACTTGCTGCAGATTTCTATTGGGAATGATAACACAGGGCTACTGCTGCTTGGCCAATGGCCAGCGGGTGGATTTCACCCTCAGAGTCCGGCACTGCCTGAGGAGATGGCAACCTTCTGGGCCCGTACCCACCATGCGATTTTTCCGATGGCTGCCGATTTTTTGAGCGATGAGCGGTCATCTCCGCAATCTCGTGATGTGGTTACAGCCGACGTTTAGCAACGCGCACTGATAATGGCCGTCACAGCGGATTGGATCTTTAAGATCCCCAATGACTCTGTACAAAGTACCGCAATCGCGCCCGTCTTTTGATGTCGTATAGCAGTAAGAGAAATCGCTGAACGCTCATCGTCAAGGGGACGTCGTTGGACCCGTTGGGTGGTGAGTATTCAGCTTTACAGACAGACAATCCTTCTCTCAATCAATCAATCTTTCAATTTCGATTTGCATTCAAATTTCGTGTAAATTGTATACAGCTTGAAATTACTTCCTGTTTATTTTCCAGTTCAAAGCTGCGTACAATTTACATGACATTTGGATACAAGTTTAAATAATTTACATCTCATTGATCATCTCTGCTGATCAGTAATCATTTAGGCCTCGTTCCTGTCCACTAGGAAACCCAGATGGCCGTGTGTTCAGAACACAACACACGTGATCGCACACCATCTGTGTTGCCATGCGTTGCACTGCTGATCCCATTCACTGCAGAATGATCAGCGTTGAATGTTGACTAAAATGCATGCAGCAGTGTGATATCGCATGACACTGCTGCGCAGCGCATACAGTCTGACCATCAGACAGTGCAGTCTATGCATGTCTGATGTTATTGCTGATCACACACCGTACGTGTTGCCCAAATGCGCACAGCGAGGCGTATAGTGTGAACGAGGCCTGAGATGGGAATGCCAAATCAGCCTACCACAGTATACATTCTATTGACCCTTCAGTCCAATCATTTGGGTTCCTACTTGAGCCGGACCTCCAATGGCCAGCAGGATCAGCCACAGCGCTGTCCACTCTAATGGTGTGTTTTGGTCCGGATGGAGTCCAGAGCAGATGTGTTATTGCCATAGGCTTCTATGGAAAATGCAGCCACTGTCAAGGAAATATTGTGCAGATTCCAATTTTGTGTTTCATTGGATGTGTTACGGACAGACAAGTGTGAACGGATACTATTTACAAAAAGGATCTATCGCTGTTGGTTTTCCAATACGGCAAAATGGACAAATAAAAATGTCCATTTTGTGCCATAGTGGGAACCGAGCCTTATTGACAGTAAGTTCCTCCATGTTTCCTGCACCTGTCATTATACTGACTGATCATTTGAACCTACAAACAGCACAACATGTGTACGACCAATCGTTATTTACCCTCATACCTGGTGGCCAAACAATAAGGCTCCTTTCACACTATGCAAATTGCGGCGTGATGTGATGCTATGCAAATGCAATTCAAAATAACTAAAAAGTCACATCACATGGTGGCGTTGTGGTGCGACCAAAAAGTGAGGCATACTGGACAATGAAAGTATGCCTCACTGTACTGTAAACGGGCATGTTGCCCTGTAAACCCATTGCATGCTGTGAGTTCACAATGGAACCCACTGCACCATAATAAATGTGATAACCCAATAGGGATGCACTCCTGAAAAACGCATGCAGTTCTGCAAAGTGTGCTCCCAGCCTTTGAATAGGTTCAAGTATTAGGCCTATATCACCTGGACAGTTCTACACTCAGCAGTGGCGGCCCAACACTGGGACCAGATAGGGTGCCCCGAGTGCTCTTCCCCTGCCATTCAGCAGTAGGGATGGCCCCTGCATTCCAGAGTCGCTAGTGAAACATAATGGAGAGAATAAGGCTAATTAAGACCCCTTTTACACTTACCACCCCACAGTTTATCGCAGTAGCCAGGGCCAGTTGTAGAGTTTTTGCTGCCTGAGACAAACTTGTAAGGGTGTGCCCCCCTCCCCACAGATCTCTCCCCACCCACCTCTGATTTGGAATGATCCCTCAGTCACTTCATTCCTCCTCAGTCAGGAGTGCCACCTCCTCTCTTCTGCTGTGCAAGTCAAATGAAACACTGCTGCTCTTCTGCTTCCCCCTCCTCACTCACTGTCAGACTCGCCACACAGCACAACAAGCTGCTTTTCCCCTCGCTCTCCTCTCACTTCTCCTCCTACTCTGACTACATGCTGTTAGTGTAAACACAGTACAACAATGCTGCCCCTGTAATCTCTGCACCTGATTCAAATGTTTCCCCTTGCTTCATAAGAGAACCGGCCCTGGCGGTGGCCATTAGAGTCAATGAGTCATGACTTACTGCCTGCGCTGTGGTGCGATATGACGGAAGTGCTCTGGGCAACGTAGAAGTATCACACAAGCTGCAGTGCATCACTGTGCAACTTCCGTGGTAATCTTGGTAGTTGCATGTTTGTTGTCAGATGCGGTCCAGTGCTATTTGGTGCAGTGCACCAATGCAAAAGGACCCTCACACTGAATCCGCTGCAGTTATCTTTAACGCAACGTTTTACTGATGCGCAGAATAGGTAATGGAATTTTACATGTTTCCCTATGGCTTAGTTTACATCTATGTACTTTAACTGCTGCAAGCAATTTTTTGTTCACACAAAAAATGCCTCAGTTGAAATATGTGCCTTTTATTCCACTGTCACTGTACCTAGTCACCTCTCCATCCTCTAGAAACGCCATTGCCTTTCAGCCTTGTCCAGTAACTTGTCTCCATTGCTCCAGCAGTTTCTCCCATCGCATGAACTGTAAGGAAGTGTCGGTGGGTTATGTGATGAGAGATGCCGTTGGAGCCATAGAGATGGGAGGCTGGACTAATCTGAAGGGCTGCTGTGCCACTAGAGCACAGGGAGGTGGGACAACCTCTTCATTACATGCCATTACAGGTGACCCATTTTACATGAATATAGGTGCATTTGAAAAAAGAGCACAAGGAAAGTTGGGTGCCGGGAAATAGCCAATTGTAGAATATCGGTATTTACCAATATTTTACTACAACTAAACCTAACACTACCCACGCAAAACCCTCTTCCTGACACCTAACTTTAAACATCCACAAATACTCTTCCTGATGCCTAACCTTAAAGGATACCCGAAGTGACATGTGACATGGTGAGATAGACATCTGTATGAACAGTGCCTAGCACACAAATAACTATGCTGCGTTCCTTTTTTCTTTCTCTGCCTGAAAGAGTTAAATATCAGGTATGTAAGTGGCTGACTCAGTCCTGACTCAGACAGGAAGTGACTATAGCATGACCATCAATGATAAGAAATTGATCTCTCAGAAGCCATTTTCTACTAGTAAAGTGTTTTATAGCTTGAATTTTTTATCAGTGAGGGCCACACTGTACTCACTTCCTGTCTGAGTCAGGACTGAGAGAAAGAACAAAAGGAACACGGCATAGTTATTTGTGTGCTTGGCACTGTACATACCCATGTCTATCTCATCATGTCACATGTCACTTCGGGTATCCTTTAACTACCCTCAGCACAAACACCCCTCCCGTGCAAACCTGCTTCCTGACTACTAACCTTAAAGTGAACCCCAGGTGAGTGATATGGAAGCTGCCATATTTATTTCCTCTTAAGTTGCCTGGCAGCCCTGCTGATCTACTGTATCTGCAGAAGTGTCTGCATCACACCAGAAACAAGCATGCAGCTAATCTTGTCAGTTTTGACGATATTGTCAGTTATGACAATATTGTCAGAAACACATGATCTGCATATGCTTGTTTAGGGTCTATGGCTGAAAGTATTAAAGGCAGAGGATCTGCAGGACTGCCAGGCAACTGGTATTGCTTAAAAAGAAACAAAATATGGCAACCCCCATATCAATCTCACCTCGGGTTAGTTAGTAACCACCGTCCCGCCCCCAAAACAGTAACTATCGGGTGACGTTATTCGTGCCCACCCAAATATCGGTGACAGAAGGAAACTCTGGTGTCAAGGACACTCGATAAATAGGAGACGCCAGGGCCATCTGCAATGAGGATTGTGGCTACAAATAGCGGGCGCAGGCCCCAACGCCTGCTAGGCATCCAAGTTTCCTACTATGACCGATATTTGTATGGGTGCCTATAGCAGTGCTCAAATTTCATGTTTACACAAATAGTGCTGAGATCTTTCACGTTATTTTATACATTACATCGCACAATTAATGTCACTAACTGTCCCTCAAAGGCGCTCACCATCTAATGCCTAAATTGAAGTATGGATCCACACACAGGTTTATTCAGGAACAGTGAAACCTATAATGTCCCATCAAACATGTTACAACCATCTGAGCGTTACACCGACGATCGTTTCAGGGAAAGGTCCCCTTTGTCAAGGCATTGACAGACATACATATATGTCTGTCCCTACCTGCTGGCCATCTGACCTCAGAATAACGGTCAGATGATTGTAACGTGTGTGACGGGACAATAAAGGTTTCACTGTTCCTGAATAAGCCTGAGTGCGGATCCATACTTCGATTTGTGTACTACATTTGCCAAGGATCCTGCACATGAACCCGCTGGATTAAAGTGTGCAGTTCTTCTTCTTTGTACCATCTAATCCCTACCATTGGTGTAGTCCAGTGTTCCTACCATAGTCTAAGGCCAATTTTGGGGGTTATCCAATTTTCAAGATGTCTTGAAAATTGTTTAACCCCCAAATTTGACCTTAGACTATGGTAGGAACACTAGACTAGATCTTTGATGAAAAAAAGACACGCCTGATCAGGTCTGTGCTACTGTGCAGGCGCAGATGGCTGGTGCATGCGCAGTAGCACAAACCCACTCGGGATTCAGTGGAAAAAGCAGAGCTCAACAGAGTCCGTGCTACTGCCCATGCATAAGTCATCAACAAAATCTTGTCGATGGTCTTTCGGGAGATGCAACGCTGGAATAGCCCAGTGGAGGAGGACTGTGGAAGCCTCTGGAGTATCTAGAGGCTTCCTTCTTCCCCCTATTCAGGTAAGTACCCCTTTTGGGAACTTTTTTCTCTACAGGTACACTTTAAAGCAAACCTGAACTGAGGAAGTTCACGGGACAAACGCATCTGTAGCGTGCATGCACAAGTTCAGACTCATGTAAGCGCAGTATGGATGCGAGGACATACCCATCTGTACTGCGCATGCATGAGTTTGAACTTGTGTATGCACAGTGCGGATATACTGGTCCAAAGAACTTCTTGCATCTCCGAGTAGTTACCCGAGGAGTTCTAAACAGGTATTTGACTAAGTAGGTCAAACAGCTACACCCAGGGACAGCAATGCATTGAGGAACTGGATGGAGGAATGGAAAGGTTCTATACTATCCAGAGCTTTTCCTACAGTATACTTAGGTAAGTATCATACCTGAAGTGAGTGCCTCATTTCAGGCTTTCTTTAAAGGATACATCCAGGCAAATAAAAAAACAAAAATCCACTTACCTGGGGCTTCCTCCAGCCCCTGGCAGGCGTCCTGTGCCCCGCCGCAGCTCCGGTGGCTCCTGGTCTCCCGGAATGGAAGCAGCAGAAGGCAAACAGAGTAAAAACGGATCCAACTGACCGGTAATCAGACCCGTTTTCACGGATTCCTTTGCCACCCTAACTCTAGTGTTACCCCCGGGCCTAAGTGATACTGTATATCTAACCTTTTTCTGCTAAGCAGTGGCAATAGTTTGTAACATTTTCCTGGTGGTCATATTGGACCATAGTGATGGAGGTGGAAAGTGTGATGTATCATCAGTTATGCGATTGTGGACATCCTGTATTAATGGAAAATAAATCTTACTATCTTTGCACACATGTGCCTGTAATCACTAGCCTGTTAATTTGCTAATGTTTTTGCAGCCCCCACCTAACGCTTATATGATCCAAGTGAGGACTGAATATTTTAATCATTTTTTGAAAAATCCAGGCCAGGATTTTAGTGTCACTTATGTTCTGCGGTGATCTCCAGCCCAGGGAAAACCTTAAAGGGACCCTGAGCAGTGCAAAAAAAAAAAAAAGGAAATCTGGACTTACCTGGGGCTTCCTCCAGCCCCTCGTAGCTCGCGAGGTCCTCCGGCATCCTCTTCGTCCCTTTCATGGTCCTGCTGGCGGCAGGACATTTACAATGACCGGTGTGATGATGAACCAGGTGCGCCCAAGCGCAACTTCAACCAAAGTCACCAGATTACGGAAGTCGCCAGCAGAAGGGCCAAAGAGGATGCCAGGGGGCCTTGTGTACTACGGTAGGATGGAGGAAGCCCCAGGTAAGTCCAGATTTCCTTTTTTTTTTTTTTTTTTTTTTTTTTTTTGCACTGCTCAGAGTCCCTTTAAAGGGAATCTAAAGTGAAAATAAACTTATGATATAATACATTGTATGTTTATTATAGCTAAGATATAGAACATTAGTAGCAAAGATATGATTCTCCTATTGTTTCCAGTACAGGAAGAGATAAAAACTTTACTTGTTATCTATGCAAAAAAAATTCTTCTCTGAGGTCTCCAACCAAACTTCCAAACTATAGTGCTGTTTTCTGAAACACTTATACATCAAAGAAACAATGAAAGACAACGTCAGATAAGATTTGTGTAGTTTGTAAACTGCAAATATTAGAGAATGATGCAATTTAATAATTGCTACTAATGTTCTATTAATAAACCGTACTACACATAAAATTAATTCTATCATAAGGTTATTTTTTGTTTGTTTTTTTCATTTCAGTGCCACTTTAATAGATCAACTTCAAAATATCCAGTGATCTATCAAGCCACATAGACAGAGGTGAACATAGTGACTGCCTCCTGCTGCCCAGGTGAATTGTGCCCTCTTTGTATCTTCTGCCAATCCACGCAGGTGCATAATGACTTTTGTAATTTATAACTTTTTTTAAACCTTTATGCTAAGAATACACGGGTCGATCCAGCGGCCGATTAGCCGCCGGATCGACCCCAGCCACGTCCCCGCTCGTCCCCACCGGCGCTTCCTTATCAGCGCTCGATTCCCTGCCATTGTCCGCCGGCGGGAATCAAGCAGGCGCGGGTCGAGCGGCATGATCGGGCCAGCTGAATATTATCAGCTGGCCGGTACACGGTACAGAAACGTACTGTGCATCCCCAGCATTAAACTCATAATACATGAAACACGTGACACCCAAAGTAAGTTTGTCCTGAATAATTAAAGGTTTATGTTTTCTTTTATATAATTTATTTATTTTTAGGTTTCTTTTTAGTTTTTTTCTTATGTTTAGTTCTTTTGTTTATATGGTAAAAATTGTGAAAACAATAATTATTTGAGAAAAGTCATGAAAAACATTTAATCTATCTAAATCATGAGTGGTTAAATTAATGCGTATAGTTATTTAATATTCAAATTGACATCCTCTGGCTGGGACATGGTGATTTACGTGAAGTACGGTAAATATGATGGATTTATGAATGATCTCTTTCTGTATAGATCAGGTTTTTAAAGTAGTGAAAAAATCTTTCTCTGAAATCCCACGTCTCTAAAGTCTTTGTATATTTGGCAAATAATATATCACTGACAAATAAAAAATAAAACATTGTCCGCCACTCCTAATACTCTACTTTGCTCTTTCTTCATCTTCTATCCTCTCTTTCCATAGTCTGAAGGTCTGTCTGTGCTTCCTTGTATTCTAAACTATGAGCATTGAACAAGTGCTCAAAAAACTGTAACCAATGGCAACCAATCACATCACAGCATTTTTTTCCAGTGCACATTTTAAATTAAAAGCCATCGCTTGATTGGTTGAAAAGACACTTCCCACTTCCTTCATAGACTAACCAGCAAGCTCATGGTGACCCAGAACTCATTGGGGTGTGTAAGGGACTACAATGGTCCTAAAAGCCCCCTTACTAAGATGTTAAGAAAAACAAAAGTTTGCTTTCCTAAAACAGAAAGAATTTGCGATAATTCAGGTTAGAGTGAGCTCGAGATGCCTCCCAGGCACCACTGCTGAATATATGCAAATTAACCATTGTACCCTTAGAAGCTAAACACACCTCCAGAACCGCTGGAATGCAATGATGTGTCAGCTTGTTAATGTGTACATAGCCATAATAATCCAACATGCATACAGGCTGTTTCGGATTGTTTGATCCTCATCAGTGCATGGCATGGATTAATTTGGCTCTATGGAGTAGGGCTTGTAAATCCGAGAGGCACAGACTAACCAGCAAGCTCATGGTGACCCAGAACTCACTTCCTTCATATGCAGACACTACCTAGTAAGAGTGCTTAATATGTTTTTGAAGGCTTGATGATGCCACTGTCTTTGTAACATAATTTGTTGACCAAAAAAAACCCTTGCCAGATCTGTCAAGACTCATTGTATGGGTTTCTATCAAGCTGTCATTGCATATGTATGATCTGCTATTAAATAAACAGCTTTTGAAGGGATTAAAATAAACAGATCATCAGTATTTTTGCAGATACTCACATTTCCCTGCGATAGTCAAGGTCACAAGAGAAGTTCTGCGGACCCTCTGGAGAGAGCAGAAGTAGTTAACAGTGTCCAGCCTTGTAGGCCGAACAGCAGGAAGCTCTGTTTGGCTATTACTGGGCCATCTGTGGGGGCTGGGGCTGTGTGAGGGATCCTATTCACTGAGGAGACTACACACCCTGAGGCTCAATCCTCTATTGTTCAAAGTCAGCAATCACACTAGCATCACAATAAAGCAAGATGGTTCCTACAGAAGATTCTCACAGTCCCTCCTTATTCTTCATCAAATCCCTCACTTTACTTTCTAGGAAAACACAGTTCAGAAGTCTGACAAAACTTTATAGACCAGGCCACACACTAGCAACAACAAATCAATTAGGAAAATGTGGAGGCTCTGCACAGTATGACAATATAGCGAAGGATATACTGTACATTTTCTATGATTTACTAGGAAGCACGTCTGACCAATCGGAATGAAGTTCACTGTCAAGTTCTGCCGTGAGAAGCTGCAGATGGCAAAGTGGCACACCGGCAGTGTTGTAGCTGTCATTTAAGTGTGAAGCGTTACAGTGGCTATTCCGCTCTCTGAAAGCCGACACTAAGATCAAAACGCTTTTGTTAAGTGCTTTGGCTTCATTTCAAGGTCAGTAAGTGAAAACACTGCCAAAGTTTACTTTTACAGTATACATAAAATAAAAAGTCAATAAAGCCAGATTTGACTGACTTGTAGCACAAATGTGCAGAACTGGAAACCAGTAAGGGCTGAAAAGAACTTCAACAGATTGGATAGTGTACTGGTTTCATACCTCCCAACTTTTTGAGATGAGAAAGAGGGACACTTAAGCCACACCCCTGATCACGCCCCTATTCATGAATACCATAAAGATTTCATAAGAAAAATATGTTGTTATATAACTCAAACGACACTGGTCCTGTCTATCTTGGTTAATTTTTCTTCATATTAACATTTTAAAACTAGAAATATAGCAATTTAAAGGAAGGAAATAAAGTTTAGAGTCAAACACATTTTTCAGTAGAGAAATACATATATTTACATAGAAAGAGAAACAAAGTGCTGAAAGAGGGACAAATGAGGAGGAAAGAGGGAGAGAGGGACAGGGCTCCCAAAGAGGGACTGTCCCTCCAAAAGAGGGACATTTTTGAGCTATGCTGGTTTAGGTCTCTGCCACTGCCACAGATGTCCACGGTTCGACTCTTGGCTCTTCCTGTTCAGTAAGCCAGTACCTACTCAGTAAGGAATCCTTGGGAAAGACTGCTACTGCCTGAGCATGCCTTAGTAGCCGCAGCTCTGGTGCTTTGAGTCTGCCAGTGCCAGGAGAAAAGTGCCATATAAATGTTCTGTGTCTTATTTCTGGGCACTCAAATCTCAGGAGATAGAGCAGAAATTGTCAGGTAGTTTGTGTTGTTCTCTACTGAGGTAGTAAATTGGCATCATTCACTTTTCTGAATGAAGTGGTCTCAAATTACCCAAATAAGGGCTCGTTCAGATCAGAAATGCGGATGGCCATGCGTGCGGAACGCGTGCGGACCGCAACGCGTATAAACGCATGGCCATCCGCGTTTGTGTGCGTTGCGTGGCTGATCCCATCACTGAAAAGTGAATGGGACAGCCACGCGTTTTTGCAAAATCTGCGTGCAGCATGCATTCCCGGACCACACAGGTCCGGAACGCATGCAGTGTGAACATCAGACATTGCACTCTATGCAATGTCTGATGTCGTGCGTTTTGGCCACCTGCATGCGTTTCCAAAACGCGGCTGGAAACGCGTGCAGTGTGAACGGGCCCTAACTTTGTTTTTCGCTAATGTACAATGCCATACCCTTGCTGGCCAGAGCTGAAGAATCTATTGTTCTGTAAATATTGTAAAAATGAACAGAGGTGCCAAAAGGATAGACAGAGGTGCTAAGCGTATATTAGACTCCTGGCTGTGTGATACTCCTGTTTTCTATTGCCTGAGGAAGCGGGAATATGCCCGTGAAACGCGTTGCCTGTTGTTTTTAGGAGTATGTAAATACATTTTGTTGATGCTTTAATCGACAGCTTTGTGTCTGTTTTGGGTCGGCCGGTCCACCACTGCCTCCCGAACACTTTTACCAATTTTAGCGATTTTTATCCTTTTGGCGCCTTGGAGGGGTGTCATACCCCCTTTCTTTTCCTATCTACAGAGAGGGACATCTTAGTCCTGAGTGGGGACAGGCTTAAAGAGTAACTGTTAGCCCCCAAATTGAAATTTAAAACACTATTGCAATGTTTTATTTATTATATAAATGAGCCAAAAAGCCAATGTACAAGTTAAAAATCAATCTAATTTTGTTACTATCTAACCTTTTCCCCCAGCTCCGGACGCAAGCCGCATATCAGATACTGTAGCATGCAGAGCATGCCTATGTCTGGCCGACCCCCCTCTCCCCCCCAGGACCAGGTGCCAATATATTCTCCCCACCGCAGCTGACCGCTCTGACACGGAGAGAGTGGCAGCACTTCCAGAGCAGCACCGCAGAGCAGCCAGCGCCGTGCATCTCTCTCACATGTGTTTCTCTCACATGTGACTCGGCGGCGGCTGCTCTGCGGTGCTGCTCTGGAAGTGCTGCCGCTCTCTCCGTGTCAGAGCGGTCAGCTGCGGTGGGGAGAATATATTGGCACCTGGTCCTGGGGGGGAGAGGGGGGTCGGCCAGACATAGGCATGCTCTGCATGCTACAGTATCTGATATGCGGCTTGCGTCCGGAGCTGGGGGAAAAGGTTAGATAGTAACAAAATTAGATTGATTTTTAACTTGTACATTGGCTTTTTGGCTCACTTATATAATAAATAAAACATTGCAATAGTGTTTTAAATTTCAATTTGGGGGCTAACAGTTACTCTTTAAACTCCTCACCTGCCTTTACAGTGGTTGCCTGAGCGGTAACCCTGGTTTGTAAGTATAACACTTACGCTTCTGTAGCGAGACAGACTGGATCTTAGTGGAAAACGCCTCCAGTGGCACCCTGCCTCCCAGAATCATGCAGACACCAGTATCAATGCAATATATTTATTCCCCATAGACCAACGTGATCTAATGGGGTGACGTAAGCAATAGAAAATATAGTACTAATCAAACACTTGTTAACTCAGCAAGATCATAACAATAAAAGTAATATGCTTCACACATTCAAAGTGCATCAAAAGTGTATGTCCAAAGTAGCCACCTCCTGCGCCCCTTCAGTGTCACTCTAAACAAGTGTACACTAGACTGGCGCAGAACGCACCGCAGCAAAGGGACAAGCTTAATAAACTGCAATCAACACACGGTAGTAACCTCTTGCACCCCTCCAGTGTCACTTTAAAGAGGTGCACACTACACTGGCGAAAGACGCACAACCATAGCAAAGAAACAAACTTAAGAAAATGCAATCAGTAGCACAACCTTATTTAACTCCCGACTGGCCAGTGGGCTATAATGCAGTTCTGCACTCGGGGTACCCCTTTAAGGAACGTTATGTGCACAGTTGGGCGCCTTGTAAAGGAACTGCAGCAGCAAGAAGACTCCTGATGCACTCAGCAATAACAGCATAGATGCCAGTGATGTGAGAGGGGACAAGTTAACCAGGCTATAGTTCAGAATGGCAGGCTATGGCAAACAGTCCTGACATACACTGTCCACAGTTTGTTGTAAGAGGAGTGGTATGACTCCCAAACCTCTCAGCCAGGTTAATGCCCCTCTATCACTGCAAAGATAGTTCCTACCATGAGGTGCAGGGCCAGTCCCTGATAATGGTCACTCAACAGGTCCAGAACTCACAGGCCAGACGTTTTGAGGAGACTGAGATTCACAAACTTTGTAATCCAGCTAAAATGGTTCCTTCTGAAGTCCACATGGCTTGTACAATCCAGACTCCACCAACCTCACAGGTTCACACAGTTCTGGTCCGGCAGCTGTATCCTTTCTCCAAGATTCAGCTCAGGGTGCAGCAATCTGTGTCATAGGATCCCTTCTTCACACTCAGAAATCAAATGGAAGCCAGTCTGATGGATTTAGGCCTGAAGATCCAGTCCCAGTCACTCCAGACCTCACTCCCAGGCTCTAGGCACACCAGCCACACCTCAGCTCCCAGCAGCCTCTGCTCACTCCAGCCTCTCTTCCAGAATTCTCTGCAGTCTTAAAGGAACTATGCCCTCTAAAGGTAGCAGTATATAACATAACAATAACAGCACATTATATGGTGTTACACTTCATCATTTTCACCCTTTTCCAATACATACTACACTATATTGGGCTCTCGGTCTTCTGTCATTTATATGTTGTTCTGTAAAGGTTGACATATTGTTTTTGTAAATTCCAGAAATCACTTTACCTGCACAACTGACACAATGAAGTGGCATTCGACACTTGATCTAGACCAGTGTTGTCCAACTTCATGGGTATGGAGAGACAATTTTTTTCAGATTACATGATGGAGGGTCAACTATAATAAATAGTGGAATAAAATGTATTGATCAAAAGGACTGACAAATGCATTTGCTAATCCTCCCTCTAAAAAATAAACATAATTTGACAGCATTTCCCTCAAAATGCACATAATCTGGCAGTCTTCTCATCGAAATGCAAATTATCTGGCAGAGTTTTTCCACAAAATACACATGATCTGGCAGCGTTTTCCTCAAAATACACATAATCTGTGCGCCTTCTATATGATAGATAGCCAGGGTGTCCCTTTTCCCGCCCATATAGGTAGCCAGGCTGCAACCTCCCGTATAGGTAGCCAGGGTGCCCCCTCCCATATAGGTAGACAGGGTACCCCCTGACATCTCACAGTAAATAGGTAGCCAGAGAGGTTTTCCCATCCCCTCTCCTCCTGGCAGAATTAACTCACCTCTGTGGCGGGGGAGCGTAGGCACATGCCTTAGAGGATGCCATAGAACGCGTCAGTACAGTAGATCGCAATGATTGCTTAAAAAGGAGAAAAAAAGAGGAAAAATGATGGTAAGGGGAAAGTGAGATTCATAGCTACATACGGGTCTCACTGGCCTCAACTCAGGAATGTGCTGAAAAGCACTGGCATGTCCTGAGTCTTGATCCAGAACTGCTAATAATCGTTGGTCCATACCCACTTATGACTCCGAGAAGGGCACCAAACCTTAAGGATACTTTGGTGAAAGCTGAGGTTCATTCTAGGAATCTTGATCTGAATCGGGGAAGAGGCTTTCTTGGCCCTAATCCAACAGAAATATTCCTGTGTAATGTACTGCAAATTAGTGGAAAAAAACAAATGAATTTGAGAATGCAAAAGGAAATAAAAAGTATGAAATCAGAAGTTTTGTAAACTGTAACTCTGAGGGGGTGATATATATGATCATGTGCCCGTGCGGACTGAAGTATATAGGAAAACAAAAAGAAAGATAAAAGAAAGGATTGGAGAGCATGTAGGAAATATTACTGCTGCAGATGAAAAAGGCCCTTTGGGCACACACTTTGCAGTGTTCCATGACAGCAATCCAGACTGTCTAAGGCAGGCATGGGCAAACTTGGCCCTCCAGCTGTTAAGGAACTACAAGTCCCACAATGCATTGCAGGAGCCTGACAGCCACAGTCATGACTCATAAAGGCAAATGCATTGTGGGACTTGTAGTTCTGTAAAAGCTGGAGGGCCGAGTTTGCCCATGCCTGGTCTAAGGTATAAATGCATAATCAAACCTAAGAGGAGTACAAGGGGAGGAGACTTTGAAAATTTTTTATACCAGATAGAAAATAGATGGATATATACCCTGGGTACATTGAACCCAAGAGGACTTTATTCTGGGCTAAATTTGGTTCATTTTTTAAAAGAATATGCATAAAAAGTATCTTCTATAAGTAATTCACCTTTCAATGTTCATGTAATGGGACCAAGATAGGATAGGTGTAGCGTTGAGATAAGTCTGGATTGCAGGGATGCTGGGAAGTGTAGGAACTGTATAACTGCCTGAATGTGAAATATACAGTGGCTTGCAAAAGTATTCGGCCCCCTTGAAGTTTTCCACATTTTGTCAAATTACTGCCACAAACATGAATCAATTTTATTGGAATTCCACGCGAAAGACCAATACAAAGTGATGTACACATGAGAAGTGGAACAAAACTCATACATGATTCCAAACATTTTTTACAAATCAATAACTGCAAAGTGGGGTGTGCGTAATTATTCGGCCCCCTGAGTCAATACTTTGTAGAACCACCTTTTGCTGCAATTACAGCTGCCAGTCTTTTAGGGTATGTCTCTACCAGCTTTGCACATCTACATACTGAAATCCTTGCCCATTCTTCTTTGCAAAACAGCTCCAGCTCAGTAAGATTAGGTGGACAGCAGTCAGATTTTGTGAACAGCAGTTTTCAGATCTTGCCACAGATTCTCGATTGGATTTAGATCTGGACTTTGACTGGGCCATTCTAACACATAGATATGTTTTGTTTTAAACCATTCCATTGTTGCCCAGGCTTTATGTTTAGGGTCATTGTCCTGCTGGAAGGTGAACCTCCGCCCCAGTCTCAAGTCTTTTGCAGTCTCCAAGAGGTTTTCTTCCAAGTTTGCCCTGTATTTTGCTCCATCCATCTTCCCAACAACTCTGACCAGCTTCCCTGTCCCTGCTGAAGAGATGCACCCCCCCCCCCCCCCCCCGAGCATGATACTGCCTCCACCATATTTGACAGTGGGGATGGTGTGTTCAGAGTGATGTGCAGTGTTAGTTTTCCGCCACACATAGCGTTTTGCATTTTGGCCAAAAAGTTCCATTTTGGTCTCATCTGACCAAAGCACCTTCTTCCACATGGTTGCTGTGTCCCCCACATGACTTGTGGCAAACTGCAAAAGGGACTTCTTATGCTTTCTGTTAACAATGCCTTTCTTCTTGCCACTCTTCCATAAAGGCCAACTTTGTACTGTGCATGACTAATAGTTGTCCTATGGACAGAGTCTCCCACCTGAGCTGTAGATCTCTGCAGCTCGTCCAGAGTCACCATGGGCCTCTTGACTGCATTTCTGATCAGCGCTCTCCTTGTTCGGCCTGTGAGTTTAGGTGGATGGCCTTGTCTTGGTAGGTTCACAGTTGTGCCATACTCCTTCCATTTCTGAATGATCGCTTTAACAGTGCTCCGTGGGATGTTCAAGGCTTTGGAAATCTTTTTGTATCCTAAGCCTGCTTTAAATTTCTCAATAACTTGATCCCTGACCTGTCTTGTGTGTTCTTTGGAATTCACGGTGTTGTTGCTCCCAATATTCTCTTAGACAACCTCTGAGGCCCTCACAGAGCAGCTGTATTTGTACTGACATTAGATTACACACAGGTGCACTCTATTTAGTCATTAGCACTCATCAGGCAAAGTCTATAGGCAACTGACTGCACTCTGATCAAAGGGGGCCGAATAATTATGCACACACCACTTTGCAGTTATTTATTTGTAAAAAAATGTTTGGAATCATGTATGATTTTCATTCCACTTCTCATGTGTACACCACTTTGTGTTGGTCTTTTATGTGGAATTCCAATAAAATTGATTCATGTTTGTGGCAGTAATATGACAAAATGTGGAAAACTTCAAGGGGGCCGAATACTTTTGCAACCCACTGTATAAGGGCAGCACGGTGGCGTAAGGGCAGCACGGTGGCGTAGTGGTTAGCACTCTCGCCTTTGCAGCACTGGGTCCCTGGTTCAAATCCCAGCCAGGGCACTATCTGCAAGGAGTTTGTATGTTCTCCCCGTGTCTGTGTGGGTTTCCTCCGTGCACTCCGTTTTCCTCCCACATCACAAAAACATACAGATAAGTTAATTGGCTTCCCCCTAAAATTGACTACAATGAAAATTAAAACCTAGACTACAATAAATACAAATACATTGCACTATACATAGATAGACAAATGACTATGGTAGGGATTAGATTGTGAGCTCCACTGAGGGACAGTTAGTGACAAGAATATATTCTCTGTACACCGCTGCGTAAGATGTCGGCGCTATATAAATACTAAATAATAATAATAATATAAAGTGGAAATCATGAAGTAGGTGTGCACGGAATAGGCATGCAATCAATATGCAAATGGGAGATAAAAAATTTGCAGCATGCATAGTGTGTCATCTAAAGTGGAGGTGCATATACGGTTCAAGAGTATGTGTGATATGTTTTGCATGAAACTATGCTGAGCTGAAGTGAATATGTCAGGATGAGTGGCTGTAGAGGTATAGCAGGATCCTGTCTTAAAGGGAAGGTTCAAGGAAACCTTTAAAAAAATAAAAATCCATATCCACTTACCTGGGGCTTCCTCCAGCCCGTGGCAGGCAGGAGGTGCCCTCGCCGCCGCTCCAGAGGCTTCCGGTCGTCTTCGGTGGCCGACCCGACCTGGCCAGGCCGGCTGCCAGGTCGGGCTCTTCTGCGCTCCAAGGACGGGCTCTTCTGCGTCCCACGCGGGCGCGCTGACGTCATCGGACGTCCTCCGGGCTTTACTGCGCAGGCGCCAGGTCGGGTCGGCCACCGAAGACGACCGGAAGCCTCTGGAGCGGCGGCGAGGGCACCTCCTGCCTGCCACGGGCTGGAGGAAGCCCCAGGTAAGTGGATATGGATTTTTATTTTGTTAAAGGTTTCCCTGAACCTTCCCTTTAATGAACAGATAGTTTGGCGTAACATGCGAGGTATCAAAGTGAGGTATTAAAGTTATGAAACTATGAAGAAAATGTGAAACATTCATGGTCTGTGACACTGAAGTATAAATCTGTGGATTTTTTCTAAGTGCTGACAATGCTATGATGCACAGAATCAACAAAAGACTCAGAACGAGGCTTGGACTGAGGACAGTTTGTTTTAAATAGAAGAGGGTGTTCCCACTGCTACCTAGCCACAGCGTCATCACACTGACGAAGCTCACGTTGGTGGGCGGAACGCGTATGTGGGCGTGGCCTACGCGCTGGACACGAGGAGCGGCTCCGGCGTCCACACAAGGAGATGCATGTCACACTGACAGCCGGCGAGCTGCGAAGTTAAAACAGGTACCTGTACACTGCGGGACGCCGCGGTGGGAAGCATCATCTGCAACCAGTCTGGAGGAGAGAAGGTAAAACTTTTGTGCTAGACGGAGAGGTGATGGAAGCCATGAAGCTGAGCAGATAGCCAACGTACACGGTTATGGCATGGTGCCTGGAGTTAGGACTTTGCTGTTATAACATCAAGGAGTAGTACGTTAAATGCATATGCAGAAATACATGTGCCCAAAGGCCATACTAGTTATTGAAGACTGGACCCTAGACTATGATTAAATGCTGCGGTTTGATAGATCCATGGCTGCACTTACTCCGGAGTGAATTGAATAATATTATAGCTGCTTGGAAGTGAAGTCACTGCATAAGCCTCACTTTATCTTGTAGATACGGATTGACCAAATCCATCTCTGATAAATGTGGTATGAATGTGTATGGTAGTGTCAAGGAGCACTTCTTTGATTGGTCCAGTGCGGGTTTGGGGATTTTATTAGGTGGGGGAGATTGGGGGAATTCAGTTGTTTATACCTTTTGATACAGTGAAGAGGAGTTTATAGTAAGTGAGTGGCGGTCCATTGAATTTGTGTATGCTAGATTTTGAAGTTGGTCCTGCCTTCCCTCATCATTGGGGTTTACTAATGTGATATAATGATCTGTGCACCGGAGGAGTAAGTGTCATGAGCGTAGGCACATGCAGGGAGCGGTACCTCACCTTTTGGGATCCACATGCTGCCTCTATCTTCTTCCTCCTCGGCGTCTGTCACTTCGGTAACAGCGCCCCATGCGATGACATGCACTTAGGTTGTTAGCAGCGTGTGGATCCAGGAAGGTGAATAACCGCACCCTGCATGTGCCTGTCCTCCCCCCAGCCGCCATGGTCACCCACCCCAATTAGTCAGTGCTAGCGGCCATGTGCCACAGCAGGAGGGATTTACCGTAAGGCTCTGTAGGCACATGCCTACAGGCACCTGAGGATGGAAAGGCAGCTCACTCCCCTCCCCTAGTGCCTCCCTCCTGCCTTATCTATGCAGAGTCCTGAGCAGAGTGTGAATGAGAGGTTACTCACACAGGCATTGGCATTCCACTGACCAGATATCCCTTCAGTCTGTGGCACCTCTAGCTGCCCAATACTTGGAGGCACCTCTAGCTAATGAATACTGAGGATAGCTCTGATTACCTAATACTAAGGTGCACCTGTAGCTACCTATGGACCTAAGGGAAATAAGGAAGCCAGCCGGCACACTTGCTGTGCAGTGGGGGTTTGTAGGCCCATGGAGGGTGAAGTCTAAGGTGCCAGGTCAACTGTGCCTATAGGCGCCTGTGATGTAAATACGGGCCTGCTGGCGGACCAGATGCTGCCCATGAGCCGCCAGTTGGGCAGCACTGATGTGGACAATAAAGGGTTTTCTTTTCCCCTGCAGATCTGCTGTCTGACACATAGCTTGGTTTTTTTGCGCAGTGTGTTACTTCATGGATATTGTTCATAAGATCTGTATCCAGGGCCGGTTCTAGACTTTTTGCTGCCTGAGGCAAACTTGTGAGGATGTGCCTTCCCTTCCCGATTTTGAATGATTGCACAGCACCTGAAATTTAAAGAGGAACTCCAGTGAAAATTATGTAATAAAAAAGTGGGCGCGATATGTGCTACCTGAGAGCTACTGTTTTGTCCCCTGTTTTATTGCCTGATGAAGCGGGCTTGGTCCTGCGAAACGCGTTGCATCTATTGGGGTACTAATAAAGTGTTTATTTATGTCAGACAAGTAGCCTAGTCTGCTTTCGGAGGTAAGTCCACCACTGCCTCCCCAGCATATTTTAAAACTTTTAATTATTGTTTTTATTCTGCTGGCGCCTCTGTTCATCAAAGTCCATAATAAAAAAGTGCTTCATTTTTACAATAATAATGTATAAATGATTTAGTCAGTGTTTGCCCATTGTAAAAGCTTTCCTTTCCTTGATTTACATTCTGACATGTATCACATGGTGACATTTTTACTGCTGGCAGGTGATGTCACTGAACGTACCTGCTCCATGCTGTTTTAGCAGTTGGAAACAGCTGTAAACAGCTATTTCCCATAATGCAACGAGGTTCACAGACAGGAAACTGCCAGGAAAATGGTCCTCGCAGTTTCCTGTGGGAGGGGCTTCAGCACAATATCAGTCATACAGAGCCCCCTGCTGATCCATTTTTGAAAAGGAATAGATTTTTCATGTAAAAGGGGGTACCAGCAACTGATGGTACCCCCATCAGGGATGAAGTTCAATTCTTGGTCACGGTTTCTCTTTAATGTTCTCACATGACATGCTGCAGCTCAACACAATCGCTCACTGGCTGGCTGTGAGTCTGTGACAAACAAACTGCTCACCCTCAGCTACTCCATTCATCCCCAGTCAGGACAGCAGTGCCACCTCCTCCCTTCTGCTGTGCAAGTCAAATGAAAGATTGCTGCTCTCCTGCCTCTCTCTTCCTTACTCACTGTCAGACTCCTCACACAGCACAACAAGCTGCTTTTCCCCAATGATGATCTCTTCACCTAGCTCTCTTGCTTCTCCTCCTACTCTGACTGCATGCTGTTAGTGTAAACAGTACAAACATGCTGCCCCTGTAATGTCTGATGCATTCACGTTTATTTTGATATGTTTGATATTTGTATACCTGGCTTGTGATCTCACAAATCTAGTGCTCCCACTATATACTGTTCCTACCCAGCTTATTTACAGCATTCTTTTATCAAATAAAAAAACGGAAATTTGATCAGTTTTCTCGAATGAATAAAAAAAAAAAAGCTTTTGATTTTTCAGGGCAATCAATCATAATTATCGAATTGGTGTAAAATTAGATCTTTTAATTGTATGGTGTGCGTGGCCACCTTTATTTACATCTGGGTGCCTCTTTATCCCTATTGTGATCTAAATAAACTCATTTGCCCTCTGCTACTGTAGTTATCCCTCCAACTCACAGCAGGAGGCAATTGCTTGTCCTCCCCATTTCCCTCCCTTTTAGGTCTCAATCACAGATCTAGAGCACTGAAACTGGATTTCCAAGGAGAAGTGCAAACTGTGAGAGCTGTTAGCAGGAGGAGGGGAACATTTTGTTAATGATTACCACTAAAGAGATCATTAACACTATTACACCAGTAAAGAGCTACTACAGTGGCTGGCCAAGACCCTAGATGGGATCTGTAGCCTACCAGCCCCATTGCATCTACAACCTTTGCATCCTCTATTGCTGCACTACTGGTCTTTACCATACACACTGGCCAACATGACTTCTGGTCGAGCTGCTCTCTATGGCCCATATGCAATTCTTTCTTTCTCCTGAGTTTTCGCCTAGGTGATAGGTGCTGTCCATGCCATGTGTATGTCTGTCTCATACTCTGTCTATGCCATGTGAACCACAAATAATTCCGATTACAGCTCTTGCTGTACTTGGCGAAATAAAGTGATTCTGATTATGATTCTGATATCTTCATAGCTTGACATAAAATTCCTTTCAAGCCACCAGCACGCAAGAAAATACTCAAAATAAATTTGATAGTACTTTTTCACCAACTTTTGGGTATTTTTTCATTTGTAAAATGCTGAAAAATTAGTTTAAACAGAAGATTCAAATTATCTCCTAGGAGATAACTCAGGTGAAACATGTAATTGCATATGGGCCTATGTCTCTTATATTCACTATCCCAGTAAATAACTCCTGGACTGCAAAAGCATAGACCAGATAATGGCTTGCTAGGTCTATGGCCTCTCTTGCCTGTAAACTGCCCCTTATACGACTATCTTTATTGAAAATGAATAAAATAGCGCAAGTTATGAAGTTCATGCATTACTAGTGTTAGATTTTATTGCACATTGTAATTGTGTAACAGTGCTCACAACTGCATTAGCATAGAAACGGCCTTCTGTGTAAATGACAGCCATCTGCAGGAGCCCTAAAAGAGCAGCTGGGTTTCGGCTCATGGTATCTTTTGTCTCGCCCCATTAGCATTTCATGGCTCAGGCTACCAGAGCTGTAGACAGTGCTGTCAGTTAATCAATGAATAATAAGTATCTATTGTCTGCAGGACATCTACCAGAGAAAGCCTGGCCACAGATGGGCAGATGACTCACTCAGAGGCAACCAGATATCTGTGCTTGCCTCTCCTTGACTGCATCACCAGGATCCGCTAGAATCCTGTCCCCTGTGTGGTCAACGTTGGTTAGCTCAAAGAATTCTATGTCTGTGAAAAATGCTTCTGAAAGTCAAAAGTACACGTTCTGACCTGTACAATTCCTGTAAGTCCCCATTTAGAGATGTGGATGCCAGCGCGTAACTAGAGGGGGGCAGCTCCTGCGATCACATGGGGGCCCTGAGCTGCGGGGGGCCTAACTACTAACCTTCCCTTCCTCTGATACAGGGGACTATACTTCAGATCAGGTGTTTTTGTGGCTACACTTGTTATGTGTGTGCAGGGCCGGCCCGCCCATGAGGCGGGGTGAGGCGGGTTCCTCAGGCGGCAGGAAGTGGAGGGGCGGCACCAGACATAGAGAGGAAGTGACTGGGGAGAGGAGAGAGAGAGTGCAGGCTGCAGTGCAGACGAAGTCCGGCTGATCCTGTGTGGTGCCCGACCTGCCTCCGACCTCGTGCCTGCACACACAACGTGAGTGATCCTCCCCAGCTCCCCTCCGGCTCCGTCGAGGCTGCCCGGACTGTCTGTGAACTTCTGAGACCCGCCCCGCCGCCCCCCAGGCTGTGCGTACCTCCCTCCCGCCACCCACATGATGCAGCGGCCTGGCGGCCACGACTCTCCGAGCTCAGCTCTGCAGTGCGGGCTGCGAGCTTGCGGGCTCCAAGTAGGCTGCATGCTAGTCACCTTTGGCGGCGGATGCCGCCCGCTCTGCTGCCCTGCGGCTGATTGTCACGCACGGGTGGCGACGTGACCCGACCGTGACGATGATGAGGCTGGCTCTGGCTGGCTGCCGCCTCCTCCGGCCGCCGCTCACCGGCCCAGGCCCAGCACGAGATCCGAAATGGTGGAGGCGGAGCATGCCCGCCGCAGGCCTCAGCCGTCTGTCCCCTGCCTGCCAGTGCAGGATCATGCATGGATGCGGTGCGGCGGTCGTGCGGATGCCCGCCCTTCGCCGCCGCCAGATCCGGAGAGGGAGACCCACAATCCCCGGTGTCGAGTGAGTCAGACTCAGTCACTCGTCACTTTGTTTGCTGCATTACTCAGAGCAGGCCTTTCTTCACGGTCGGTTGTGTGGGGGTCTGGGGTTGATGATGTAATGTTATAATGTAGACATAGGGGGGGGGCTTGGCAAGGGGAAAAGAAAGAAGCAATGAAGGGGATGACAAAACGGGGAGGGGGGGGGGGGGCTTGGCAAATGGCAAGGGGAACAGAACAGAATCAATGAAGGGGATGACAAAGGGGGGGGGGGGGGAGATGGGGGGTTTGGAAAATGGCAAAGGGAACAGAATCAATGAAGGTGATGACAAAGTGTGTGTGTGTGTGTGGGGGGGGGGGGGGGGGGGGGGGTTGTCGACCGGGGGGGGGGGGGCGCCTTTACGATCTTTGCCTCAGGCAGCAGAAAGTCCAGGGCCGGCCCTGTGTGTGTGAAGATCATATTAGCTACACTTGTTTTATGAACTTTGTGAGATGGGCCCCCAGGCTGTGAGGGGCACCAAGGGTGTGAACATTGGGGAGGCCTATCAAAGTTTCACTGGAGGATCCCATGAATTGTAGTTACACTAGTGCATGAATGGTTGCAGAAGTACACTTGTTGTAACCTATACAGTTCCAGTAAGTTCCCATAAGAGATGTGGATGGTTGCAGAAGTACATTTTGCTGATCTGTACAATTCCTATAAGTTCCCATTTAGAGATGTGGATGGTTGCAGAACCTCCACCCATCCCCTCTTGTTCCTCTTCCTTATAAATCCATATTTGTCCTGTGGGAAGTTAAATAAAAGTGCAATGCTGGTGAGGCAAATTATTATTATTAGTGGTCAGGAGGAAACTGTGGGGGGAAGGAGGGACCCACATATTAAGTTTGCCCTGGGGCCCCAGGGCCCCTTAAACTGGCCCTAGGGCCCCTTAAACTGGCCACCTAGTACAGGAAGATATACCCCCTAGTCAGGGGCGTAACTAGAAATCACTGGGCCCCCCTGCGAATATTTGGATGGGGCCCCCCCATAGGTGCCAAATAATCGTAATGGGGCAGCATTTCACTGTAAATTAATCGTAAAGTGGGCAGCATTAGCCAGAAAATCGTAATGTGGGCAACGTTCACCAGAAAATCGTAATGTGGGCAGCGTTCACCAGACAATCGTACAGTGGGCAGCGTTCACTAGACAATCGTACAGTGGGCAGCGTTCACCAGAAAATCGTTATATGGGCAGCGTTCACCAGAATATCGAAATGTGGGCAGTGTTTAGCAGAATATCGTAATATGGGCAGCGTTCACCTGAATATCGTAATGTGGGCAGCGTTCACCAGAAAATCGTAATGTGGGCAGCGTTCACCAGAAAATCGTAATGTGGGCAGCAGTCACCAGAAAATCGTAATGTGGGAAACAATCACCAGAAAATCGTAATGTGGGCAGCAGTCACCAAAAAATCGTAATGTGGGCAGCGTTTACCAGAATATCGCAATGTGGGAAGCGTTCACCAGAATATCGTAATGTGGGTAGCGTTCATCAGAAAATCGTAATGTGGGCAGCAGTCACCAGAAAATCATAATGTGGGCAGCAGTCACCAGAAAATCGTAATGTGGGCAGCAGTCACCAGAAAATCGTACAGTGGGCAACAATCACCAACAAATCGTAATGTGGGCAGCGTTCACCAGAATATCGTAATGTGGGAAGCGTTCACCAGAATATCGTAATGTGGGCCACAATCACCCAAAAATCGTAATGTGGGCAGCAGTCACCAGATTATCGTAATGTGGGCAACAATCACCAGAAAATCGTAATGTGGACAGCGTTCACCAGAAAATCATAATGTGGGCAGCGTTCACCAGAAAATCGTAATGTGGGCAGCGTTCACCAGAATATCGTAATGTGGGCAGCGTTCACCAGAATATCGTAATGTGGACAGCGTTCACCAGAATATCGTAATGTGGGCAGCAGTCACCAGAAAATAGCAATGTGTGGGCAGCAGTCACCAGAATATCGTAATGTAGGCAACAATCATCAAAAAATTGTAATGTGGGAAGCGTTCACCAGAAAAAAAAAATGCACCTGTTAAAAAACAAAACAATTCACTTACCTGTCAGAAGTCTCCTCTCCCGTCCTCTGGTGCGCAGATCCCCCGAAGAGCCTCCTGCAGCACATGTCCCGCGCTGACAGGCAGAGTGCAGGGCTACGGCAAGAGACAGAGCGGCGCCGGGCCCCCCCTGCGACTGATGGGGTCGCATCCCCGGTAGGTACGCCGGTGCCCCTAGTATTAGGTAGCCCTCAATATAGATAGCTACAGTATAAGTAGCTAGAGATATACCCAGTATGGGTAGCCAGAGGGGCCTGCAGTATAGGTAGACAGATTAGCTCTCAGTATAGGTAGCATAGTCCCCAACCGTCCCGTTTTCGTCGGGACTGACCCGATTTGGGAGGGCTCTCCCACTATCCCGCTATGACCCCCCAGTGTCCCGGCTGGCTGGGGGGGTCAGATGCAGGGGCGGACTAACTGTTTGCGCAGGAAGGGAGGCAGCCAGTGAAAGGGAGCTGGTGGCAAAGTGGCGGAAAAGGGGGGGAAGTCTCCCCCCTCCACTTCCCTCACCTTGGGGCTCCCTTTCCTGGCTCTCCCTTCTGGATTAATGTGTCTCTCTCCGATGGCGCAGCGGCTGACAGCGGGCGGGGAGGACTTACCGCTGTTACGCAGCCGCCGGAGAGAGCTGTGATCTGTGCGCCGCAAGTCTGGTCTACTCAAGACCAGATTAGCAGCGCACAGATCACAGCTCCCTCTGCCGGCTGGAAGGACATCGGTAAGTCCTCCCCGCCCGCTATCACTCTGCCGCTGCGCCATCAGATGAAACACATTGATCCGGAAGGGAGAGCCAGGAAAGGGAGCCCCAAGGTGAGGGAAGGGGGGGGGGGGAGACTTCACTTTGCCCCCAGCTCCCTTTCACTGGCTGCCTCCCTTCCTGGGGGCACCTATACACCTGGCGGCATATACTGGGGAGACCTATGCACCTAGCTACATATACTGGGGAGACCTATACACCTAGCTACATATACTGGGGAGACCTATACACCTGGCTGCATATACTGGGGAGACCTATACTCCTGGCTGCATATACTGGGGAGACCTATACACCTGGCTGCATATACTGGGGAGACCTATACACCTGGCTGCATATACTGGGGAGACCTATACACCTGGCTACATCTACTGGGGACACCTATACACCTGGCTGCATATACTGGGGAGACCTATACACCTGGCTGCATATACTGGGGAGACCTATACACCTGGCTGCATATACTGGGGAGACCTATGCACCTGGCTACATCTACTGGGGACACCTATACACCTGGCTGCATATACTGGGGAGACCTATACACCTGGCTACATATACTGGGGAGATACTTTAAATTGATATATTACTAATTTTAAAATGTTAATATGAAGGAAAATGAACCAGGATAGAAAGGACCAGTGTGGTTGGAATTCTAAAACCACATATTTTTCTTAGGAAATCTTTATGGTATGCGTGACTAGGGGTGTGATGGGGGCGTGATAAGAGGTGTGGCATGGGCGTGGCTTAAGTGTCCCTCTTTCTCATCTCAAAATGTTGGGAGGTATGAGGTAGCCAGATTCCACAGTGTAGCTAGCCAGATGAATCCCCCAGTATGAGTAGCCAGATTAGCACCCAGTATAGGAAGCCAGATAACCCAACATTATAGGTAGCCAGATAATTCACTAGACGGCTTAATACTACTGTTGTAACTTAAATACTTTGGTCAAATAATGAGAAGTTCGGATTCTTTGGAGATATCCTTAATGCTTGAAAAAATATAGGATAAAAGAAGAAAACGTCAAAGTCGGATATAAAGTCTATTTATTTATTTTATGCATATATTTATTTATTTATCGTATTTATAAAGTGCCAACATATTAGCAGCAATAAGACAATACCGTTATACATGCAAACCAGATCATGCAGCACAGTATGAGTACAAGGCAGGGGCGGCGCCAGGGGGGTGCTTGGGGGTGCTCGAGCACCCCCTAGAATTGTCCAAGCACCCCCAAAGCACCCCCTGGAGTGAACTGACTTCAGGCGTCTAAAAGACGCCAAGTCAGTTCACACACCGGCAGCACGGAGCAGCAGGCAGGGCTACGGTAAGATGGCCGCCCGGAGCCCTGTTCTGCAGACTTCGGGCGGCCATTTTCCCGTAGCCCTGCTCTCTGCATGCAGGCAGGAAGTCTCGTGGTGACGTCGGGAAGGAAGAGGATCGTGGGCGCGCGGGCGCTGCGCGCCACAATGAGGTCGGGACTCGGGACAGGAGGTCGGGAAAGAAGGTCTTCTGGCTGTAGGTGAGTAAATGGGTTTTTCTTTTCTTTTTCAGGTGATGCGGATTGTGCATATTGGGGTCATATCTGCTACGGATTGTGCATATTGGGGTCATATCTGCTACGGATTGTGCATATTGGGGTCATATCTGCTACGGATTGTGCATATTGGGGTCATATCTGCTACGGATTGTGCATATTGGGGTCATATCTGCTACGGATTGTGCATATTGGGGTCATTTCTGCTACGGATTGTGCATATTGGGGTCATATCTGCTACGGATTGTGCATATTGGGGTCATATCTGCTACGGATTGTGCATATTGGGGTCATATCTGCTACGGATTGTGCATATTGGGGTCATATCTGCTACCGATTGTGCATATTGGGGCGATATCTGCTACCGATTGTGCATATTGGGGTCATTTCTGCTACCGATTGTGCATATTGGGGTCATTTCTGCTACCGATTGTGCATATTGGGGTCATTTCTGCTACCGATTGTGCATATTGGGGTCATATCTGCTACCGATTGTGCATATTGGGGTCATATCTGCTACCGATTGTGCATATTGGGGTCATATCTGCTACCGATTGTGCATATTGGGGTCATATCTGCTACCGATTGTGCATATTGGGGTCATATCTGCTACCGATTGTGCATATTGGGGTCATATCTGCTACCGATTGTGCATATTGGGGTCATATCTGCTACCGATTGTGCATATTGGGGCCATATCTGCTACCGATTGTGCATATTGGGACCATATCTGCCACCGATTGTGCATATTGGGACCATATCTGCCACCGATTGTGCATATTGGGACCATATCTGCCACCGATTGTGCATATTGGGACCATATCTGCCACCGATTGTGCATATTGGGACCATATCTGCTACCGATTGTGCATATTGGGACCATATCTGCTACCGATTGTGCATATTGGGACCATATCTGCTACCGATTGTGCATATTGGGGCCATGTCTGCTACCGATTGTGCATATTGGGGCCATGTCTGATAACGATTGTGCATATTTGGGCCATGTCTGATAACGATTGTGCATATTGGGGCCATGTCTGATAACGATTGTGCATATTGGGGCCATGTCTGATAACGATTGTGCATATTGGGGCCATGTCTGATAACGATTGTGCATATTGGGGCCATGTCTGATAACGATTGTGCATATTGGGGCCATGTCTGATAACGATTGTGCATATTGGGGCCATGTCTGATAACGATTGTGCATATTGGGGCCATGTCTGATAACGATTGTGCATATTGGGGCCATGTCTGATAACGATTGTGCATATTGGGGCCATGTCTGATAACGATTGTGCATATTGGGGCCATGTCTGATAACGATTGTGCATATTGGGGCCATGTCTGATAACGATTGTGCATATTGGGGCCATGTCTGATAATGATTGTGCATATTGGGGCCATGTCTGATAACGATTGTGCATATTGGGGCCATGTCTGATAACGATTGTGCATATTGGGGCCATGTCTGATAACGATTGTGCATATTGGGGCCATGTCTGATAACGATTGTGCATATTGGGGCCATGTCTGATAACGATTGTGCATATTGGGGCCATGTCTGATAACGATTGTGCATATTGGGGCCATGTCTGATAACGATTGTGCATATTGGGGCCATGTCTGATAACGATTGTGCATATTGGGGCCATGTCTGATAACGATTGTGCATATTGGGGCCATATCTGATAACGATTGTGCATATTGGGGTCATTGGACGTGTTTTTTGTTAAAATCTGCTCACATTACGTGTATTTTCTTGAGAAAACCTGCACAATTATGTGAATTTTCTGGGAAAAGGGTCACCAAAACTTGGGCCCTCTGTCTTTGCGTTGCACTTTTAAAGGGAACCCGAGGTGAGAATAATATTGAGGCTGCCATATTTATCTCCCTTTAAGCAATACCAGTTGCCTGGCTGCCGTGCTGGTCCTCTGCCTCTTATTCTTTCAACCATAGACCCTGAACAAGCATGCAGCAGGTCAGGGGTTTCTGACAATATTGTCAGAACTGACAAGATTAGCTGCATGGCTTGTTTCTGGTGTAATTCAGTTCACTACTACAGCCAAATAGATCAGCAGGGCTGCCAGGCAACTAGTATTGTTTAAAAGGAAATAAATATGGCAGCCACCATATCACTCTCACCCTGGGTTCACTTTAAATTACAGTTAGCCCCGCCCTCATCCGGTCATGACCACGCCCATTTTTTCGCCGCGGCGCGCTACGCGCGCCGCAGGTTGTAGCCACACCCATTTTTGGCGCGCCGCGCTTCGCGTGCCGCAGGTCGTCAGCTCCCCCGGAAATTGGTCCAGCACCTGCATAGCACCCCCTAAAAAAAATTCCTGGAGCCGCCACTGGTACAAGGTAATGCTTAGTCAGTCACTGGATGGGAGCATGGAGATTAGGCAAGTCAAGTTCACTCAGATCCATAGGATGGGTGTATGGTAAAGGAGGTGCGGGATCAGGTAGGAGACATAAGGAGGAGAACCCTTCCCGAAAGCTTACAATCTAGAGGGAGAGATGGGAACATGAAAGGTAGGGGACCAGAGTTCAGCTGCGGGTTTAGAGCACTAGTGATGGGGGTAGGCCAGAGTGAAAAGGTGAGTTTTGAGGGTGTTCTTGAAGATTTTGAAGGAGGAGGAATCCCTAATGGGGGAAGGTAGGGAGTTCCATAGTGTCGGAGCAGCTCTTGAGAAGTCCTGGAGGCGTGCATGGAAGAGCGGAGTGAGCAACTAGGTGTGTACCTCTGGATAAGATTGGAAATGTAGGTTGGGCAGGTTTTGTAGACAGATTTGTAGGCCAGACACAGTATCTTGAATCTGATTCTGGACTGGATAGGATGCCAGTGGAGGGATTCACAGAGGGGAGCCGCTGTGGTGGAGCGATGGGAGGAGTGGATAATTCTGGCTGCCGCGTTTATGACGGACTGCTGCAGGCAATTCGGTTCTTAGGGAGACCAGACTAAAGGGTGTTGCAGTAGTCAAGGTGGGAAATTATGAAGGCATGGATGAGGAATTTGGTGATGACAGAGGTCAGAAAAGGGCAGATCTTGCAGATGTTACAGAGGTGGAAGTTGCAGGACTTTGTGAGGTTTTGGATGTGGTGGTGGGTGAAGGAGAGTGTGGAGTTGAGGGTGACACCCAGACAGCGGGCTTGAGAGGTATTTGAAGATATGCATATGCCTATGCAACAGCTGAAAGAAGCAGTGATTGACAGACACATCTAGCATGCAGAAGTACATATGGTCCCGAGGGGTTGAATAAACGAGGAGGAGGAGGATGAGTGGCCAGATTAGCCCTTAGTATAGGTGCCTCCTTTACCCCCCCAAGTATAGTTAGCCAGCCTTCCAAGTATAGGTAGCCTAGCCAGATTAGCCTTCTAAGTATAGTTATCCCCCCAAGTATAGGTAGCCAAATCAGCCTCCCTAACCAGATTAACACACACACACACGCCCCCCGAAAATAAGTAGCCCCCCAAAAATATGGGTAGACCCCCAAAGGATAGGTAGCCAGATTATCCCCCCTAAAGTATAGGTAGTATAGACAGCCCCCCCCCCCCCCCCCCCCCGTTGAGACTCTGGACTTCACACCTACCCAGCTTGAGCAAGGTGAAGTACCTCTCCGGGCCCTACCAACAATCTAATTTCTTCAACCCATGTGATGAGAGAGGGTGCTGTAGTCATGGGCGGCGCTACACTGGGGCACGCTGGGGCACTGGCACCCCCTGGGAATCATTGTGCCCCCTCTGAGTGCCTCCCCCCGATCAGTAACACACAGTTCATGGTCTTCAGGCTCCAGCAGTGTACAGTGAACAAGAAAGGGTTTGTAAGAAACTCTCCATGTTAGCCTGAGTCTATGTAGGTGCTAAGCAAACCAAGGGTCTTATCCATTTACCATACATACAGCACAATTCTTGCAAGATCCTTTGTAATTAAAGTACCTGGATGACACTTTTATTTGCAAAAAAGATCTTTCTATCTGCTTCTGATGATATGTTCTAACATTGTCAGTCACCAGGAATAGAGCCTGAAGAAGGCTTACAAGCTGAAAGCTTAATTGCTTGATTTAAATTAGCAAATACACTAATGGCCCATACTCACGGGCAACTTTTTGGGCCTGTCGCCAGCACACGTGAGCGTGTGGGCGACAGGCTGGCGACAGCTCCTCGCCAGGTCCCTCCGCGTACACACGCGGAAGAGGGACCAGCGGCGCGACGGAAGCTGTCGCCGACGTTCCTCCTCCCCCCGCCAGAAGCTCCATATTCCTCAATGGAGGTTGCTGTCGCTAGTCCGTGTACTCACGCGGACTAGCGACAGTTGCGGAGCAGTTCAATCGCCTGGCGACATCAGCGATGAGCGACAGTTCGGGGTGCGCGCCCGTGCAACGGCGCATACTCACAGGCGACCTGTCGCCGCAACACGCGCGCGCCGCGTGTTGCGGCGACAATTGTAGCCCGTGAGTATGGGCCAATAGGCTTGTATTTTACAGAGAGGAAGTTTTGAATCAGGATAATAATCCTGATTCAAAACTTCCTGTCTGTAAAATACAAGCTCTAGTTTCCAGCAATGCATATCTACTTAAGATATAGAAATACACACACAGTGTTTCTTTCCCTCCTGCCTCTTCCCCCTCCCCTTGCTTGTAGAGCCGTGAGACAGAGGTTGGGGACTGGAATAATCTGTCTGTGATCTGTCCACACCGGAGCATCTTGCTAGCAAGTAAGGATTCAGGGGAGGACTGGGACCTTTTGGCCCGGAGGGAAGACACAAACTAGAGGCCCGGTTTCACGGCAGCCCCAGCCCAAATGACGTCACATGCGCCCCACATGCTATATACCGGTAGTCACATGGTCATGCCAATGCAGAAATACAAGGAATACTCGAGGGACAGCATGACAGGTAAAGTATAAATGCACAGGCACTGTGGGGTACATAATAGATCTCGAAGAAAAAAGCCGGGGTTTTCATTGCGTACATAGTTTGTTATTATCGCACTTAAAGAATACATTGGCCCAAGATTTCCCAGCATCTCAGATTGATACATTCAACTACTTTCCACCCAAAATAAGTCAAATTGTTGATTGGGCATGCTTGTGGCGGCACAGATTTTCATCCGAGTGGATAATTATCGAAGCAGTTGGTGGATCGGCCAGCCCTAAATCATTAAAGGAGAGGCAGCCTGGGGGGAAATCTCCCCCCTTCCACCCTGGCCAGCCCTCCCCTGTAAGGATTAAAGCATTCCAGCCAACTAGCCAAGTACATCTGTGCGTAACTTTTCTTCGATAATAGCACCATCATTTGGACAATCTGCTTTGCTCAAAAGCCTCTGAGTTCTGTTTGTGATGTTTACATTTGGTTCCTATCATTGCTGAACTAGTTAGCCTTAATTTTATCCGCTAAGTTAGTCAAAAAGCCATACAAATATCTATTTTGATAACCCAAATTGGCTCTTCCAGCCAAATATCGTGCCCCCTTTGTCCCCCGCCCCCCCCCCCCCCCTACAAATTGAAGCTGGAGTTGCCTCTGACTGTAGTCATGGATACGAAGATGCTACCAGGAAAGTAGATCATCAATGGAGCTCAGTGAGGTGGGACAGTTCAGAGGTGAATGCTGTACACAGGGCCGGATTTGTACTTTTTACCGCCCAAGGCCAAATACAGTATACCATCTGTATGGTTGTTGTCTCTGTGTGCCCCTATGAGAAATCTACTTACTTTCTATCATTGGATGTTACAGACAATAGCTATTTCAGTAATATGTGTATAGATTATAAGTTATGTTTTCCTTAAGAACTCTTATGTTATGTTTGCCATCTCATTAATGATGGACCCATTGTGTCTCCATGTGAGTTAGGCTGATGTGTACCTGCAGGATAGAGCTTACAGGACTTGCAGGGATGACACAAGTACAGGACAGAGAGTTCAAAGGTTAAAGCTTTCCTTGTAGATAGGGATGGCTGCATAAAACAGCTTTACTGCCCCTCACTGAGCCGCCCCTAAATTTCTGGTGCCCTAGGCCATGGCCTATGTGGCCTTGCCAGAAATCCGGCCCTGGCTGTACAGATGCATCATTGGGTTAATGCGTTTTGATGCTATTGAGGGGGGATGTTGTCATGGCACATGACAGAGTGGCTTCCAGTGCGCAGGGTAAGGAGGGGAACAATGCGCTGGGCTGAGACCATCCAGCACTCCAGATCTTTTGGCAACGCATCAGGTTGGCTGTACACATGCTAGATTCTGGGCAGAGATGGCCCGGACTAGCCACCTCTGCTAAATTTATTATAGTATTTGTACGCATCTTAAATAAAGGCTCCGTTTAGCAGAACTAAATGGAGCAGATCGGCACAGATGCAAACTGATCTTATGCAAAGGAATGCAAATGTGGGTAGTACGTGGTTTTTTGCAGATCAGCTGGATAAAGCGGAGTCAATAATTGCAGCATATATTTCACAAAGAACTCACCTTCTACTGTCCATTCAAGTCCTTTGCCATACATGAAAGCCCTTCTCGGGTCCTCTGCATGGAAGAAGCGCCAGGTATACAGATCTGAGCACCGGCAGGCTAACCACTGGTTTGCAACAGAACAATGGGAATCCTCCCTCCCAATAGAGAGGATTCTCATTAGTTCACTTAGTGGTGGAACCATGAGAATCCTCCCTAGTGCTCAGGGAGGATTCCCATTGAACAACAAAGTTTAACTTATGAGCGTTCCACCCTGTTAAGTTTAGGCACTACTCAAAAATGAGCTGCACTGGTAAAACTTTTTTTTTTTTTGGATTCCCATTGGCCTTTTACAAACCAATGAGGGCCTGATGCTTCTGATAGGCTCTGATGGGCTCGGCTCTGTACATCAGTGCTTTTTCCACGCAGAGGACCCGAGCAGGGGTGTCAGCAGTGTTGAAGGATCTGAATGGATGGGTGGCACTGCAAGCAAATCCGAATGCACAACAGAATTTATGTGCATAATGCTCTCAGACATGTAGTGAATATGCAATGGAACCCTGTGCAGATCTGCTTTTACCACTCTGTTGTGCATCCGGAGTCGGACAGTGTGAATCCGGCACAGAGAAAAATGTGACACTAGAAAGATGACAAAACAGTTTGATGTACTCAGTTATTTTCTGTTCAGAGCGTCTCACAGCCAGAGATATCTGTTCTGTACTTGAGCAACTTTACACCCCTATCAGGAGGAAATGCCAAACTAAACAGCCACATTGACAGCATTACAGTGAGTTTTCCATCACTATTATCCACTCAGCAGAAGAAAATGCTAGATACTCATTATCTTTCCTTATTACAGAGAACAGCCATACATAATCTGCATAATAACCACAGCATCACCATTAGCCAGAAGACAAAAGGGACACTGTAGTGGTTATGGACAGAACATGTACAAGAGTACAAGCACAGAAATGGCACAGACAACACTGAAAACTACAGAAAACTAAACTGCACCATGATCCAGCACAGGAATACTTTAAAGGGCACCTAAGTGCCATGTCACATTACCAGATAAACACAGCCACATATATTATCCAACATATATAACTTGCCTGCGTTTCTCCTCCCAATTTAAATAACCTCTGTTGCAAAAATCTTAAAATATATATAAACATACAAATAAGAAGTACGTTTCTTCTAGAGTAAAATTAGCCATGAATTACTTTTCTCCTCTGTTGCTGTCACTTAAGGTAGGCATACACTCAGGGCCGGATTTAGGGCAAGGCCGCCTAGGCCGTGGCCTAGGGCACCACAGGAGCAAGGGTACCAAACTAGCAGGCTAAAATGGTGCAAGCTTGCAAATGCTGCAATGCAGGGAGATCAGGCGAGCGCCTGACCGCAGTACTCTGCTGCCAGCCGCCTGTGCAGTGGAAACCTTGCTCTCTCTGCACGTTTGCATTGTGGCCAGCGGCTATGGACTTGGGCAGCATTGGAGACGGAAAGGAAGAGGAAACTTCTGCACTGATGGCTGCTGCTGTGTGAAGGCAAGCTGGCTACCTATACTGAAAGGTGGGGGGTTGGGAAAGGAGGGATTAAGGGAGTCACCTGGCTCCCTTTACTGGAGGAAAGGGGGGAGGGGGTCATCTCGCTACCTATACCAAAGGGGGGTGGCTGGTGACAGTGGCCTTGGGCGGTAAAGAGTACAAATCCGGCCCTGCATACACTGGTCGATTTGCCATTAGCTCGACCAACTGACAGATCCCTATCTGATCGAATCTGATCGGAGAGGGATTGTATGGCTGCCTTTACTGCAAACAGATTGTGAATCGATTTCAGCCTGAAACTGATCACAATCTGTTGAGCTGCTCCCGCCCCCTCCCCCCCCCCCCCCGGTATACATTACCTGAAGCTGGCTCCAGGTCCACTTCTCCGCGCTGCACCGCACCGCATCCCAGCGTACACTGTGTCACTCCGTGACCAGGAAGTTCAAATAGAGCGCCCTCTATTTAAACCTCCTGGTCACTGGAGTGACACAGGAAGTTAATGTACGCTGGGATGGAAGCAGGAACAGAGCGGTACAGCGTGGAGAAGATGCCCGGGAGCCAGCGTCAGGTGATGTATACCTGTATCGGATCGGCCGCCGCTAGCGACGCGCTCCCTACCCGCGGGCGATTGACGGTAATTTCCCGCACAGCGCGATCGACGGACCGATCCGATTTCGGGAGGAAATCGGATCGGCGGGTGCGTTTAGCGCGAACGATTGGCAGCAGATTCGATCCCAGTGATCGAATCTGCTGTCGAAACGGCGGCAAATCGGGCCAGTGTATGGCCAGCTTTACAGTAAGTAGTAGAAATCTAACATTACTGATAGATTTTGGATTAGCCCATCTACTCAGGAGGGGGGGGGGGTGTCTCAGGGTTTTCTTTATTTTTATAAGCACGTAGTGAATGGCAGTTGCTCCGTCCAACTGTCAAAAAGGTGTACAGCGAGCAGGGAGGCTGGCCAGCATTTTTGTATAAATCTTTTTCAGGGAATGTCTTTATAAAGAATAAAGGCCATACTGAAAATCCCCCATGGACAGATGGACTAATCCAAAACCTGTCGGTGACGTAAGATTTCTACTACTTACTGTAAGTGACAGCAACATAGGAGAAATGTAATGTATGGCTCTTTTTACTCTGGAAGAAATGTACTTCTTATTTGTATGTGTTTGAAATTTTAAGATTTTTGCGGCCGTTTTAAAGAGTAACAAGTTTGTAATTTCAATAAGTATCCTGGTGGCCCCCAAACCCTCCCCTACCCAAGATGAAAAGTTAAAGAGGACCCAAACTAAAAATGATCATGCCTTGCACAATAACCTTGCACAATGCGTTTTTTATGCAGTTTTGGTGCATTTCGTGTATTCGTTTTGTGATTATTTTCAACAATCTATTAATTAAAATACAGTAGCATATTTAAAAAAAAAACGCATCAATATATGCATTTTCCTGCATCTCCATTGAGATACATTATGAGCGTTTTACATCTGTTTCTGAAAATGTTTTCCGTTTTTAAAAAAGCACAATGTAAAACAGAAATACATGTGTTTTTACATGCAAACCATAGCCTTGCTTTAGCGGCAAAACCATTAACATTACCAGCGATGCTAGTGTTTCTGTCTGCTTTGTTCCCTACTTGAATATTTTTTGGTTATTCATTAAACCAATTGCAAGCTGAAGCAACTACGCTCTCCCCCCCCCTTTTGCCGAGGCAAGGGATACAGTAGAATTGTGTAGTGTACTGGGTCTACTTACTACACAGGCTCTCAGAATCCCAAACACTGTGCAGAATGTGCAGAAAAAGTGCATACACTTGCATTTTTTGGATTGCATTTTTCAAGATGGTGGTAGCCTGAATTGGATGCAGCAAACCACTCATCAAAAATTTTCAGCGGTGGGCAGGGCCAGATTTACCATAAGGCACTGTAGGCACGTGCCTACAGGCGCCTGTTGATGGAAAAGCGGCTCACTACCCTCCATGAGCGCATCACTCTTTCACTATGCAGAGTCCTGATGAGAGTGTAAATAAGACGTTACTCATCCGGGTCTCTGCATTACCCTGACCAGATCTCCCTTCAGTCAGGGGCACCTCTAGCTACTTGATACTGAGGCTCCTCTAGCTACCTAATACTAAGGGTACTTTGGCTACCTAATACTAAGGGACACCTGTAGCTACCTATGACAGGCAAGGGAAGTAAGGGAGAAGTGACAGCTGGGACAGCCAGCACACTTGCAATGCGGTTCGTCGGGGGGTTTGTAGGTTCATGGAGCGCAAAGTCTAAGGCGCTAGGACATCTGTGCCTATAGGCTCCTGTGAGGTAAATCCGGGCCTGGCAGTGGGTGAGGTTTAGCTAGATCCATCTCCACAGAACAATGTGTAAAGGTTCTGAAGTTTGCAGAAGACAAAACAATAGTTGGCCTCATACGAAATGGGGATGACTCTGCATAAGGCATGCAATGAGACAGCTTTCTTCCTGGTGCAGCAGCAATAACCAGTGCTGCTCGTATACCACTTTTCACTATCTGGAACTAATTCGGATCCTGATACCCCTCTATCTGATCCGGGTCAGATATCTGGATCAAAAATTTTACGATCCGAATCCGAGTCGGATATCCGACCCTAGTATCCGAGTCGGATATCCGGATGTAAAACTGGAAGTGGCCCTTAAATTGCTTTAAAAACGTTTTTTAGGGTATATGAGGCATGTAGCATCATTATTTTCTAAAGGGAAACACTAATTGATGATGTGGGGACTTAAAATCCCCCCTCCCCCCCCAAAAAAGGCTGTCAATTAACATCAGGACTAGATTCCAGGAAGTCGTACTGCCGCAGTTGGGGCCTTCCCACAACTCGGACAGCACAGACACCTCCAAAAAAATTACACAGCAATTGTGTTTACATAGTTGACCATGGCACTTGTAGGTACCACGGCTCAGTAAAAAATTAGGAGAGGTTCCAGGAAGCAGTCGTACTGCCGCAGTTGGGGCCTCCCCACAACTCGGACAGCAAAGACACCGCCAAAAAAATTACACAGCAATTGTGTTTAGATAGTTCATCACCATGGCACTTGGTGGTACCACGGCTCAGTAAAAAATTAGGAGAGGTTCCAGGAAGCGGTCGTACTGCCGCAGTTGGGGCCTCCCCACAACTCGGACAGCACAGACACCGCCCAAAAAATTACACAGCAATTTTACATAGTTGACCATGGCACTTAGTGTGTTGGTACCACGGCTGTGAAAAAAATTAGAACCTGGCTTAATCAAGATGGAGTCAGGAGGTTGTGGTGGTAAAGGGTGGTGAAGCAGGCTTAGTGATTCCCACTTAGCCACTTCATTTCCCCCTCTTGCCAACAACAGGGCCAGGAACTCACCAACTGCTCAAGCCTGGTTCATTTTTAAAAAAGTCAGTCTGTCCACAGACTGGCTGGACAGACAAGAGCGCTTCTCAGTGACCACGCCACCGGCCGCTCTGAAGCACCTTTCTGACATCACGCTGGAAGCCGGGCAGGACAGCAGTTCCAGGGCGCCAGCTCGCTCCAGATATCCAGGTGCTTGACCCAGTACCCTAAGGGGTCTACAGGGGTGTCGGTGTCAAGCCTGCTGTAGGACCTCATATAGTCGGCCACCATCCGGGTCAGGTGCTGGTTCTGGCTTTGATAGCCGGATGCACATAGACAGCAGGCTTGTTGGGCGCCTGCTGCTGCTGGATGCAGGCACCTGCTGCTGTGTTGGCTGGACTGTGACAGCGGGGGGGGGGGGGGGGGTTGGGGGGGAGTCTGGGGGAAGGCTTCCTCCAAGCGCCGAACCAGAATCCGCTGCAAGTCCCTGATTCGGCGCACAGGGTCTCCTCCTACAGGCATGAACTGAGCCAGCTTCCCCTTTAGCCGTGGGTCCAGCATCAGGGTGATCCAGATGTCCTCCCGAGGCACGCATCTGCTTCACCCTTGTGTCTTTGCTGTTATGATCATGTCTGCAGCGTTTACTGCTGGCTGCAGTGGTATTGTAACCCAAGCAGTTCTGATGTCATTACATGCATTTTCTTGCATAGTTTGGTTTGCACTTAAACTAGTTGCTGATTCCATCTGCAGTCGCTCTGAAGTTAATGACAGTTTAATATGCTTTTGTGTACACAAACATTGTCTGCTGCAATGGAGGGGCAATCCCTTTCCTGCAGGCTGCATATCATTGTCTGCCTTTTCCTGCTGTCAGCCTGTGATTAATTACCATTCACTTGTGTGGGAATCTGCAGGTCTGCTCCCATTGGATGACCTCAGTATAAAGAACTGCTTCCTGCAATGCTTGATGGGCTACCATAGTCTCAGATTCTGTCTGTTACTCTGCCCGTGCCCCACCTCGTTCCTAGTCCGTGTGGACTGCGCTGACTCCTGCGAAGGGGTCAGCGAGTCCTCCTAGTTCTGCTCTTGTTCTAGAAGTTGTTACTCTGCTTGTCTTGTGTCATATATTGGTTCATCGCCAATATATACGCATACTTGCACGTTTATTATTTTCCTTGTATTCGTGTTACGTTGATACATCAGTGTCGCTGATATATACGTACACGAACTGTTTATATCCTATGTTCCGTTAGTCAGCGTTCCAGCACGCTGAGCTAGTTATCCTGTTCCTGGTCCTGTTTGTGGATTGCGTTCATCTCTGCGAAGAGATAGCGAATCCTTCTGAGTCCTGTTCCCTGTATTACTCCAGCCTTAGTCAGAGTTCCTGCTTATGTCATATATCGGTTCATTGCCGATATATACATATGTTAGTCAGACGTTACAAATAGTTTCATTGATAGCTGTAATTGTTATACGCTAGGAAATCATACTTATTGTATATTTATCTGTGTTACGTTCATCTATCTTGATCCTGCTATTTCCTGACTATCCTGTCCTGTCTTTGTGAGGCACGCCATTGCTGCAAACGCATTGGCTACCTCATTCCAGTCTGTTTTATTGTGGACGCTTGCTGTCACTAAGTAGTGGCTAGTTTAGCAAGCGTTCATTCTGTCTACCTGTCCTGATCTCCTCAGTCCTGGTTTATGCGCTCAGCGCTACTTTGCGCTGAGACGTTATTACGAAAGTGTTGTTTGTGGCTGTTCGGATCTGCTCCGGCTCTGTGCACCACAATCTCCTATTGGAGTCAGTCCTCTCCTCCACTAAACTGGGGATATCCTGATTCCTTGTGCTGGTGTGTGTACCTCCTTCACGTCAGCTTATGTGTTGCATGCTGACTGTGGAGATTACACCTCCAAGCTTAACATTTGCTCAGGCACTGCAGCATGCGCGCTGCCATGGGGAAGAGGGCTGCCATCTCTGCTGACCCTCCATCTTCTGCACTGCTGACAGTTCTGTCCTCCTCCTCTGATTCCGGAACCTCATCTTGCTCTCTCCACCCCCACACTACTGCAGCTGCACTCCGCTGTGCCCCCTCCTCTTCAAGGTCAGGGACCTCCAACTCCTCCAAGTCCTCCAAGTCCTCCTCCTGCTGCATAGAGGTGGACTGCGAAGGTTGCTGCTGCTGCTCCTGCTGGATCAAGGCTTTCTCTCCCACTTCCAGCAGAGCATCGAGGGCCTTTTCCAGCATGCACACCATGGTCACCCACTCACACAGCGACGCATGGTCCCGGCTGACCATGTTGGTGGACTCCAGGAAGGGTGCCAGCACCAAGCACACCAGCTGCATTTTTCCCCAATCAGCACTGAGGATGATGTCCAGGAGGTGGGTGGTGCCGGTCCCCATCAAGTTGGCATCCATGGTGGCTTTGGCCAGGTAGAGGTTGACAGCCCGCCTCTGTTCAACCAGACGTTCCAACATTACCAGGGTGGAATTCCAGCGTGTTGGAACATCTATAATGAGCCGTGGGAGGTTCAGCTCCAGCTGCACGGCTTCCAGGGACGCTGTGGCACCACCCGAGCGGCGAACATGACCCACCGTTTTCCTTGCCGCTCCCAAAAGAGTGTCCATCCCCTGGTAGGTGTGAAGGAATTTCTGCACCACCAGGTTCCCCCTGGGCCAGACAGGGGATGTGGGTGAGGTTTCCCTGCTGGATGGCGGCAACCAGGTTTGCCCCATTGTCGGCCACCACCTCTCCGACTCTGAGACCTCTGGGGGTCATCCAACTCGTCTCCTGCTCTCGGAGCTTGGCCAGGGCGTGGTCTGCCGTAAGCTTGTTCTTCCCCAGGGTGACCATCTGCAGCAGCGCTTGGCAGTGGTGGGCCTTCACGCTGCTGCTGAGGCGGGGGTGTTTGGCGGCGGATGGAACCAGATCAGAGCTGGAACCTGCTGCACTTCCCCTGACCCTGCTATGGGGTGGCACCACCCACTGGAGTGATGATGATGCTGTCCCCTCCTCACCCCCTTCCACCACACTGACCCAGTGCGTGGTGAAAGAGAGGTACCAGCCTGTCCCAAACCGACTTGACCATGAGTCCATGGTCACATGGACGCGCACACCCACCGCATGATCCAGCCCACGCTCCACGTTGACCTTCACAAAAAGGTGCAGTGCTGGGATGGCCTTGCGTGCGAAGTAGTGCCGGCTGGGGATTGGCCAATCCGGCGCTGCGCACTGCAGGAGCACACGCATCTGTCTCCCCTCCTGCAGAAACAAGGAGCTGGGAGGACATGGCGACATGGCCCATGTAAGCAAGCCATTCAGCTGGCGTATGCGATGGCTGCCGGGAGGCAGAGCCCTGACCACGAACGACTCACTCAGCAGGGTCTGGTAGTGGTGGCATTTTAGACTTGCACGGGAAGCCGAGGAGGGAGCAGAGGAGACCACTGAGGAGGACTGGCTGCCTGAACAGGCCTCAGTGTCAGCAGGAGTGGCAGAGGGGGTTATGGTGCTCTGACCTCTGCAAGGGCCAGCGCCAGCTTCCTTCAGCCTCTTGAACTCCAAATGCTCCTTTTGGTGTTTATTGCCAAGATGGTTGATGAATCTGGAGGTTCCATAAGTGGAGGGGTTAGACCCTCTACTTAGCTTCACATGGCATAATTTGCAAGTTACAAACTTGCTATCAAGTGAGGGCAGATGGAAAAACTGCCATATTGAGGATTACAGTTTGCCCATACGTCGCTCAGAATGGGATGCTGATGATGATTTTCTCCCAGTGGTGGTTGGGGCCTGGGGTTGAGTGGTGCGGCTGGTGGTAGTAGTGCCACTGGCAGATGGAGCAGCAGCCTGTGGGTCACGCATTCCATGCCCACTGCTGCTCCTGCCAATCCCTGCAATGCTGATCCTGCGTACCAGACCCACTGAATCCTCCTCCTCAGAGTCAGAGCTGACATCCCCCTCCAGTCGCTGGTAGTCCGGGGTCCTTCACCTCATCATCAACATCAAACTCCCCCTCCTCAAACAACTGCTGGGATGATGAGCCTGCCTCAAACTCCTCTTTTGCTGACACATCATGGACAGGCTCCCCCCCCAACAATTACTGTCAGCATCTCAGACTCTTCCGCAAAGCCAATTTTGCTAAGAATGTTTTCTCTAGGGCTGGTGGTGGCCTCACTGGCCTGCTCGTCGTCATCCGCCATCTGCTGCATCACAGACGCGGCGTCTTTCTCCTCCAATTTGCGCCGCTGACCCTGCTTGAAAATGGACGCAACACGCTGCTGCGTCTCTGGAGCGTGACTCCCCCTAACAGCTGGACGGCCAGTGGGTAGCGGCAGAATGGAGACTGATGCGGCAGAACTGCTGCCGGAGGCCGCAATGTTGCTCCCTCTCCTCTTGGCCTTGCTGCCCCTCCCCCGGCTGCCAGTGCCAGACATAGTATCAGATATGTGATGTCAAAGTCAGTTGATGTGTGGGGTACTGGACTGGACTGTGTGTACATACAGCACACACAGACAAAGACACAGGACCTAACTAGCAGACACAAGCAGCTGCTGCAGTTGAAAGACTGACTGACAGACTGACAGACTGACTGACACTAACAAATTACACAGACTAGCTAACTACAACACAGTAAAACAATGGTGTAGAGAAGGTGTAAAAGTGTAAAAACGCTGGGTTTATCACTCAGGTAATGCATTTATTTCAGCCAAACACACTGGAGAATGTATCTCAGTGGCATTCTCAAAGCAAGGATGAGATTCTCATCATGGCCCCCTCCTTATATACAGGAGGGACTGGCCAAGGTTCCCCTCTGTGACTGGTTGCTTGGGCTTAGGCTGGGAGCCCTCTGATTGGCTGAATGACGTCAAGGACGTCATCTCCATGGTAACAGCACCCAAATCCGGATATCCGCGGATATCCGGGCATGCGACCAACTATCCGCAGATAGCTATCCGGATTTTGGCCCAGGTATCCGGAATCCGGATCCGGTCGGATAGGCCTAAAAAGTTTGGATATCCGGGTCAAACCGGATATCCGGAATCCTGTTGAGCAGCGCTGGCAACAACCTGGAACTTAATATTCTTAAAGGATACATACAGTAAATTGAACTACTGCATTTTTACTTCCCTCTCTTAACCATAGAAACAAATTTTCGGCACTATCACCAGGCTAGTCTTCAATATGTTTAATGGTGTTGACAGAATCTTCCATCCATTATCCACAATTCAAGATACAATACACATACCCTTAAGTAGATTTCTCCGTGGGGCAATGCGGGAGCAGCAGTCCGCCTGACGACCGTTTCGCTTGATGTAAGCTTCCTCTGAGGCTCCGTGCGCAGTTTTTTTTACTTCCCTGAGGCTTCCTCCAGCCCCTAAAAGCCTCTGGGTCCCTCGCCACAGCTCCGCTCTCAGCCTCTCTTCTGGGGTCCCCTCTGTAGCGGCAGCCGAGTCGTGTGCCCGCGGGGCGCACACGTGCGAATTGCAGACGCACTCCCGTTGCTGGGAGCTTTCTGTAAGGCGCAGAAACGGGCACTACAGTGAGGGACACAGAGGTTTCTAGGGGCTGGAGGAACGAAACAGGTGGTTTCAGCTCACGGAGCTCGAGATCAGGCGCCCCATAGCAGCAATGCGGGTGCGTAATGGTAATTCGGGGCTCCGGAGATTGTGGGATCCAAGTTATATCTCCCTCCGAGTTGTAACCACTCGGGGAATAGTATTTAACGTCGCTGGGGAGTTTTTACAGCAGCTGGGAGAGCTGTCATTCGGCTCACCCTGCACCCAATTCGCTGTCGACCCGTACATACATACGCCTGGAGGAAGCCCCATGTAACTAAAAGTGCAGCTATTGATTTCGCCTCATGTATCCTTTAAATCCATGGAGAGGATAGTAGATTTCAGGAGAACTCCCCCTCTCCCCACTCCTAATGTTTTTCATGTGGGACACCTCAGGAAAGGAAGCAGACATCAGAAATATTGCACTTTATGTACTCCATGTAACTGTCAGCTAATACGTATTAAAAGCAAAACTGCTTGAATACCAGGAGAGCAAATTACCATTTGTTGAACACAATTTACTAAGGCCTAATTTACTAAGTCATCTCTATTCATCTTCTGATTTAGGACACATGTCCTCTAGCATCTAGTGTACAGTGTACACCACACTGCTGGGGAATCGGATGCGTGCTGCACACATCTGTAGCATGCAATCCATATTTTTCACTGCATCGCTTCTCTGAGAGTGAGACCAAGGGAGCCACGCATTATCGGGAGCGCGGCTCAGAGGGGTGGGGAGAGGGGAGGTGATGGCAATGAATGACAGAGGAGAGACAGAGCAGTGGAAATAAGCTCTGCCTCCTTCCAATAGCGTTATATTTGACCGAACTGGTCACATTTTTATAAATGAGATTTTGGGTGCCAGGCTGCAGTGATTGAAATAAAAAGGGGACTGAGCAGCACAGGAGAGTAATAGGTAAATGATCAGGTATTGAAAATAACAACAAAAAAACGGTTCCCATTCACTTTAAGACTGTTTAATACTGTTTTTTTGTTTGTTTGTTTTTTACCTTCTTTTTCTTAAACTATTTCAAACATTACTCTTATTAACTGTCTCATTTCTGAGCCTTATGGTGATTTTGGTGATGTTGGTAGCAGCACATCTTTCTTTAGTCAAAAACTTGATGGCTGCACTTTTGTTTTTGGCTCACATCCATAGTTCTGGAACACCTAGAAATACAGAAATGATGTCAGTAATGCATTAAGTTACACTATGGTTTGATGATGTAAACGCATTACATGTGGGTCAACAGTTTAAGAGAAAATTGCAAACAGACAGCATTTTACATTTTTGTTTCATTTGTTCCATCTGTGCAGCAGACTATCCAGCTTGCTTAGCGCAAATTGACCACACATGCCTTCCTTGCTGCCACCTACTGGAGGAAACTTAAACAACACACTAGGTTATAATGAGCAAGTTATTTTTCACAGCATATAGAGGTAGCAGGAAAAAAGGGTGCTGGCGTGCGGCAGCTAATGGATTTGGGCAAATGGCACCAAATGCAGAAAAAAGGGCACCCAATAAATATTGTTTTCAACATTAGAACATTAAAGTTTTTGAAATATGTTATCGTTTTAGAATCTTGCAAAGTTATAGTTTTTGTCATATTATTTTGTTTGTATGTTGATGGCGAGAGAGCGATCAGCCTGAAGGCAGCTGGAGGAAGCCCCAGGTATGTAGAAAACCTTTTTTTTCCCTTTGTCTCAAGTTTACTCTAAGGTTCCTGACATTTTTTACACTTCAGCTGTGTCACTTTGATACAGCAGTAGCTTTTAATTTCTTATACCATCTTAGTGATACATATACTTTTTTGTTTTTCAGTACATTCTAGGCTTTCTTTGGGTAAAGTTTTTTCCTTATAATATTTTATTTCATAGTCATTTTATAAGGAAAAAGTAGGCGTAAATGCATAAAATACACACTTTTTCATATTTCACCCTTTCTAATTTTCACATGGCATGTCCCACAGTTTATGCCATCTTTTATTAATATCTGAGCATGTGGGGGACTGTTATCCTGCACGTCTGTAGTGATCAGATGTGTTCATTTGGGAGGCCATAGTGCTGTACAGATGCATTGCTAGGCAACAGCAGAGCGATACAGCTGTAAAGCATTGGGGAGGGGGTCGCATCCAATTGCTGCAGGCAACAGTCATTAAAAGTTTCTAAACAGTTATAGGTATTGCAGGGGTTAACAATGAATTAATTGGCTAGGCTGGGGTTAAAACATAACTGGGTATAAAAAAAACGCTTTGTTTTATTGGGACCATGTCCTAATAAAACAAAGTTTTTTTACTTTTAAAACTTTTTTTTTGTTGACTAACTTTATTGAATGTTTGCTGCTATTGCTAGTAGCAATCATTCACTTTTAACACAAGATCGTGCGAGTTCGATTTTTAATGGGGGGCGTTTATTCTACGTCCTGAAACCTACAGCAGCACTAATTAGGACGTAGAATTTACATCCTGAAACAAAAAGCAGTTAAAGTAACCTGACCCAGAAGGAACTCTGCATTTCACATCAGGCGTGTCATTAGGGCTGAAGATCCGGGGCTTGAGCCCTGAATCCCCACTTACTGCGCCCCGGACGTCAGGGCACGACAAGCTGATCATGGTGCCCTGAACCTTAGCCACACTGGATTCTGTTGCTATGATGCCAGTACCAGATCACTGCTCTATTTCTCTGCTCCCCTTTCCTCCTGTGTCAGTGGCATGCAGCGGTCAGTGCAATTGTATCCCTCATTTGCAACAGGCTCCCAGGATGTGTTTTCCATGATCAGCCCTAGCCAGCTGCTCACTACTTCCTGGGTCTTCTGCAGCTTCCTATGAGGTGCAGGAGATTGGACAGAGAGCAGCTGACTGGAGTTGAGCACAGAGGGACACATCAGAGCCTGTTGGAAGTTGTAGGTGAGTGAGACATGCTTATGCTGCGAATATACTTGTGCATACCTCCCATCTTCTTGAGATGAGAAAGAGGCCCACTTAAGCCCCACCCATGCCATGCCCCTGTCACACCCCTAGTCACGCATACAATAAAAATATCATGAGAAAAATATGTTGTTTCATAATTCAAACCACACTGGTCCTTTCTATCCTGGTTCATTTTCCTTCATACTAACATTTTAAAATTAGTAATATATCAATTTAAAGGATGGGAATAAAGTTTAGAGTCAATCAAACACACTTTTTAGTAGAGAAATATATGTATTTACATGGAAAGAGGGACAAAGTCCTGAAAGAGGGACAAATGAGGTGGAAAGAGGGACAGAGGGCTCCCAAAGAGGGACTTTCCCTCCGAAAAAGGGACAGTTGGGAGCTATGCTTGTGTATTTGTCACCAGACTCACCAGTCTGCAGCACAGAGGGTGCTTATTGCAATATGGAGGGTGTGTGTGTGGGGGGGGGGGGTGCATCTTTTATTCAAAATAGCAAGTCCACAATATACTAGTCTCCCAGCAAAATAGTCATCATGACAACTCCTTTCATGTTTGCGCCTTGTTGCTGTTAAGCTTGGAGGTGTATTCTCCACAGTCAGCATGCAACACATAAGCTGACGTGAAGGAGGTACACACACTAGCACAAGGAATCAGGATATCCCCAGTTTAGTGGAGGAGAGGACTGACTCCAATAGGAGATTGTGGTGCACAGAGCCGGTGCAGATCCGAACAGCCACAAACAACACTTTCGTTATAACGTCTCAGCGCAAAGTAGCGCTGAGAGCATAAACCAGGACTGAGGAGATCAGGACAGGTAGACAGAATGAACGCTTGCTTAACTAGTCACTACTTAGTGACAGCAAGCGTCCACAATAAAACAGACTGGAATGAGGTAGCCAATGCGTTTGCAGCGATGGCGTGCCTCACCAAGACAGGACAGGATAGTCAGGAAATAGCAGGATCAAGATAGATGAACGTAACACAGATAAATATACAATAAGTATGATTTCCTAGCGTATTACAATTACAGCTATCAATGAAACTATTTGTAACGTCTGACTAACATATGTATATATCGGCAATGAACCGATATAGGACATAAGCAGGAACTCTGACTAAGACTGGAGTAATACAGGGAACAGGACTCAGAAGGATTCGCTATCTCTTCGCAGAGATGAACGCAATCCACAAACAGGACCAGGAACAGGATAACTAGCTCAGCGTGCTGGAACGCTGACTAACGGAACACAGGATATAAACAGTTCGTGTACGTATATATCAGCGACACTGATGTATCAACGTAACACGAATACAAGGAAAATAATAAACGTGCAAGTATGCGTATATATTGGCGATGAACCAATATATGACACAAGACAAGCAAAGTAACAACTTCTAGAAACAAGAGCAGAACTAGGAGGACTCGCTGACCCCTTCGCAGGAGTCAGCGCAGTCCACACGGACTAGGAACGAGGTGGGGCACGGGCAGAGTAACAGACAGGATCTGAGACTATGGTAGCCCATCAAGCATTGCAGGAAGCAGTTCTTTATACTGAGGTCATCCAATGGGGCAGACCTGCAGATTCCCACACAAGTGAATGGTAATTAATCACAGGCTGACAGCAGGAAAAGGCAGACAATGATATGCAGCCTGCAGGAAAGGGATTGCCCCTCCATTGCAGCAGACAATGTTTGTGTACACAAAAGCATATTAAACTGTCATTAACTTCAGAGCGACTGCAGATGGAATCAGCAACTAGTTTAAGTGCAAACCAAACTATGCAAGAAAATGCATGTAATGACATCAGAACTGCTTGGGTTACAATACCACTGCAGCCAGCAGTAAACGCTGCAGACATGATCATAACAGTTGCATGTGTTCTTCATTGCAGAACTGCAATCCTATTCATGTGTAACCTGCTTTTGTTGTGTAGTTTTTTTGGAGGAAATTGCTGCCGTATTATGTGTGTTTTTTTTGGAGTAAATCACTTTCGTATTATATGTGTGTGTTTTTTGGTGGTAATCGCTGCTGTACTATGCGTGTGTTTTTGGGAGAAAATCGATGCTGTATTATGTTTGTGTGTGTTTTCGGGAGGACAGTGTTGTCTATTTACCTTAAAGGATACCGGAGCTGAACTAACTAGGAGAAACAGTTCTCCTCTATCTCCCTCCTTTCCTACCTGAATGCCCCCCCGGCAGCCTATCCGGTGTTGGCCAGGTCTGGCATTAGTGCACAGGCACTGATCTGGCTGCGTGCAACCTACATTGCGTGGCCGGAAGTGCACTGCGCATGCACATGACATCATGACTCTGTGATGTAGGATGCGAGTAGCCAGGCTAGCACCTGTGCACTAATGCCAGGCCCAGCTAAACCAGAAGAGGCTTTGCATGTGCGGGACACTCCGGGCAGCAGGGCCACACAGACGCAGTGGTTGGCGAGTGCCTCTTTCGCTGGAATCAAAACTAAGCCACTGCGCAGGACATAGGTTTCTTCCAGGACGGTGTGGGCACAGGGTGGCTGCAGGGGGGCTGGTAGAAGCACCAGGTAAGTGAAACTCTTTTTTTCTCGTTTACTTTAGGTTCCCTTCAAGGACTACGTGAAGAGAGGCAATACATGTTTATGGGCCCCCTTGACCTCCTGGTACCCCAATCAATATATTTGCCTGGTCAGTAATCTGGTACTAAGCCTTAGGCTGGATTCACAGTGGTCCATTGCATTATGCATGTGTAAGATATGTCAAAAATAGGCACCCCATAAAAATAAACTAATATCTATATCATTGCCAGCCTCAGCAATCCAAGATAATGACAGCTATATCAGGAAACAATTCATGACCCTTTAGTAAATCACCATTAGATGGCAGCAGAGTGTTAAGACCTTATGACAGCACTGCAAGGGAGGAACAGAAAACACAGATCTTTAGTTCCTGGGAGGACAGGATATACAGTCACATTCCTGTAACTCCAGACTGATAAAGACATGTGCTTGTTCATTACAGGTAAGAAAACACATATTAAGGGCTATAAACAGGGTAAAATGATTCAGATCCCATTCCTGTAATCAGCCAAGGCTGCTGGTGATGCAGTGGGTGTACATAAACCCTACACAATTGTGAATGAAATATACTGATGGGTCACTTCAGGGGTCGAGTCCTGCGTGGACGCAGGTGAACGGCGTCCACCCACTTTTTTTTCAGCGTGGACACTGTTCACCCTGGCTTGTGTGGAGGGGAACAGCGCAGAGAAGGAGAGCTATGGGGACAGCGGGGATGGGCGGACATCTCCCCCCCATCCCTCACCTTCGTGCTCCCCTTCCTGCCTCTCCCCTCCGGTGTTTTGAAATGTCGGGCCCACGGCTAAAGTGGGCGGAGACTTTCAGCCTTCTTTCGGCCGCAAGGGACGCTCTGCTCTGTGTGTGGCTAGAAGACCAGACTAGCCGCACACAGAGCGGAGCATCCCTTGCGGCTGGAACGCGTTAAGTCTCCGCCCACTTTTGCCGCCGTGCCCGACATTTCAAAACACCAGAGGGAAGAGGCAGGAAGGGGAGCACGAAGGTGAGGGATGGGGGGGAGATGTCCGCCCATCCCCGCTGTCCCCATAGCTCGCCTTCTCTGCGCTGCTCCCCTCCTGCTGGGGGCACACCTGGCTACCTGGGCACATATACCCCTGCCTACATATACTGGGCACATATACCCCAGCCTACATATACTGGGCACATATACCCCTGGCTACATATACTGGGGACATATACACCTGCCTACATATACTGGGCACATATACCCCTGCCTACATATACTGGGCACATATACCCCTGGCTACATATACTGGGCATATATACCCCTGACTACATATACTGGGCATATATACCCCTGGCTACATATACTGGGAACTACTATACCCCTGACTACATCTACTGGGCACATTTACCCCTGACTACATATACTGGGCACATATACCCCTGGCTACATATACTGGGCACATATACCCCTGGCTACATATACTGGGCACATATACCCCTGGCTACATATACTAGGCACATATACTCCTGGCTACATATACTGGGCACATATACCCCTGCCTACATATACTGGGCACATATACCCCTGGCTACATATACTGGGCACATATACCCCTGGCTACATATACTAGGCACATATACCCCTGCCTACATATACTGGGCACATATACCCCTGGCTACATATACTGGGCACATATACCCCTGGCTACATATACTGGGCATATATACCCCTGGCTACATATACTGGGCACAAATACCCCTGGCTACATATACTGGGGACTACTATACCCCTGACTACATATACTGGGCACATATACCCCTGACTACATATACTGGGCACATATACCCCTGGCTACATATACTGGGCACATATACCCCTGGCTACATATACTGGGCACATATACCCCTTGCTACATATACTGGGCACATATACCCCTGCCTACATATACTGGGCACATATACCCCTGCCTACATATACTGGGCACATATCCCACTGGCTACATATACTGGGCACATATACCTCTGCCTATATATACTGGGAACATATCCCACTGGCTATATATACTGGGCACATATCCCACTGGCTATATATACTGGGCACATATACCCCTGCCTATATATACTGGGCACATATACCCCTGCCTATATATACTGGGCACATATACCCCTGACTATATATACTGGGCACATATACCCCTGACTATATATACTGAGCACATATACCCCTGGCTATATATACTGGGCTCATATACCCCTGACTACATATACTGGGGACATATCCCACTGGCTTCATATACTGGGCACATATACCTCTGCCTATATATACTGGGCACATATCCCACTGGCTATATATACTGGGCACATATCCCACTGGCTATATATACTGGGCACATATACCCCTGCCTATATATACTGGGCACATATACCCCTGACTACATATACTGGGGACATATCTCACTGGCTACATATACTGGGCACATATACCTCTGCCTATATATACTGGGCACATATCCCACTGGCTATATATACTGGGCACATATCCCACTGGCTATATATACTGGGCACATATACCCCTGCCTATATATATACTGGGCACATATACCCCTGGCTATATATACTGGGCACATATACCCCTGGCTACATGTACTGGACACATATACCTCTAGCTACATATACTGGGCACATATACCCCTGGCTATATATACTGGGGACATATACACCTGCCTACATATACTGGGCACATATACCCCTGCCTACATATACTGGGCACATATACCCCTGGCTACATATACTGGGCATATATACCCCAGCCTACATATACTGGGCACATATACCCCTGGCTACATATACTGGGGACATATACACCTGCCTACATATACTGGGCACATATACCCCTGCCTACATATACTGGGCACATATACCCCTGGCTACATATACTGGGCATATATACCCCTGACTACATATACTGGGCATATATACCCCTGGCTACATATACTGGGAACTACTATACCCCTGACTACATCTACTGGGCACATTTACCCCTGACTACATATACTGGGCACATATACCCCTGGCTACATATACTGGGCACATATACCCCTGGCTACATATACTGGGCACATATACCCCTGGCTACATATACTGGGCACATATACCCCTGGCTACATATACTAGGCACATATACTCCTGGCTACATATACTGGGCACATATACCCCTGCCTACATATACTGGGCACATATACCCCTGGCTACATATACTGGGCACATATACCCCTGGCTACATATACTAGGCACATATACCCCTGCCTACATATACTGGGCACATATACCCCTGGCTACATATACTGGGCACATATACCCCTGGCTACATATACTGGGCATATATACCCCTGGCTACATATACTGGGCACAAATACCCCTGGCTACATATACTGGGGACTACTATACCCCTGACTACATATACTGGGCACATATACCCCTGACTACATATACTGGGCACATATACCCCTGGCTACATATACTGGGCACATATACCCCTGGCTACATATACTGGGCACATATACCCCTTGCTACATATACTGGGCACATATACCCCTGCCTACATATACTGGGCACATATACCCCTGCCTACATATACTGGGCACATATCCCACTGGCTACATATACTGGGCACATATACCTCTGCCTATATATACTGGGAACATATCCCACTGGCTATATATACTGGGCACATATCCCACTGGCTATATATACTGGGCACATATACCCCTGCCTATATATACTGGGCACATATACCCCTGCCTATATATACTGGGCACATATACCCCTGACTATATATACTGGGCACATATACCCCTGACTATATATACTGAGCACATATACCCCTGGCTATATATACTGGGCTCATATACCCCTGACTACATATACTGGGGACATATCCCACTGGCTTCATATACTGGGCACATATACCTCTGCCTATATATACTGGGCACATATCCCACTGGCTATATATACTGGGCACATATCCCACTGGCTATATATACTGGGCACATATACCCCTGCCTATATATACTGGGCACATATACCCCTGACTACATATACTGGGGACATATCTCACTGGCTACATATACTGGGCACATATACCTCTGCCTATATATACTGGGCACATATCCCACTGGCTATATATACTGGGCACATATCCCACTGGCTATATATACTGGGCACATATACCCCTGCCTATATATATACTGGGCACATATACCCCTGGCTATATATACTGGGCACATATACCCCTGGCTACATGTACTGGACACATATACCTCTAGCTACATATACTGGGCACATATACCCCTGGCTATATATACTGGGCACATATACTCCTGGCTACATATACTGGGCACATATACCCCTGGCTACATATACTAGGCAACTATACCTCTGGCTACATATACTGGGGACTACTATACTCATGGCTACTTATACTGGGGACACCTATAGACCTGGCTACCTGGGGGTACCTATTTTGGGGGAACTGCTGTCAGATTATCTGCATTTTTGTGGAACAGCTGTTATGTATTTTGGGGAACAGCTGCCAGATGTGTATGTTAGGGGAACGGCTGCTGCCAGATTACGTGTATTTTGGGGAACTGCTGCCAGATTGTGTATGTTTGGGGGACCACTACTGCCAGATTATATGTCCTTTGGGTGTTACGTGTATTTTGGGTGATCCGCTGCCAGGTTTCACATATTTTGGGAAACTGCTTCCAAATTATGTGTATGTTGGTGGAACTGCTGCTGCCACATTGTCTATTTTGGGGGAACCACCTCCATATTATCTGTATTTTGGAGGAACTTCTACCAGATTATGTGTCTTTTTGGTGAAATGCTGTCAGATTACATCTATTTTTGGGGGATACACTACGGCAGAGCTCAAACTTCCTCGGCAGACCTTTTACATCACTGCTAAGGTCATGTATATTTGGCCCCACCCATGACCACGCCCATGGTGTGCTTGACCACGCCTATCTTTTGGGGTTCTCCAAGTGAGTCCACTCACTTCTTTTCCCAGGACTAGACCCCTGGGTCACTTGGTGCTACTGTATAGTGGATGTGATTGCTATAGGGAGCTGATGTGTCTGTATGAGCTATAATGCACTGTTTGCTTACTGTGATGCCGATTAAGTAATCAAAGAGCAGCTGCACATGTTATATGGTTAATGTCTCTTATAGGAAAGTTACACTTGTTATGGAGAATGTATTGATGAATATAGATGTGTATTCATATGTAAGAATAGGATATACTGTCACAATCCTGTAACTCCAGACTGATAAAGACATGTGCTTGTTCATTACAGAAAATGTTCAATAAACGCACTTCTGATTTCACCCAGCCCGTTCCCTGCGCACATTGGAATTATTAACCATACTTTCAGCATATGTACAACAAAATTGGTGGCCCGTACGGGGAGCGGGTGAAGAAAGTGCAGTCCCGGAAGTGAAGAAACCGGTTAAGCGAAGCATTCGAGGAGACGTTAACCTCTGCAGCACCGCCAGCAAACACCAATGTATCTAGAGAAACTGCAAGATGAAATCAATGGACACCTAATCCATCTGTCAGTGGGTGAACTCACCGAGATTTGCCAATTCATCCAAGTTCCTGATGCCAGCATGGCGAAAGGGAAAACCCGGCGCCATTTTATGCGGATCATTAATGAGGTGATAGATGAAATGGTTGAAGTTGAAAATGAGGAGGCGGTGACACAATTTCTGCAGGCTACAAACAGATTTATTAGCGAGCTAGAGGAGAAGAGGGACACTGCAGAAGTCCAATCCTTCAGGGAAAAAGACCCCCAACCGACACAGCAATTAGTCGACTTAAAGCAACAGTACCACATAATGCAGGAGAAGTTCCAGGAAACATCCAGAATAATTGAGGAACAGATTAAAGAGCTGAGTACCAAAAATAAAGACTCAAGTAACAGTCAGCAAAAATCAGCGTCAGTGCCACTTACGCAGAGACTACATCAAGGTAACTTGCCAGAGGTGACAATTAGAAAAGACTTTAAGATCACAGGTCAAATTGGAGAAAAAGAGCAGAAAGATAAGCTGACCTACACCAATTTAATGCACCAAATCGACTGGGGACTGCAGAAGGGATACCCTGAGGCTGAGATAGTGGAAGCAGTGGTCAAAGCTATTAGCCCTGGCCTAAGCCTCAGAGGTATGCTGGAGATGAAAAATGGACTGACTTTAGTGCAGCTTAAAATGATCTTGAAAAGTCACTACAAGGAGCAGAACACCTCTGAACTGTACATGCAACTCCTCAATATTTCCCAGAAAAGTGATGAAACTCCACAGAATTTCCTGTTCAGAGCGATTGAATTGAAGGATCGGTTGCTATTTGTCTCTCAGGGTGAAGGCTCTGAAGAACATTTCGGGACTGAGATGATACATAAGAAATTTCTAAGATCGGTGGGTACTGGATTGAGAAACGACCACATCAAATTCCAATTAAAGCAGTATTTAGATGACCCTTCCATTCTAGATGAGGTGCTCATAGAGAAAATGAATGAAGCTGCTAGTATGGCGATGGAAAGAGAGCAGAAGCAAAAGAACATTCAGCATAGCAGTATTGCGAAGAGGAAAGAATGTGAGTCTAATGCCGTACAGTGTCAGCCGGAACCCAGTGCCCTGACAACAACTGCCAACACAACACCTTGGTCTCCACCACAGGCAAGTAGCTCAACAAGTCAACAGCAATCTAAGAGCAACTCTGAACTGGAGAAGATGATGCTACAGATACAAAAAGAGATGCTAGAGATGAAGACACTTCTTCGAGGCTCAAGCACCCAATGAAACCGTGAATTCCGAGGGCCTCAGGTAAAAGTGGGTACGAGTAAGGGATGTTGTCAATTCTGTAAAAGGACTAGTCAGACAAGTGCCTGCGATCATTGCTTCAACTGTGGACAATCTGGACATAAAGCAAGACATTGCAGAACACCCAAACCAGACCATTTAAACGGGAGAGGGTTGCTGTTAAGGGACCGACAGTAACCTGTTCTATAATCCACCCTGTGTCCCAAAGTGCAACCCATGTAAGTGGTAAGCCCGAAAGCTCCAAAATCATCATCAGTGCCGTGACTGGTAGAGGAAATTCAGAGTCTGTCCAAAGAGGGCTTAACTGTGAAAGTCAGAGGTCCCTACAGGTGGCTGAGCAAGTACCAACTCAGGTAGACAACACGACTAGGAGACAGAACAACAAGTTACTGAGTCTTGTTGGGAAAAGGTGCCTTGTGAACTGTGAAATAGACAATACTCCTGTCCAAGCCCTATGGGACACGGGCTCACAGGTGAGCATCATCAATGAGAACTGGAGACAGCGGGTCCTGCCACATACAGTGGTCCGATCTTCTTGGCCGGATTTCTGGCAAGGCCATATAGGCCATGGCCTAGGGCACCAGATAAACAAGGGGCGGCCTGCAGACAGTGGGCATTATTTGCAGGGCATTATTTGCAAGTGTCCAAACAAATGAAAGGGGTCAGGATAACTGCACTATTAGTACCAGCTGGCATCTGCCTGTGCTGTGCTACAGGCAGCTGCAGTCCGTTAACCAAACGTTTGTGAACAGTGAGTGACTAGCAAAAAGCCAGGCCTTGTCCAATGACATAGCAGCAGCTGCAGGCAGTTACAGAAGGCCGGGTCTCACACACTTGATGTGGGGGATGAAAGGACCAGGGACAGCACCAGCAAATAGTACAGAATACAGAAGGCAGCCTCTCACAGTACCCATTTCTTAATTATTGATTGGCCAGCGCTGTTACCCTGAAAACAGCAGTGGGTACAGGACTCACTTTTATGTGTTGCTGACCCCACCCAATGTCCAATTGTGAGCCACTTTTGACAATGTGTGTGTGGTGGATGGCTCCCACCACGCCCATCACCTGTAGATCGCTTGATTGACCAGTTCCCCGTGTGACGTGATTGATTCACTTCATATTGCCATGGAGACCTCGGCACTAGCCGCAATAGAGGACACCAGCGGTGTGGAGAGAGATGGTAGGATACGGTTTCGGTTGGGGCGGCTGGTAATAGTCGGCCTTGGGCGGTAAGAAGTACAAATCCGGCCCTGCCGATCTTTAGAAGAATTTCTGGGGCCCGAGGTCCTCTGTGGGAAGGCTGTCAATGAAACGGAAATTCCTTTCTCTGGGTGGATTGAGGTAGTTTTTCAAATAACAGCTGGAACTAATAACACCAAACAACTAGTAGTGCCACTTGTGGTATCAGCAGATGAGAAAGTCGCAGAGACGCCAATTATTGGATACAACATCATAGAAGAACTCTTCAAGGAGACAGCTAGCAAAGGAAGGAGAACCATTACAGTGTTCGTGGACATACTAGGAGCCGCCTTGGAATTACCAACCCCCAAAGTAAAAATCCTGGTGAATAAATTACAAGCCAGCCTGAGAGAAACTTGTACTGCACTAAAGACTGGTACCAAGAGCCAAAGAATTCAGACATCACTGTGACTTATCTTAGATGTAGGGCTCATGCCAAACCAGCACTGCAAGGGCAAACTGTATTTTTTACACCGGATGGGGCTCATGTTGTGCCAGAAGGACTGTATATCGGAGAAATATTAGTGTCACTCCAAAAGGGACAGTTTTCTAAATTATCCATCCCAGTTTGGAACACAACCCAGCGAGACATTATCTTACCAAGTCAGACTAGGATTGGGTGCCTTGAGCCCATCAAGACTACATACCCAGCTCTGGTGAAACCAAAAGAATCAGTGAATGTAACCAATCGACCAGTGATGCAGAGTCTGCAGTCATCCAGAACAGGGCCAGAAGGTCAAATGGACAAGTTAAACACAAGGCCGGTAAGCTATGCTCATCAAGAACACTGGGATCCACCAGTACCTATAGACCACCTGCCGGCGGAAGATCAACTGGTAGTCAGAACAATGCTAAGGGAGGAATGCCACGCCTTCGCCAAAGATGATTTTGATGTCGGATGTATCCTATCCCTGCAATTACAACTGCGCCTCAAAGACAATATACCAGTTAGAAGAACTTATAGGTCCGTGCCAAGACCACTACACCAGGAGGTGAAAGAATATCTGCAAGATCTGTTGAACCGTGGATGGATTGCAGAATCAAAATCATCATACTCTTCACCCATTGTGTGTGTGAGAAAGAAGGACAGTAGTTTAAGGCTGTGTTGCGATTATAGGGAATTGAACCAGAAGTCCATACCTGATCGCCATCCAATCCCTAGGATCCAAGACATGCTGGACAGCTTAGGAGGAAGTGCATGGTTTTCAGTGTTAGACCAAGGAAAAGCCTACCACCAAGGATTTGTGGAAGAATCCAGTCGACCACTGACTGCCTTCATTACACCTTGGGGTCTGTATGAGTGGATCAGAATACCTTTTGGTCTTAGCTCTGCGCCAGCTGAATTCCAACGCAGCATGGAAACTTGTTAAAGGGGACTGAGAGATGAGGTATGTCAGCCATACCTAGATGATAACCTTGTTCATAGCAGATCATTCCAAGAGCATGTGGAACATGTCCGGTTGGTACTGCAACGGTATCAGAAACATGGAGTTAAGTTAACAGCAAAGAAATGTGAACTTTTCCGGAACGAAGTTAGATTTCTGGGCAAGATAGTGTCCAAAGATGGCCATTCCATGGATCCGGCAGACATTGCCATTGTGCTGGCCTTGGGAAACAACCTAAAAACTGTGGGAGAACTCCGGAAGTTATTAGGATTCATTTCATACTATCGTCCTTACATCCAGAATTTTTCCAGGATTGCAAAACCCCTTTATGAATTGCTATCAGCAGATACAACACCTACTATAACATCAGCTAACCAACAGAAGAAAAGGAAGAAGCCGTCACCAAAGATAAAAGGTCAACTACCTTCTCATCAGTTCATTGTCTGGACTGACCACCACCAGGTAGTGCTGAACCGATTAATTGAGGTCCTAACACATCCTCCAGTTATGGGTTACCCAGACTATAACCAATCCTTTATTCTGCACTGTGATGCCTCGCAGGAAGGACTAGGAGCCATGCTATATCAAGAGCAAGAGGGAAATTTAAAAGTAATTGCTTATGGATCCAGGACTCTCACACCTGCGGAGAAGAATTATCACATGCATTCAGGGAAACTAGAATTCCTTGCAATGAAGTGGGCCATCTGTGAAAGATTCCAAGGCTACCTATACTACTGTCCATGCTTTGTAGTATATACTGACAATAATCCACTAACCTATGTCCTAACGACGGCTAAACTAAACGCAACAGGCCATCGATGGTTTGCAGAACTTGCTGATTTTAACCACTTAAGGACCACAGTCTTTTCACCCCTTAAGGACCAGAGCCTTTTTCTCCATTCAGACCACTGCAGCTTTCACGGTTTATTGCTCGGTCATACAACCTACCACCTAAATGAATTTTACCTCCTTTTCTTGTCACTAATACAGCTTTCTTTTGGTACGATTTGATTGCTGCTGCAAGTTTTACTTTTTATTATATTCATCAAAAAAGACATGAATTTTGTCAAAAAAATGACTTTTTTTAACTTTCTGTGCTGACATTTTTCAAATAAAATAAAATTTCCTATACATTTGAGCGCGAAAGTTATTCTGCTACATGTCTTTGATAAAAAAAAAACATTCAGTGTATATTTATTGGATTGGGTAAAAGTTATAGCGTTTACAAACTATGGTGCCAAAAGTGAATTTTCCCATTTTCCAGCATCTCTGACTTTTCTGACCCCCTGTCATGTTTCATGAGGGGCTAGAATTCCAGGATAGTATAAATACCCCCCAAATGTCCCCATTTTGGAAAGAAGACATCCCAAAGTATTCAGTGAGAGGCATGGTGAGTTCATAGAAGATTTTATTTTTTGTCACAAGTTAGCTGAAAATGACACTTTGTGACAAAAAAAAAAAAAGAAAAGTTTCCATTTCTTCTAACTTGCGACAAAAAAAAAAATGAAATCTGCCACGGACTCACTATGCTCCTCTCTGAATACCTTGAAGTGTCTACTTTCCAAAATGGGGTCATTTGTGGGGTGTGTTCACTGTCCTGGCATTTTGGGGGGTGCCTAATTGTAAGCACCCCTGTAAAGCCTAAAGATGCTCATTGGACTTTTGGCCCCTTAGCGCAGTTAGGCTGCAAAAAAGTGCCACACATGTGGTATTGCCGTACTCAGGAGAAGTATTATAATGTGTTTTGGGGTGTATTTTTACACATACCCATGCTGGGTGGGAGAAATATCTCCGTAAATGACATTTTTTATTTTTTTTTACACACAATTGTCTATTTATAGAGATATTTCTCCCACTCAGCATGGGTATGTGGAAAAATACACCCCAAAACACATTATACTACTTCTCCTGAGTACGGCGATACCACATGTGTGGCACTTTTTTGCACCCTAACTGCGCTAAGGGGCCCAAAGTCCAATGAGTACCTTTAGGATTTTACAGGTCAATTTGAGAAATTTCGTTTCAAGACTACTCCTCACGGTTTAGGGCCCCTAAAATGCCAGGACAGTATAGGAACCCCACAAATTACCCCATTTTAGAAAGAAGACACCCCAAGGTATTCCGTTAAGAGTATGGTGAGTTCATAGAAGATTTTTTTTTTGTCACAAGTTAGCGGAAATTGATTTTAATAGTTTTTTTTCACAAAGTGTCATTTTCCGCCAACTTGTGACAAAAAATAAAATCTTCTATGAACTCACCATACTCCTAACGGAATACCTTGGGGTGTCTTCTTTCTAAAATGGGGTCATTTGTGGGGTTCCTATACTGCCCTGGCATTTTAGTGGCCCTAAACCGTGAGGAGTAGTCTTGAAACCAAATGTCGCAAAATGACCTGTGAAATCCTAAAGGTACTCATTGGACTTTGGGCCCCTTAGCGCACTTAGGGTGCAAAAAAGTGCCACACATGTGGTACCGCCGTACTCAGGAGAAGTAGTATAATGTGTTTTGTGGTGTATTTTTACATATACAGATGCTGGGTGGGAGAAATATCTCTGTAAATGACAATTATTTGATTTTTTTTTACACACAATTGTCCATTTACAGAGAGATTTCTCCCACCCAGCATGGGTATGTATAAAAATACACCCCAAAACACATTATACTACTTCTTATGAGTACGGAGATACCACATGTGTGACACTTTTTTGCAGCCTAGGTGCGCTAAGGGGCCCAACGTCCTATTCACAGGTCATTTTGAGGCATTTGTTTTCTAGACTACTCCTCATGGTTTAGGGCCCCTAAAATGCCAGGCAGTATAGGAACCCCACAAGTGACCCCATTTTAGAAAGAAAAAAACCCCAAGGTATTCCGTTAGGGGTATGGTGAGTTCATAGAAAATTTTATTTTTTGTCACAAGTTAGTGAAAAATGACACTTTGTGAAAAAAACAATAAAAATCCAATTTCCGCTAACTTTTGACAAAAAATAAAATCTTCTATGAACTCGTCATACACCTAACAGAATACCTTGGGGTGTCTTCTTTCTAAAATGGGGTCACTTGTGGGGTCCCTATACTGCCCTGGCATTTTATGGGCCCAAAACTGTGAGTAGTCTGGAAACCAAATTTCTCAAAATGACTGTTCAGGGGTATAAGCATCTGCAAATTTTGATGACAGGTGGTCTATGAGTGGGCAAATTTTGTGGAACCGGTCATAAGCAGGGTGGCCTCTTAGATGACAGGATGTATTGGGCCTGATCTGATGGATAGGAGTGCTAGGGGGGTGACAGGAGGTGATTGATGGGTGTCTCAGGGGGCGGTTAGAGGGGAAAATAGATGCAATCAATGCACTGGGGAGGTGATCGGAAGGGGGTCTGAGGGGGATCTGAGGGTTTGGTCGAGTGATCAGGAGCCCACACGGGGCAAATTAAGGCCTGATCTGATGGGTAGGTGTGCTAGGGGGTGACAGGAGGTGATTGATGGGTGTCTCAAGGTGTGATTAGAGGGGGGAAATAGATGCAAGCAATGCACTGGCGAGGTGATCAGGGCTGGGGTCTGAGGGCGTTCTGAGGTGTGGGCGGGTGATTGGGTGCCCTAGGGGCAGATTAGGGTCTAAACTGATGGGTAACAGTGACAGGTGGTGATAGGGGGTGATTGATGGGTGATTGATGGGTAATTAGTGGGTGTTTAGAGGAGAGAAGAGATGTAAACACTGCACTTGGGAGGTGATCTGATGTCGGATCTGCGGGCGATCTATTGGTGTGGGTGGGTGATCAGATTGCCCGCAAAGGGCAGGTTAGGGGCTGATTGATGGGTGGCAGTGACAGGGGGTGATTGATGGGTGGCAGTGACAGGGGGTGATTGATGGGTGATTGACAGGTGATCAGTGGGTTATTACAGGGAATAACAGATGTAAATATTGCACTGGCGAATTGATAAGGGGGGGGGGGGGTCTGAGGGCAATCTGAGCGTGTGGGCGGGTGATTGGGTGCCCGCAAGGGGCAGATTAGGGTCTAATCTGATGGGTAACAGTGACAGGTGGTGATAGGGGGTGATTGATAGGTGATTGATGGGTAATTAGTGGGTGTTTAGAGGAGAGAAGAGATGTAAACACTGCACTTGGGAGGTGATCTGATGTCGGATCTGCGGGCGATCTATTGGTGTGGTAGGGTGATCAGATTGCCCGCAAGGGGCAGGTTAGGGGCTGATTGATGGGTGGCAGTGACAGGGGGTGATTGACGGGTGATTGACAGGTGATTGACAGGTGATCGGGGGGATAGATGCATACAGTACACGGGGGGGGGGGGGGGTGTCTGGGGAGAATCTGAGGGGTGGGGGGGTGATCAGGAGGGGGCAGGGGGCAGATTAGGGACTAAAAAAAAATAGCGCTGACAGATAGTGACAGGGAGTGATTGATGGGTGATTAGGGGGGTGACTGGGTGCAAACAGTGGTCTGGGGGGTGGGCAGGGGGGGTCTGAGGGGTGCTGTGGGCGACCAGGGGGCAGGGGGGGGGGGAAATCAGTGTGCTTGGGTGCAGACTAGGGTGGCTGCAGCCTGCCCTGGTGGTCCCTCGGACACTGGGACCACCAGGGCAGGAGGCAGCCAGTATAATAGGCTTTGTATACATTACAAAGCCTATTATACAAAATACATGCGGCGATCCGGGTGCTAGTAACCCGCTGGCGCTTCCGAACGGCCGGCGGGTTACAGCGAACGGGGGGCGGGGCCAGTCCCCGGCGGCTGATCGCGTCACGAATGACGCGATCGCCGCATAGCCACGCCTGCAGCCGCCCCCGCCGATGGGCGTATTGCGGTCGTTTGGGCCCGGACTTTGCCGCCGCCCATCGGCTGGGGGCGGTCGTCAAGTAGTTAAATTCACTATTAAGTATCGTCCAGGAAAGAGAAATACGGATGCAGATGGACTGTCACGTATGCCATTAAGTCCTGAACAATATATGCAACAGTGTTCACAAGAAGTTGACCCCAAAGTCATCAGTTGTATAACACAAGTACTTCAAGTAATACAGGAAGAAGAAACACCTTGGCTGTGTCCAATAACCATTGCAAATACCACATCAACAATAGATACTACCCAAAAAGAAGTAGCTCAAATACCTAAAGAGACCATAAGGACAGCACAAAAAGAAGACTCAGTGATCGGTCCAGTGTGAAAGTACAAAAATCAAAACAGGTTTCTCTCAAAACAGCAACGACCAAGTGGCCAGCTTGATATCCTCATCTTATTGAAGCAGTGGACCAATTTATACCTCGATGAGGATGGAATCTTGAGAAGGAAAACACCCTCAAGTTCTCAACTAGTGTTACCCAAGATATATCATCCACTGGTGTTGAGAGAATTGCATGAAGAATCCAGAAGCAGAGGAGTTTTATCCTTGCCAGTTGGAAACAAGTGGAGACAATACAGAGGAAGCTACAGTGGAAACTGCCGAGGAAGAGCCTGTAATTCAACCGGAAAATAATACAGGTCCATCAGGAAACATAGAGGAAGAAGACTCTTCACCAGATAAACCAACAGAGACAGTTGACAGTGAAGAAGGCGAGTTTGCTTTAGATGCCTTACCACTTTGTAGAATACAACCCAGCAGAAACAGGAGACAACCAAAAGTTCTGACATATGACACTTGGGTCAACCCAGTAGTGTTGCCAGGAATGTAGCAGTACAAGTCATAGACTGTGTTCATACACCACAGATTTATCCTAGCTGGTACCTAAGTCCGGAGTGGTTTGCTAAGGACTCTAAAAACTGGTAACCATATCCATGTCTATAATGCTATGGTTGATTAATGTCTTCTTATGTTGAAAATGTTAAATGTTATGTTCCATGGTTAACAAAAGGAAATTTCTTGCACTCTTACTGCAGACACTCCAGATAAAATAGCGTAACATGATGAAAACTAGGTAGTAGGAAAAAAAAAAAGGTCAGAAGTAATAAGGTGTCCCCTAGTTTTATATCAATTCTTGTCTTCACAATATCATACACAACCTTGTGTTAAAGGGGTTTCTTACTAGTGGACTATAGGCCACAATATTTCCCCCCGGTGTCATAGCGCTGTGGGCCGGGTGGGAGACTGTGACATAACTGGGAGTAGATGTTGCAGGGAAGACAGTTCCTCAAGTAATTTTATCACTACTAAACCCTGGCTCCTAATGGTTGAAACATGAGTAGGAGAATAGTGATTCTCATATTAAAGTCTGCGTATGTCGAGGACGACATCGAATTTTGTGGGGGAGAGTGTAAGATATGTCAAAAATAGGCACCCCATAAAAATAAACGAATATCTATATCATTGCCAGCCTCAGCAATCCAAGATAATGACAGCTATATCAGGAAACAATTCATGACCCTTTAGTAAATCACCATTAGATGGCAGCAGAGTGTTAAGACCTTATGACAGCACTGCAAGGGAGGAACAGAAAACACAGATCTTTAGTTCCTGGGAGGACAGGATATACTGTCACATTCCTGTAAATCCAGACTGATAAAGACATGTGCTTGTTCATTACAGGTAAGAAAACACATATTAAGGGCTATAAACAGGGTAAAATGATTCAGATCCCATTCCTGTAATCAGCCAAGGCTGCTGGTGATGCAGTGGGTTTAAACCCTACACAATTGTGAATGAAATATACTGATGGGTCACTTGGTGCTACTGTATAGTGGATGTGATTGCTATAGTAAGCTGATGTGTCTGTATGAGCTATAATGCACTGTTTGCTTACTGTGATGCCGATTAAGTAATCAAAGAGCAGCTGCACATGTTATATGGTTAATGTCTCTTATAGGAAAGTTACACTTGTTATGGAGAATGTATTGATGAATATAGATGTGTATTCATATGTAAGAATAGGATATACTGTCACATTCCTGTAACTCCAGACTGATAAAGACATGTGCTTGTTCATTACAGAAAATGTTCAATAAACACACTTCTGATTTCACCCAGCCCGCTCCCTTCGCACATTGGAATTATTAACCATACTTTCAGCATATGTGCAACACATGCGTTATGAGTGTGAACTGCAATGGAGACTGGACATAAACTTAAAGAGAACCTGTACTGAGTAAAAATATTTAAAATAAACACATGAGGTAACTTCAAATGAAAATTACAGAGTTACCTTGCCATCAGTTCCTCTCAGAAGCTCACCATTTTCTTCTGGCAATAATACCATCCAGTTCTGACAATATTTTGTCAGATCTGAAATATATCAGTTGCTGTCAGTAAAATATCAGTTGCTGTCAGTTATAGCTGAGAGGAAAACGGATGTACCAGGCAATGTCCATGTTTCCCTATGGCTCAAGTGGGCGATGTTACAGTTTAACTGTGTGCTGACCAGAAAGCTGTTATGGGGTAATGGCTATTTTCAAAATGGAGGACGGAAAATTCCCTTGATCATAGTGAACAAATAGGACGCAGGACAGGAGAAAGACACTAAGGAGTAGACTACATGGAAGGTAAGTATGACTTGTGTATGCCTATTTTAAATTTTATTTTCAGTACAGGTTTTCTTTAAATACAAAGCCTGCATGCAGAGTGTTAAACTACGTACACACATGCGACAGCGATCGTTCCTTGTGAACGACAAACGAACTTTTAGTTGACGACACAACGACCTAAGTAAAGTTAGTTTTTAAATGTGTGTAACGATCTGATCGTTAGAACGAACGTTACATCAGGTAAAGCAACTATTGCGCTTTAAAAATGAAAAGTTCCATGGAGAAATAGCGAAATGCGCATGTCAAGCCTAATACGAACGACCGTTTCCAACGATGTACTACTTTTGCAAACGATCGTCGTTGGAAAAAATCCGCCAAGCTAGATCGTTCACTTTTAACGATCTAGCTCGTCCAATGTTAGACTTCATGGTCGGTGGCTGCTTTTTTTTAAATGATCGTCGTTTGAAACGATCGGGGAACGATCGTTTCAAATGACTATAGTCACATGTGTGTACGCACCTTTAGAATAATGCAGTACTGTGAACAGGCCTATAGAATAGTATGGGCAGTGAGCTGACATGCAGAATTATTCTGCAACACAACTGATACACTGTGAACTTGCCCTGAGGCCTGGAACCCACTGCAAAACGGTATCGCTAATCGCAAGCGCTAGCATTTTGTATGAGCAGTTTGCCAGCGGTTTCATGAGCGTTTTAGGAAGTGATTTTACAAAGTGTATCAATTTTCCTGGATTGTGTAGCGATTAGTGATTAGCGTTTTAAAGTCTGATTGGTCCTTTCAATTAATTTTAATTTTGTTACAGTGTGTGGTACCGTTAAAATGCTAGCAAAATTGCTCCATGCAGGGTTTGATGAGCGATTACGTCAGCGTTTATAAACTTTACATTGAAGCGATAACGCTCCCAAAATGCTGCATGTCCTGCATTTGCGATTTGAGGAATTGCAAACGCTCCAGGGGAAGTTGCCCCATCCATTTACAGTAGCTGAGCATTTTGGCAAAACGCTAGCGTTCTGTAATGCTCCAAAAATGCTCTCAAAATCGCCCTTGTGGGTTCCAGCCCTTAAGGTCAATTTGCCTAATTGTGCTTTGAGAGGAAACTCGTGCTTTGCATTATTTTGTATCATTGGTGCCCCAGGGTGCCCCGGATCTTTCAGAATCCTAGCAACACCCCTGTTTCACACCCCTCTTGACTGGACAGTACTGAAAATAGAAAAAAGGCTTAGGGCTCTTTATTGCGGTGCGGAATCGCCTGGATTCCCCTGCGGATGAAATCGCATGCGGATGCGTTTCCGCATGCGGTTTTCCCCGTGATTTCGCATGCGATTCCACATAGGTAAGGGTATATGCGAATTTAACCAGCTGAGCGGTCTGGACGAGCTCAGCTCGTCCAACACCGCCAGCGGCTGCCGCTCAGGCCCTGCTGGGCCAATTTTAATGAAATAAAAAGCAGCACACGCAGCCGGCACTTTGCCAGCCGCGTGTGCTGCCTGATCGCCGCTGCAGCGCGGCGATCCGCCGCGTGCAGCGGCGAAAGAGGGTCCCCCCAGCCGCCCGAGCCCAGCGTAGCCGGAACAAACAGTTCCGGCCAGCGCTAAGGGCTGGATCGGAGGCGGCTGACGTCAGGACGTCGGCTGACGTCCATGACGTCACTCCGCTCGTCGCTATGGCGACGATATAAGCAAAACAAGGAAGGCCGCTCATTGCGGCCTTCCTTGTTTATTATGGGCGCCGGAGGCGATCGGAAGAACGCCTCCGGAGCGCCCTCTAGTGGGCTTTCATGCAGCCAACTTTCAGTTGGCTGCATGAAATAGTTTTTTTTTTATTTAAAAAAAACCCTCCCGCAGCCACCCTGGCGATTTAATCAGAACGCCAGGGTGGTTAACCATGTCACTGCCTGTGTAAATTAACATTAATACCTATGCGAAATCGCATGCGAATTCGCGTCAAAAACCGCATGCTCAACCCGCATGCGATTTCCCTATTAAAATACATTAGCGGCGATTCGTGTGCATTCCTCTCGCAGATTTCAGCCGCACACAAAAACGCTCCTGCAGACGCACAAGTGGAAACAGCCCCATCCACTTGCATTGCCTATGCGAATCCACATGCGGACACCGCATGCGGATTCGCTATAGTGGAAACTGGCCCTTAGGCCTTTTTCTGCAAAAGGGTGAAGCTACACACCTGAACTTGCCTCAAATGGGGCTCTGGTGAGTCTAATTAGTAACACAATGTGCCAGGCATTAAAACTTTTCAGCGTACCTCTTACCTTTTTTTAAAATTTACACTAGAAGGCTGGGCACCCACTTGCGTTTGCAAATCGCTTTTGCAATCACCCAGCAGTTTGCTAGCATTTTGGTACTTTTACGTTAGCCGGGTGCATCCACTAGGTGGCGTTAATTACTATTCCCCCTCCAGGCCGCCATGGATAGTAGGGAAAGATGTAATTCTGGTGGAGTTTTATCGCCTCCTAGTGGATACGCCCGGCTAACGGAAAAGTACCAGCATTTTTTCTAGTGCTTGCAGTTGCAGAGCAATTGCAATTAGTAATTACAATTTGCAAATTTGTTTTTTTTGTTTTTTTTTTGTTTTGTTTGGATAGGGAAATCACTGCAAAAGATGTAATTCTGGTGGAGTTTTATCGCCACCTAGTGGATACGCCCGGCTAACGGAAAAGTATCATCATTTTTTCCAGTGCTTGCAGTTGCAGAGCAATTGCAATTAGCAATTACAATTTGCAAATGTTCTTTTTTTGTTTTGTTTTGTGTTTTTTTTTTGTTTGGATAGGGAAATCACTGCAAAATAGATTTTGCACAGCGATTGGAAACTGATTTTGCAGTATTTGTATCTGTTGTACTGGAGCGCAATCGCTCACAAAAAAAAAAAAAATGCTGCAACACCCGTGATTGCGATTTTTCTCCTGTGAGCTCTCCTGCATTGACTTACATTAGCCTAGCGCCTTTGAAATTGGTGGCAATTTCTGGCTGGCTGATTCCAAAGCGTGGCTACAAGCACTCGGTACTTATCCGTTAGCCGGGCGCATCCGGCAGGTGGCGCTGTTGATCTTAATTCCAATCATAATTACTTCACGTCAACCTGTGAATGTAAACGCCGGATGCGCCCGGCTTAAACAGATCAAGCCGCCGGCTTGCTTCGTGAGTGTCTCGCTCTCCTCCCCCTCTTGCCCTCTCTCGTATGAGCCTTGGGCAGGGGACATGCGTGTCCCCCCAGAGTCGTTCGTCGCGGCATTGCGACGAACGACTCTGGGGGGACACGCATGTCCCCTCCCCAGTGTTCTATAGGAGAGAGAGCAAGAGGGGGAGAAGAGCGAGACACGAAGCAAGCCGGCGGCTTGATCTGTTTAAGCCGGGCGCATCCGGCGTTTACATTCACAGGTTGACGTGAAGTAATTATGATTGGAATTAAGATCAACAGCGCCACCTGCCGGATGCGCTCGGCTAACGGATAAGTACCAAGCACTCTAGTGAGCCATAGCTTGGAGTGCGCTTTAAAGCCTGATGCAGTGTTTCTCAAACCTGTCCTCATGACTCCCCAACAGTGCATGTTTTGCAGGCAATCTTACCTATGCACAGGTGGGATAATTAGTGTCTCAGCAAGGTGGATTCCATGTAGCTGAGATACTAATTACCCCACCTGTGCATAGGGGAGGTTGCCTGCAAAACATGCACTGTTGGGGAGTCACAAGGAAAGATTTGAGAAACACTGGCCTAATGGCAGAAATAAAATGACTTTAGCTTTGGGATCTGCGGAAAGGGATTAGGCTCCCTTATCAGCATTTGTAATGTTTAGGGTACCAGTCTGGGGGGATGTTCCCGCTGTTTTGATATAAACTGGTCAGACTCAAAACCTTATGCAAGATGGCCCACTGTCAAGTACTCTATGTATACAGTATCACACAAAAGTGAGTACACCTCTCACATTTTTGTAATTATTTTATTATATATTTTCATGGGACAGCACTGAAGATATGACACTTTCATACAATGTTACGTAATCAGTGTACATTTGTTTTTGCATCAAAATAACTCAACACACAGCCTTTAGGCCCCGTTCACATCACAAACACGGATGGGCACGCACGCGGAACGCAACGCATACGAACGCACGCCATCCGCGTTTGTGTGCGTTGCGTGGCTGATCCCATCACTGAAAAGTGAATGGGACAGCCCACGCGTTTTTACAAAAAATGCGTGCAGCATGCGTTCCCGGACCGCACAGGTCCGGAACGCATGCAGTGTGAACATCAGACATTGCACTCTATGCAATGTCTGATGTTGTGCGATTCGGCCACCTGCACGCGTTTCCAAAACGCGGCTGGAAACGCGTGCAGTGTGAACGGGGCCTGAATGTCTAAGCTGCTGGCAACAAGAGTCAGTAAACCCCTAAGGCTTCTTTCACATTACCGTAGATAGCATGTGCAGGAACCCAATTTTGTGCACGTGTTATGACCTGCGGAGGGACTTAGGAAGTTGTGGTGCGACACTAATCTGCTGCAGTAGTTCTAATTTACATGACAGGAAAACGTTGGCACTGGTTGGATTGGTTAGGGTTAGGCATCATTTTATTACAATCGAATTTCCCACTGAGACAACTAAAATTCTTTAGAAACAGTGCTGATGTATATAATGTAAGAAAGACATATACTAATCTTAGCAATCTAATCAGGCAATCGGCAAAACGCTACTCCAGTGGGTCCCTACAGGGATGGTCCCTCTAGCAGCGTGGCGCTCCCAGAACAATCATAAAATGCTGCTTGAGGAGCAATCACATAAGTGGCTACACCAGAGAAATCGTGATCACTCCAGGAATCTCTTTGTAATCATGGCACTTCCGCGGTTTGGCTAATCGTGCGCGCTTTGCGATTGCCACAAAGCGTCCATAGTGGGTCCCAGCTCTTAGGATGTGAACATTACATACAAAAATGGTTCATTGTGGCTGCAAATGAAAGGAAAACTGAAGTGAAAGGTATAAGAAGGCTGCCATATTTATTTCTTACTAAAGGAAACATCAGCCAAATTAAGTTTCCCCGATCTACTTACCAGTCCGCGTTGTCTGGAGTGTACTGCGTCTGCGCAGTACACTCTGGACAACGTGGACTTGAATGACAGCGGCACTTGCGCAGGGGCGCAGTAGAGGACGACCTCCAGGTCGGCCCCTGCACCGGCGGGGACCCCGGGTTGGCGGCTGGGAGCGGAGCTTCAGCGCTGGATGTATTGGTGGCAAGGGGATGGGGGAAGCCCCAGGTAAGTAGATCGGGGGAAAGCTTATTTTGCCTGATGCTTCCTTTAAGCAGTGCCAGTTGCCTGGCTATCCTGCTGATCCTCTGCTTTTAACACTTTTAGCCATATACCCTGAACAACCATGCAGCATATCAAGTGTTTCTGACAAGATTACCTAGATGCTTGTTTCTGGTGTGATTCAGGGCTGTCAGGCAATTTGTATTGTTTAAAAGGAAATAAATACAACATCTTCCATATCTCTCTCACTTCAGTTGTCCTTTAAGCTAAAGAGAGGATCATCAAAGTCTCTTCCATCACACCGTACACAGTCATATTTCTTATTTTAGGGCCTGAGCCCACTGATGCAGTTGTATCCGCTTCTGTCCGCTTTTCAGCATCTCTAACATTGATGTGTAACTGAAAAGCGGACACAACTGCGTCAGTGGGCTCAGGCCCTTCTAAAATCAAACTGGAACTTCCAACTTGCTATTTGAAAAATTGTTCAACTTTTTTTTTTTTTTTTTGTAACATAGCTAGATCAGTTTATTTTCATTTGTATTGTTTTGCACGCAAACATCCAATTCAAAATTGTAGCCATAAAATACAAAGATAAATTTTGTTTAGTTAACCAGCGAATTTAAACACACAATTAGACGGTGTTAACCAGTTAGTCACTAGTTAGTGGGCAGAACAATATGTGGCACCAGATGGGTAAAGCAGCATGTTGGGGGCTCCCTACCTCCCTCCTTATTACAATGCCCTTGCGTGGGGCAGCCCAGCTAGTGGTGCCAGCTAGGCGCCATCTGCCTCGACACTTGGACCTCATAATATTCCCTTTAATTACATTAGCAACGCCATCAGTTCTGGCATTAAGAAGGGTGGAGAGATTTTCCTCCGCCAGCCTGCAAATCTTCTCTAATTACACTGAACAGCAGTGCCCAGATGTGAGACAGGGCAGCAGTAAAGAGAGCTTCACATTCAGGAGGAAAGGGGACGCTCCAGGTTTTCAGCATGTGGTCTCACTGGTCTGGGTACCTCAATTGGGATCAAGGGGATTCTTGTTCTTCTCACCAGTTTTGAGGTTTAGCAAACTAAAATTAATAAACAAACAAAACTAAGTATTTGTGTAATGAAATGAAAACATTAGTGAACCTTTGTAAAGCATTTTTTTTACACTTAAGGGCATACAGCTAATAAATGTATGTATTCCAAGGGGTACTTGAGGTAATACTGCAGAACACTTGTGGTATGAGGCAACTTTTTTAATAGAAAACACATATTAAAAGTGTTGATAAAAACTGGGGTTAACAATGGCTGAATTGCAATCTGGCTGTAACAAACTTACCTGGTGTTGTCTCTGGAGGCTGCTCTGACAATGTTGAGCAGCTACAAGTAGCTTCCTCTTCCTCCCCGGGTCCCCTGTAGATGTGAGTCAGCGTGTTGTTTCTCGCAGTCTCCCTAGGAGGACGCGCGCAGCTCAGAGCTGCCTTTATAGGTTAAGGAGGCGTGTTTGAGGTGTGTCAGCTGATTCCTATGGTCAGCTGACACTTGCTGCAGGGATGTTGCTGATTGGTTCGGTTTTCCTGGGGGCTTGGTCTGTGATCTATTCCTTCTATATAAACCCAGGGCATTCAGTTACTCGCTGTTCGTTATAGCTATCAGTACGCTGAACGCTGGACCTTGCCTTGCTATTGTGCCTAAGTCAGCTAGTTTTTCAGAGCTATATATACATATGCAGACCCTGCCGATATATATGTACTCTAGTTAGATCAGTCTTGCATATTGTATATTCTCCTGATTGTTATCCTGTATGACCCGGCGTGCCCCTCACTTTGATTAGTCTCATCCTTCCTGTACTACACACATCTGATACTCGGTTCTGACCTCGGCCTGTTTACGACTCTGTCTCTGCCTTATCCTCTCTGTACTGCAGTCATCTGATACTCGGTTCTGACCTCTGCCTGTTTACGACTCTGATTTTGTCTGACTCCTGGTACCTCTGTTTCTGATACGTACATGACCTTTGGCTATCCCCAACTTCTCGATTTCTATAGATCTGCTATGTACCTAGTGCCCCAGGCATTACACTGGCATAATAGCCCATTAAAAAACTTGTTTCCCTACACTTTATTGCCTATACAGTTATCCTAGTTGCAATTATCCCAAAGTAATGTCACCCGTGTAAAAATCACAAGTCCCCCCCAACTCAGACTACAGCAGGGCTGGGAACTGCATTTGGAATGAATGCATTATTTAAAATGAATTCTGAAAGCTCTTTCAAATGAGGAAAAGTTACTCTTCACTGCTACATGCACATAGAATGTTGCAAAACCAAACCATTTCTCTTATGTTTAGTCACCCTTCTCAACTGTAATTAGTGATCAAAAGTCTGGAAAGCTGTAGGGAAGTGTGGCATGTTAGTGACAAACTATCTAGCAAATAATTGTTAGTCTGTTGTTCTTAGGCTGTGTCTAACCTACTGGAGCAAAGGAGATATTTTGACTATAGTTACACTTTAAAATGGGCCTGTATTACCAGTGAATTCATGTACGTGTGTACATGAATTCACTGGTAATATATTCTAAATGGAAGTGTTAAAGTTAAGCGAGATATTGTTCCTTACCCTAGAAACCAGGTATGCACTGCAGCCACATGAAAATCCTGTAGCTCACACAATCCTACTTGCTGACTTTTATGTGATCCATAATCATAACTCCTATTCTGATGTCTCATGTTGTCTGCTATCCTAGTCTAGAGATCAAAACACAATGCATCATCAAAAGGGAGGCATTTCTGTGGAATTTAATTCATGGAGGAATGTGCATATCCATTAGATGCAGACTCTCCAGTGGAAGCCCTCTTTAATTCCGACATGTGGCGAGTCCATGAAAATAAAATGGGTGCCAGTGTACTTGCTTTCACTGCCTGAACCTATCTGAATATGTTCTACTGTAGGTTTGAAGACAACCAAGAAAATGTACCCCATGACCAGGTGCCACCGGTCATGACCTCCCATGTTCATACTAGCCCAGGCCCCCCAGCCGCACTAATGGTTTCAGAGGCCGAGGTTCTAAAACACCTTAAGTTTCTCAATCCCCGGAAAGCTTCGGGCCTAGATGGTGTGTCAAACCTCTGCCTAAAAACCTGTGCAGACCAACTGGCCCCAGTCCTCACTTCCCTGTGCTCACAATCCCTAAAGAAACACAGGGTTCCCTCTTGCCTAAAAATCTCCACAATCATCCCCATCCCAAAGAAACCAGGTGCCACTGACCTAAACAATTTCAGACCTGTCGCACTAACATCAAACATCATGAAGGTCTTCGAGAGGCTGGTCCTTTCCCACCTGAAACACACCACCAAGGATTTGATGGACCCTTACCAGTTCACCTATAGGGCCAACAGGTCCATGGAGGATGCCATCAATATCAGCCTGGAGCACGTTCTGACCCACCTAGACAGACCAAACACCTATGTCAGGATCCTCTTCTTGGACTTCAGCTCCGCCTTCAATACCATTAGCCCCAACATCCTCTTTGACAGGCTAGTTCTCCTCAATGTGCATCCCAGCCTCTGTAGCTGGCTGAAGGACTTTCTCACAAACAGGACTCAGACAGTCAAGCTGGGCACCTTCTCCTCGCAGATGCGAGTCACCAACAAGGGTGTCCCCCAGGGCTGTGTCCTGTCCCCAATGCTGTTCTCGCTGTACACAAACTTCTGCACCTCAACAAACAACTCGGTCCAGATCATCAAGTTTGCAGATGACACCACCATCCTTGGTCTTATAGAAGAGAGTGATGAATGAGCCTATCGCCAACAGATTGTGAATATCTGCAACTGGTGCAAGGCAAACAAGCTTGTACTGAACATAGCTAAAACCGCAGAACTGATGATTGATTTCAGAAAAGGCCGTCCTCATCGAAGGCACTGAGGTTACCAGGGTTCCGCACACGTGTTTCCTAGGCACCCCCATATCCAGCAACCTAAGGTGGGAGGCAAACGCCACAATTACATAGTTACATAGTTACATAGTTATTTTGGTTGAAAAAAGACATACGTCCATCGAGTTCAACCAGTATAAAGTACAACACCAGCCTGTTCACTCACATATCCCTGTTGATCCAGAGGAAGGCGAAAAAACCCTTACAAGGCATGGTCCAATTAGCCCCTAAAGGGAAAAATTCCTTCCCGACTCCAGATGGCAATCAGATAAAATCCCTGAATCAACATCATTAGGCAATGATCCAGAAGAAAGCGCAACAACGGCTGTTTTTCCTACGACAGCTGAAAAAGTTTGGAATGTCGCAAAACATTATGACCTGCTTCTACTCTGCTGCCATTGAGTCAATACTTTGCTCTTCCATCATCGTGTGGTATGCTGGGGCCTCTGCAAGCGAAAAGTACAGACTAGAGATGGCCCGAATGGTTGGCCGGCGAATGGTTCTCGGCGAACTTCAGGTGGTTCGCGTTCACCATGTAAGGCGAACTTTTCCGGAAGTTCGGTTCGCCCCCATAGTGCACCATTAGGGTCAACTTTGACCCTCTACATCACAGTCAGCAGGCACATTGTAGCCAA